>NC_141821.1:15406451-15763951 GCF_982586985.1 Callionymus lyra | reverse complement strand
TATTGGTATCAAATATAATCATTAAATAATTACAGTTTTCTTCTGAATATTTGTTATCTCATGAAGATCAAATGGTCAAAAGGACAAAGTTTCATCATAGAAGGATAAATAATTATTGTAAACGTTTCTCGGCCAAAGAGCCACAACGTGTCCGCCAGAGCGTCCGCAGACCGACACCGATCCCATCACCTGCTCCCTCGCCCGCCTCGTCTCCTCCATGTGTACCTGCAACAGTGGCTCGGCGTCCCGGGTGCAGCTGAGGCCATGCCAAAACCCAATTTGGAACATGTCCAGCGCTTCATTGGAAAGTAATGGTTTTCACTGAACTGAGTTATGACCAGCTGTTTGCAGACAGTCGGTGACATACTGATGGAGCAGAACGCCGTATGTTGCTTTCCAAATCAAATGATACAAGGAGTGTGACAGTGTGGAGAAACATCTGTCATTAGCAATTTTCTGCACGCTCCACTAATTCTGGACAAAATACGCCTAATGAAGTTACCGCAGGAAACTTCAAATATTGTGGAATCAACAAGGCCACGAGAAGCCGGTGCTTACCAAGGCCTGTAATCGTATTCGCTTGTTGAGAGCGAGCTGCAGCAGGAGGAGGGTAATTGTTTTTGATCATGGTGTTTTAAATGCAAATGGATTATGGTTTCTTTAATCCGGGAACAAAACAGATATCAGGGACGTGTGTGGAGGGATGGTGTTTGTAGATGTGCCCTCTCTTGGTGTACTGCTTCAAACAGAGTGGCTGTTCGGGGTAAAAGCAAACGTTTGATTCGTTGATGATCCCTCGTGCATGAATTTGAGCTCATGTTGTCCACTCTTCTCAACCCGATTCAACTGTTACGGGGCCAGAAATCCATTCATCCGTCCCTCTGTCCAGTTTCTTTCAGAAGACAAATATGACACAAATTCTTATAAAAGCTTAACATTTTTAGAGAAGCAAATGTTAATCGTTGGAAAAGTTGAGCTAAATAACTGGAGCCTCTTGGCTTGACGCACCAGGATTATTTCATATGGCGTCGAAATGAAGGAAAAGTCAATCTTGGAATAGAATTAAACTTGATGATGACTATTCATACACAGCTAGATTTGAAAAAATTCCAGTCCGGTGATCTGACCCCAGTTTTACTGCAGGTACTCTGTGGTAAAAGACCAAACTTCTCAGTCAGAAGACGGTATTTGTCAAGTCTCAGATGGAATAGTTGAAGAATGAATCGAACAAGATTATATCTCAAAGAAGTGGGTCACACACATGGGTATACAACTATTGTAAAGAGTCTGACTTTTCTCTGTCTTGTGTGATAAGTTTGCTTATCTAGAGACTTGGAGAAAAAATATAATATAAATATAATTGAAACCAGTTACAGCATGGGTGATGGTTATTCTAATTTACGACCAGTATACATTCCCCTGTCCATTTCTAAGTCAAATACTTCATTACTTATCTTTTTTAAACACATGTTTATCTAAATATATTTTATCTGTGTGTTTACCCCTGTTCTTAATGTCTTATAGAATCCACAACTGCTCACCAAAAATTGCTTTAAAGCAGCTCTATACGATTTGAAGTCAAGCGACGCCAGTGGACTAAAGTGGCAGTGTTTAGCCCGACGGGAGATTACATTTCCCATGAGCACTTGCTAAATGTGGCAAAAGTTGCCATGTCCCGGTTTGCAGCAGTTTTCTGTTTCCAGACTTCCATTGACTGAATGAAGGATGGATATCGATGAGGTAATGAATCAGATTGTGAAATGAAATATATGTGTTATGACGGCTTTGTAAATAAAATAACTTTAACTTTGTTTTTGTACCATAATTAACAGACTTACAGAACACCATCGTCAACACACAAAAGAACATACAAACATGCAAATACATCTTGTTGTAACCAGTTCAGTTTATGGTAAGATGTTTTTTAATGCACTTGTTTTTTTGCAGGTCTTGCTTTTGTATTTTTTAGTTTTTTCTATATGAACGTAGGTCCATGGAAATAATCCTGACATTGAAACGGTCCGCGGTACTAAACAAATTTGGGCACCCCTGATGTAGACGACCTAACCCCTCAGAAGACCCTCATGAAATTAAGCCATATTCAATATTAAATAAATGAGGTTCAATCTCAGAATCATTTGGTGTTGAAATGTATTTTTTATAACCAACCACGTCGGGTAGTTCAGATAGTTGATCATATAATCTGATATATTTTTGTATATTTGAATGAGGACAGACCAGTTTTATTCCAGAACACAAAACACACACTGTAAGAGCAAAGACTAAAAGTGCTGGAGCCTTCTCTCTCCACAGAGAGTGACAAATCCCTGAGAAGGTTCTTAGACGTAGATTGTAATCTCTAAAACTACTTTTTTTGTATCTTCCGTGTCCCACTATCACCTGACAGACAAAGGTAGAATATCGAATAATCATAATAAACATTTCCCCCAGCACCATCATTTTTTCTTTCATCTAAATCCTGCTAAATCTCTCCAATTCCCACTGAAATTGACAGACATCAGTCCATCATCATCTTCATAATCTTCAAAACCCTGAACAGTTCTCTGTCTTTATACAGTAGTATTACACTGACAATATTTTTTTGGCCACTCCACGCTTTTAATTTTCCAGTTTCTTAGAACTGTCCTGAATTTATTCCGTACGAGCTGTGAGCATGAGAGAGTTTGTGACAGGCGTCTCTCTCTCCTCCAGAACAGTTGTTGTAGTGAGAAGAGACGGGTGGGCGTCTGGACCCAAGTGTGCTGCTCAAACATGAGGCCTGTGTCTTTCTGGCACCGCTCTCCTGGCGGCAGAAGGACCATAAAGCCGCCTGTGTTAATTCTGTGGTAATTATCATGGACGCCGCGCCGCCACCACTGCAGATCCTCTCCAAAGTTTTGCCGCGAGATCCGTCCACGCTGTGGTCGAATCTGTGGACAAGTGGTCATTTTGAGGAGACGTCTGTCTTTGAACCGGTGCATGACGACGAGTCCGGAGATGACAACAGTCACATAAAATTACAAAATAAATACATGTTTAAAGTGTGTTTCACAAACCAGATTTTTCTAAAAAAAATAGAACAACAAACTATATAAAAAAAATTATATTTTATTTTAAATCTCCATTGAATGTATGAACATCTCTAATATGTTTTGTGCTTTTCAGATTTTATTTACTACTTTTAAAATTTATTTGTAAATGTATTTTAAATGTTTATATAATCCACAAATACAATAAGCATGAAAAACTAAACATTTGCAAAAAAAAGAATGATCATATCTTCAGTATTATGCTGCATAATATCTTCAATTGCACAGTGTTACTGTATCTAACTTTATTTGGGTCTAAATATTTATTCAATTTAGTTAACTTCGTACAGAGAGCATCATTTGAGGAAGAATTGGAAATTAAAATCAATTGATAACAAATGAATTTATAGTGTAATGTTCATTTATTTATTTCCACCACAACAAATTTACTACAATATAAAAAAGTTTTATATAAGTATTGTGGTAATATCAACCTTTTTAAACTAACCATTTTTATGTTTAATCACATAAAAGTTGTTTGTTTTTAAGTGTATAATTGAATGGTTTTTAGAAGCAAAAGAGCATCAGTGGTGGTTTGATAATATTCAATGTGAAATAATTAGAATCATTTCCACGCTCTCCTTCATGATCTCGCTAAAGTGGCCTCCTCCTCCTGAGCCTCGGCGTCTCCTGAGAAGAAGTGTGTCTCATCACTGTGACTACCAAGCATCTGCTCTCAACCTGTCTCTCCGTGCCTTGGCAGGACTTCCCCCTTTAGCTCCCTGAGCGATCACACTCTCGCTCAGTCAGCGGGGGAAGGTCTCTCCTCCATCTTGACCTGCTCTCACTCCTGTGGTCTCTTCATCCATCCGCCTGCTGTCCCTCTCCTTCGGACACACCATTTGTTTTCTTCCCCTCGTCGTCTATTAAATCAATGTGATTCTTGGACTGTGTGTTTTTCCGTGTGGATCCTGAGGTTAGAGTTCAACAAATGTTCTGCGAGGGAAACTATACTTTGTGTGTAGAACCCCTTCTTACAGATTAAAGTTGGAAACAAACAATACAATAAAATTATGAATTAAATTTATTTTCTCTACGCTTGAGTCGGTTTACTCTGGGCACTCTGGTTTCCTCTCGCTCGGTTTCCCCTCACGTCTTTTCATCATTTTCTTCTCATTCATCTTGTTGTCCTCTGCTTATCTATCAACTTCAGCAGGGAGACTTTCCAGAGTTTCCTCTCCGCATTTTCTTCTCCCCTCCCTCCCTCCCTTAGCAGTCGCTAAATACAATCATTCAGTTCCTCCTGTTACTGCCCTATCGAAGGAGCTTTCAAGTTTGATGATTAAAAACAGAGTTATAGCAATTATTTTTCAAGTTACCTTAGAATGGGTGTTTGCAGATGTGTGCGTTAAGGAGAAAGACCTGGTTTTATCTGGAAGAGGTGGATAGTTTTAGGTTCTAAGTCCTAAGTTATTGGTTAAAAGAAAATTGACATTACCATCACACAAGTGTGGGTAAGTGTTAGCTATGTTGCTAACTAGTGTTAGCTCTCAAACAAACCAGGTATATTTATTAATAAAAATAACTCGCACGTATGTATGGAGTCATCTAAATAATTAAGCTTTTGAAAAAATATTTTATTAGAAGAGATAAATCTGAATCAGAAATATGTGGAAATTTGAGCTTAATTTTATTTTCTAAAGCGGTTGGTTTTAATTTAAGCAATCATGACACATGTATTCAAACTCTCTAGCAAGATTATTTTAAATACATACCTTTGTCTGACATGTTCTGCCAGGAGAATATTTAAGTATCCAGAGAGATTTTGCAGTTAAATAACGAAAAAACAAGAATAAAAACAACCATTTTTCTTGTTTTTTTTCTTAAAAGATTTGCATGCGATATGTTACAGCAGCGCAATATCACTGTCCTGACACTGGGGGGAGCCAGAAACAACATTTTCAAAATTACGTATTGCTGCTTTGAGATGTCACTATTGACGAATAGGCAGTGCCGGTTAATAGTAAAAAATAATTCAAGTTGAGTTAAAAATATCTTTTGTGCAAAAAGTATTTCTCAGAAAACTAGGAGAGACATTAATTTTTAAAATAAGTATTTAACATTTATTTTAAAAAAATGCAGTCGTGTGTATTTATTTGTGTGTGTTTCTGATTTGCAGAAATTGTTCCAGAACAAAGAAAAAGAGGCGTCAATCTGTCCGTCTGCTTCCTGAATGTGTCCCTGTGTGAGTCCGCTGACGTTGATTTGTGAGCATAATGCCTGATTATAGGATTGGTGACAGATAAATTTTATCAAAATTAAGGCACAATTAAACATTTCATCTCCACTAATTACTGGCTGTAGATTTGGCAGGATGACCATGTACTGCAGGAAATCAGCAACCATAACACATTTTAATGGGGCACAGCTGTCTTGCAGCTCTGTCATATTTGCATGCTGCACCAGAACGGTAATTTATGACTCAGATAGAGAGACAAGCTGCACAGAAATTAAGAGGCAGAGTGGATTTTTAAATTTATATTGTTTGATGAGTTTTGGATTTGTGGCCCCGGGTTTTTTTTTATTAAAGATTGATTTAATCTGTGATGTATGGAACGCCTGCACGCAAACGTTCTTTAATCCTTCGGCAGGTTACGATCAAAATAGCTCTCGTGCAAATTTATAGCCATTTGGACGACATTTTGGAAGCAACAAGAACCTTGATGGGTTCACACCGAAGAAATCAGCCCCAGACTTGTCTTGTGCCAACAAATAAGCCTGGGAAATTCACCAAAATGTGGGAACAGCTTGGGAACAGATTGATGCAGAGGGGTGAAAAAGGCTGAGAATGAGTGTATATATACGTGTGTGTGTGTGTGTGTGTGTGTGTGTGTGTGTGTGTGTGTGTGTGTGTGTGTGTGTGTGTGTGTGAGATGATTCCAAAGCCAACAGAAGATTCCTCTAAGTAAGGGAGATCTTGTGGGCTCCAATGGAGATTTAGCTCCTTTACTTATAAGCAGGATTGACTGGTTAATCTCCCCACTGATGTAGGCACCGTGGTCTTTTTAAACATTGACACATTATGGAAACTATTAATCTGTTTATTCTTCTCTTTATAAGCCCAAGATTACACTTCTTTTTTTCCTCCCAGGTTTCCTTGATGGATGCACTTCCATCTCCATCACCGAAATGTGAGGGGCTGTCAACGCAAACAAAAAAAACACTGAATAGGAGTTTTAATGTGATTAGAAAACTTAAAATATGTACCAAATTATATATATATAAAAAATTGAATCTGTTTGTAATTAACTTTTTTTCAAATTTCAGTCCGGGAGGTCGTCTCTTTCCGGGCAAATAGTTCTTTCAAGTTCCCTGTGTCACGATCACCCGCAGAGAGACGTCCTAATTAGTTTTCTTGTAATCTAATCATTCAAATGTTCTCGGGCGGGTGTGTCTTGCTTCGTTCTTTGATCTACAATTTAAGGTGTGATTTGCAGATAAACAGATGTTTTAAATTACCGGTGTCGTAGCTCTAATTGTGATCTGAGCTTGCCTCGAACCAGTGTGAATCCGTCTGAGTGGAATGTTGATTTTTAATGTGTAGTCAAATGTTTCTGCTCTTAGATCAAGCGAGTAATTTATACTTTATATTTTGATTATCTTTTAGTATTCATTTAAGTATGGCGTATATGTTTATAATAATTTTAATCTAACAACTCCCCGTATTGACGTGGCTTTTATAGGTCACGTCATAAACAAAAAATCCAAATTTCTGAATAAATGGTTGTTCCGCAGCAACATTTTATCAATTACCCCTTTTATCTAATATTCATCATCTTCCCAACAACATATCATCATCATGTACCTGCACACGCTATATGTATAACAGAAAGTATATTAATCTGTCTGCAATATTAATATCTTTTAATCTGTGACACAAGGCTCGGCCCTATTCAGAAGTGGTCTTTCATCTTTCTTTCATCATGTTCCTCAACAGTCCAGTCCATCAGCATTATCATCATCATCATCTTCAGTCAGTCTGACTCTTCTTCCTCTTCCATAGTCACTATGACTTAGTCTTTCTTCTTTCTTCCACTCTTCACCACTAGAGGAAACTGCCCATAAAGCCTTTTAGTTTTAACTATATACTTAGAGGGTTTTAGTGGTGTGCCGGGGTCAATTCTATAATAACAATGTTTGTCTGGTTCCTCACCCTCACTGCTGCTTCTCCCCTCACTGTAATTTTTCTTTTTTAATGTACTTTTCATTTTTTATGATTCGTCATTTACTCCCTCACACAGCTGTCCTTGTCTCATTGCTATATCAACTGATCTGCTAAGTGTCTTTTCTGCTGTGTCTACCAGATCTTTTGTGAGAATTACTTGCCTGTGTGTTATTATTGCTACACTATCGATTATCTCTTTTGAATTTATCGTTTTTGTTTTATCTATTTTATTACCCTCTTGATCCATCATCAGCTGCCGTCCTGTAACATTGAACACTGGTGTCTGGGTGCTTACTTTCTCTTTTATTATCATTTCTTGCAATTCTGCAGACAGTTGGGCATAAGGTTCAAAATGAATTTTGTCTGACAGTTGTAAATCTAGTCTTTGGTTTCCACCTTCTAGGTAAGGTGGTGGTGAATCTGTTTTTTCAGTTACATTATTTTCATCAACAACTTCCTTTTTAGCAGCTTTCACTGGTGCCATCACTTCAGTATTCAACTTTATAATTTTTACCATTTCAATCAGCATAGAAAATCTGTCTTTATCTGTTTTTGTTTTTTCCAAAAGAGCCAGTCTGCGTTTTTCTCTAAACAACATGATTCAATAGACATTCAAGAAAGTTTTCTTTAAATTTCTTCACATGAAACTTGGAAAACACACATTAGCGTTAACGTTGCATTGATCAAGAAAGTTTGTTTTGTATTTTATCATAATATAAGTACTCACTAGGCAGCGTAACCATACCAAAAAACTTGATTATTTAACCAAGAAAAGCTTTTTTAAAGAAAACATTCCATCCGTACTCTCGGGGTTCAAGCGATCTCAGAAGGGTGGAATATAGACGCCTCTATAACCCATGATCTCCCGCCGACTGTACAGATCAATAGCCGCGGGCAGAAAAGGTCCCGAGCTGTAGAAACATCGCTATATTTAAGGCAAATTTCCCGTCTGGGAGGTCGTCTCTTTCCGGCCAAATAGTTCTTTCGAGTTCCCTGTGTCACGATCACCCGCAGAGAGAATTCCTTATTTGTTTTCTTGTAATCTAATCATTCAAATGTTCTCGGACGGGGGTTATCTTCTCTTACGTCTTTTAGCCTCCCTTTCCTGGATGTGTCTTGCTTCGTTCTTCGAACTACAATTTAAGGTGTGATTTGCAGATAAACAGATGTTTTAAATTACCGGTGTTGTATCTCTAATTCTGTTCCAAGCTTGCCTCGAACCAGTGTGAATCAGTCGGAGTGCAATGTTGATTGTGAATGTGTAGTCAAACGTTTCTGCTCTTAGATCAAGCGAGTAATTTAAACTTTACATTTTGATTATCTTTTAGCATTAATTTAAGTATGACAGATACGTATATAATAATTTTAATCTAACTGTAACAAGTTGCTGTTAGAGTTGAACCAGCAATGGATACAACAAAACAGTACAAAAGTGTTTGTAACCCCTGTCACAATCATTTCTACAGTATTAGTTTTATTAATTTACAGTTTTACACCGAGCTCACAATGGTGCTCGAAACATGGTTAAGGCAACACTAACCTAATACTATTAACCAAATCTAATTGTATTCGTAGATTTCTATACCCACTGTTAATTGAAATGTCAATGAGCTCAATGGGACAGCAGATGGCAGTAACATTCTGGAGCCACAGAGAGTGACAAAGAATTCACATGATCAACATTTAATGGAAAATGTATTTCAATTCAGTCATTTTTTGAGAGACAGCGAGATCGCCAGAGACACGCCAATACCTGCCACTGCCACTAGGAGGATCTTGGTGCTGCTGCATGATTTGGCCGTCAATTACTTAACAGCCAGACTGATGCCAATAATCACATGACTTGATTGTTGGACGAGCACAATCACATGACATGCACAAGCACTTCTTGAAACACTTTATCAGATTATTTTTACACTGTAAGTACAAGTCCATAAGTCATCCTCATACATTACTACCTCAGTCAGACATGTTTATACATTTTTCGGGTTCCAATTTTTTTACTTTATTTTTACTTTATTTTGTGTTTTACTTTGTCTCTTTAATATTCATGAGCGTTATGACCTCCGTGTTTTCAAGGTTCCCTGTTCTGTCCTGTTTTTTTTTTCGATTGGACGTTTTGGTTTTTGGACATTGAGAGTTATTGGGCTCTGGTTTTCTTTGTGATGGCATTGATGTGACTTCTCGTTGTTCATTCCATTACACTTATATATTGTGGTCACTTGAACTTGGGTTCAGACCATGACACCATCCTTCTGATTTCCCAAATATTAAATATCGAGTCACCCTATGTTGTGACTCAATATTTGACCAATCACAGCAGAGTGGGCGTGGTTATGGTAAACAAAAATTAATCTCCAGAAAAAGGAAGTGTTTTAAGTGGGCGGGGCTTAAGCCCATTTTCTAATGTAAATATTTCAATGAAATGAGAGTTTCGTACAAACAGACACATACTGATGATACAATAGAGTCCAACATCTATTTAAGACACACTTAAATCAACAGTTTCACTTTAAGGCAAAGGCTACAATTTTGAGGAAGTTACAAAAGAGATCTTAATATTTGGTGTTGGTTAGTGCATGTCAAGATAAATACAATAATGTAAGTGAAACAATACACTCTAGGGGAGTCCTGTACTTGCAACTATACAACAATAAATATCTCATCCCTTGTTGGCTTCTCAAAGGCTAGTCTGGGAGGTTACTCGAGGTTAATCGAGACCATTTTGTTCATCGCCGGCCGCGGCTGATATTGGCCCACTGAGGTTAAATGAACTGCTGTGTGGAGGTGACACCTCCAGTCTGGAGCAGGCAGGTGCTTGTGGCAGTTTCCACGATATCCCACCGACCTGCAGTCGGGTCCAGTTCAGGTGCCGATCTGTACACAACATTCCCATAAGGAGCAGCTGACCTTGTTTCAAAAAATAGGTCAGCATTAGACGGTAGTCCAGTGAAAAGTTGTTTGACTTGATAAGATAACAATAATTGATAATTTTGCACTTAATAAAATCATCTTGTACACTGTTGTTGCTGGTGAATCCATATGAGACACAGGTGTGCCTTCTTAAAATGTTATTTAATAAATGTTATCCTTTACTGTCAGTTTAGGTTAAAATTGCGTGGTTTCTTCCTCGATAGACCCGCCTTTTGTTGCTTCTGATTGGTTAATATTGCATGGGGGCCTTCTGTGATTGGCTAGATTTAAGCAGAAAGGACAAACTTTTTATTATCATCGTCTATTATCATGAAAATATAAATATTGAGTAATAAATGGGTCAACATAAGCGTGAGAAAAACAAATAATATTTTATTTAAGGACAAAATGTAGTTTTTTTTAATATTCTATTGTATTTTTCTTAGTCTCATCTGTTTTTTATATAATTAAAATTAAAACCGTTTCTGGTCTTAATTTTATCTGTAGATAAAGTCTGTTCATCTTTCCTTCACAACACAAACCTGTGTTATTTTGTTGTAAAAGTCCACCTTATTTCCTTTAGTTTTAAAAGTCTCTCCTCCTCAATGGAGAGTGACATGTGGAGGCTCACTAGCGTGTGCCTCAAATTTTGCCTTTTCAATGCGGTTGTATTTCCGGTCAGCAAATCTAAATGAGACGCTTACAGACATTAAACTTTGATGGGTAAAGACATTGACCAGACTGTGGAAAATCAAGGCAAATAAACGTATTTGTGAGCATTATATTGGCGAAATTCAGAGAATGAATGAATTCTGATTTTCTTAACTGTGTCTCTCTTACACTTATGGCGACGCCTGAGACCGGCAGCACCTATAGAATCTCTCCCGCTCTTCCGTGTTTAAAAAGTTGTTTTCACAACTGTTTTTGCCTATTTTATGCTTTGATTGTTAAAGCACTTTGTGACCCTGGTCTAGAAGAAGGCTTTACAAATAACTATTACTTACTTGATTACTACTTACTTTGTACCTAAAGAAATTAAGCCCCATTATTTGTTATTTATAGAACTTAATTAACCCCATTCTTGAAAATAGAGTATTTTAAGTGAGTCTAGCAATAATGTTGCCCTCACAACAACGCTAAAATGCTACAACACTCTCAACACTAGCACTAGTCATATTCCCACAAAGACAGCTATAAACCTAAGCTTACTAAATAACATGACTACACAGTGTTGGAGAGCTAGAACATTAGCTTCACGCTCTGGACAAACAAAAAGTGTGTATTTGTAGTTTCAGGCGCTGCTTCATGTTTTGAAGCCAAACTTTTCTTCCAAGTGATTTAATTAGTTTCGTAACGTTGAGAAAATGTTCTCAGCAAAAATCCCAAACTCAGTGAATATTTTACTGTTGTTTAATTGAATCTTCATCAGTTCAAGAACTGACACTTATTTTCTTTTTTTGTCAACATTTTTCCAGATCTTCAAAGAAGATCTAGATTGATTTTTTTCATTTTTTCCTTATATATACCGGGGTCACGTAAGTCTTCTAATCAAAAGTGCTGTTAGCTTCAGGGAGGTTTCTTACTCTTGACTGAAAGAAGAATGTTACACAATCCAGAATTTCATGTTTACATTTATGCATTTAGCTGGAGCTTCTTCAAAGCGACTTAAAACATTTTTTTACCCGACTGATGGAAGATGGCTTCATAGCCTTGTTTAGTAACACAAATTGAATCTGAAGTTAGGATTAAACCTGCAACTTCTCTGACACCGTCTGAGCTATGTCGAAATATATCTGGAAACCAAAATCAAAAATTACGTTTTTTAAATTCCTTTATGTTTTTACATTATTATTTCTGCATTAACTTCCATTTATTTATCCTTATTTATTCCACTTTATCCACTTTCATTTCCGGATCATAGCGCTCCTGATAATCTATAATAACTGCGGTGAACAAAATAAATAAAACATACTTACTTTAAACTATCTTGAGCAGGTAATGATCACCACAACGTCACAAGGACAAAAACCATGACATGATTTCCAGCAGCCCCTGCTCCTTTTATAGCTGTATATTTTTTGTTGGTTTATTCTTGGATCCGTCAAGCGTTTGCTTTGATATTGTTTGTCTTTCTATGTTTATTCAAAGCGCTGTTGCAATCTGTGCCCGTGCATAGCTCCTGTCTTGCCCACAGCTTAAATGTGACCACAGGCTGGCGTACAGTATGTCCACCGTGCAAGAGACTGACTAGGGGGCTCACCCTTGTCGATAGCCGTCTGTTGTCCTAAAAGCGCCGCACTCGACTTCATGGCCCCCGGGACTCAGAATCAGGGACGACGAAGGACAACTCTCTCTTTCTGGTGTAAAGCTTGAGCTTCATGCCACATTTCATCTTCAGTAAAAGTTGTAAAAAGGCTTTTGTTTAAGCCTGTGTTGTCTTTATCGTTAGGCTTCATACGACGAGAGCGTCTTCGCCACGGAAATCCAAACATCGGATCTCAGGTAATTGAGAGAAATGGAAGCGGCGCTGAGAGCCGTTTGGTCTTTGCATTCAATGCGTGCTCGGAAATGTTCTTTGCTAATCTGCGATCAAGTGGGATATTACCTCTCGTGAAGTGCTTAGTAAACGCTCGTTAAAGCATCACACCATAAATGCCCGTGTAATTATGAATATCATTTGGACGGCCTATAAAATCAAACAGTTTACCAAACAGCGAACGGCGGCGGAATGAATGAACTTAGCGAGTCTAAAGGACCATGACAAATGTGTTGTGACGTCGCACATGTCGGAGGCGAAGCCGGAACATATTCTTCACCCTCCTGGTCATGCGGGGCATATGTCAAGTAGAGGGACAACAGTCTCCTGCCAATGTCTCGTACCATTCTGGATCTGTTTTTGAAATCGGGCTCTCGCATGGACGGACATTTGTGCACACATATTGGAGTGTGCAAAAAAAATACCACTCTGGCGACTTTGTCACGACCATTGACCTGCACGCTGGCACTTTTTTTTTACTGGCCACCATCATTTCCCCGAGAAAAAAAAAGTAAAAACATGACATATGCCCAGTGATGACACATCGTGAATCAAAAATGCCTCTCGCATGTCAGTGTTACCAAGGAAACAGATGCTAGCGACACCCATCCCCACCTAAGATTTTGGCAAACACTGTATTTTCCCATTATTCATGACAATAAACAGGTGTCCATGTGTGTTTTTAAGCGCGTGTATGCCGATGTATTAACACAGCCATCACATGCCCTGACTAGATCCGTGTTTGTTTTTTTGACAAGTGGCCCTGTGTGCCATGAGTGTGCGTGTGCACGCGCGAGTTTGTGTGTGTATTATCCCGAGCCAGTGACAGCTGAAGAAGAGGACTGTATTTGTGGAGGAACAGCATGGCTGCAGAGAAGAGTGGAGATCCTGAGGGAGGCCTAATGGTTCCACTCCTTCCTGCACAGAGATAAAGACTCATAATAAGCGTGTATGCTCACCATCTGGCCCTGTGCATGTGGCCCTTATGGAGGCGAAAGCAGCGCAATCTGTAAACGATCAGGAGCCATGGCGCTCCCCCTAGAGAGGCCGCCATGCAATCAAGGTGACAGATGGCAGCACCACTGCTGTGGCCTCATGGAGGAGATCAAAATCACCTTCAATAAACTCTGACTGGAATGGGCACAGGCCCTTCAAAAAGTCAGTTTGTCAGTCAAACTGTGGCAGCTTGCGGAAACAGGGGGAACACACAGCGGTCCGCGCGTCCACCGCCTGATTTCCATATTTTCCGTCTGACTGGATCTGAACCTTGATCTTCCTCCAGTTGTCCTCTCGACTTGTGCCGTACGTGGGCGAGCTGGCTGCCAGCGCACACCTTGCTACGAGGGAGGGAAATTGATAACATGACGTTGCTAATGCGGTGCAGAGAGACTTGAAAACACATGACTGGGGTTTCTATTTTTGGTAAGACCCCGATGATTTGGTCCATTATCCAACGATGATGGTCACGAGGCTTAGATAAAACGAGCCTTTATACCGTAGTAGTACAATTGTTGGACATCATGATCTGAGTCTCTTTAATGGATTTTCGTCTAACATCTGATGGAGCAGCATGGTCCGGCCTCCGCATCGTGTCTCTATCTAGTGTTTATGTCCTGAGAATGGAGGCAGAAGTGCTCGGGAAACGTAATTTCACACATCCCCTTCATCTGATGCGCAGCTTCTGTCAGTGATGTGAGAAAAACAGGCTGACTCTCCAAGCTTTTTTTGCACCAGTGCAAAAGTTCAAAATTGAAACGCCATCTGTTCAATAAAACTAATCCAGGCACTGAGAGACGCTTCCAAGTCGTGATTGGATGCCTTTATTTTCTGCTTACTTCCTGCCACAATGTTCAGCAGTGACCAAAAGGGCCGTCCTTTGGAAAATAAAAGAATCATTCATGATGAAAAGTATCTCTAATTCGATTGAAATGCTCTCTGTCTTTGCCAAGTTCCTGTCCAAATTCCTCTTTCTATCACTATGATGATGAAAATCATGATATAGAAGAAGATAACAAATATATAAAAATTACTAAAGAAACAACTTGTAATTTTCTGACTTTCATTTTCATATTTCCGGTGGATGGATGGATGGATGGATGGATGGATGGATGGATGGATGGATGGATGGATGGATGGATGGATGGATGGATGGATGGGTGGGTGGGTGGGTGGATGGATGGATGGATGGATGGATGGATGGATGGATGGATGGATGGATGGATGGATGGGTGGGTGGGTGGGTAGGTACGTAGGTAGGTAGGTAGATAGATAGATAGATAGATAGATAGATAGATAGATAGATAGATAGATAGATAGATAGATAGATAGATAGATAGATAGATAGATAGATAGATAGATAGATAGATAGATAGATAGATAGATAGATAGATAGATAGATAGATGGATGGATGATTGCAAACAAAAAGCATGTTCGTAAACATTTGCAGTTAACTGGCTTGACACTAGGGGAGCCAGAAACAACGTGTTCAATCTTACTTATTGCTGCTTAAATATGGGTTCAATATTCAAGTATGTGTACTTTGACTTTAAATCACGTAAAAAGGTTTCTCTCGCCACCGATCAAAAGTTAAATAATTCCCATCAAAGTAGAATTCTGCCAACTTTTTAAGGCATATTTAAGTTGATTGTTTAATCAGTTACAAGCATTTTTATTTCAAGTTATATATCTTGAGCCAACCTCTCGACAATATACACTCCTAAGTTCTAATTAAATGAGACGGCGTAAGTATTTTCCAGAGTAAATCAAGTGTCCTCTCTTCCACCCTCGACGCACTTAGTTAATTGCCTCCCTTATTTTATTAATTGAACAAGTTACATTGTCGTCCCATCTCCCCTCTCTTTTATAGAGCCGTGTAAAAGTGTTCTCAATCATCCACTTTTAAGCATTTTCACCAATGTTAAATATGTGCACTTCTGCCAATAATTGCCTCCAATTACTCTAATTAGTGCCATAAGTTGAATTGCAAACAGTAAAGTAGCTTCTAGAATTCATCTCCAAAGTGTAGCATCCTCGTGACTCCAGTCTTAAATCTGCGACGGCCGGCGGCTGAAATGCGTGGCAAGGACACGGACGATGCTGCTCGCCACGCCTAAGGTTAAAATAATAGTAATTAGGAGTCTTCTAAATGGGATTGGTTTAATTTATCCATTTTCATTAAGTCAGAGAGCAGTTCAGAGGAGCTGGCTGGAGGACTTTTTTTACAACTATGTGTTCACTTTTTAATACTATTTTTGCTGAATGTTACACTTTGGGAAGGTGAGGGTCGCATTCTACTGATGAGCAATTTATTAGGAAGTTAATATATTTGGTGAGTTACTAAGAATCTAATCCAGCCGCAAGAAATTTTATTTAATTCACAACTTGTTATTAAACAAAATAAGTTGATAGACGGTAGATAAAGGTGTTTTGAATGGTTATAATGTTAAAATAAATAAATAAATATAGTCAAATACATTTTTATTTTCAAAAAATAAGTTAAAACTTATTTTGGATATTATCCGCCACTTATAATATGTTAGAGGTACGTATATATATAAAAAAGTAAATCTATTTTTTGTGATCATTGATCATCACGTGTAAGGTATCGCGGTGGGCGTGGCTTGTACGAAGGTGCGCGACTTCTCTTGCCGTAGGTGTGTCAGTGAGTTTGAACATGGCAGGTGTGTTGCTGATCTGAGATGGATGGTAGGAGACCTGAGCTCGGACTTTGCAAACCTTCAGTTCAAGTATGAAGGAATCGTCTAACGGAAAGTAAGTTTGAAATGACACGACATAGCAAGTCAGTCATATTTTTAGCTACTTCAGTCCTGATGCTAAAGATGCTAACGAGGCTAACTGACTTACACATACACTTGTTACATCGAATGACTTTTAAGCGCATAAAAATGCATTTTAATTGATGCAAATGAACAAATTTACGTTAATCATTGATACAATTTCTTTGTTTGAACCATGACTAGGTTATAAGTAATTTAAGTTATTTTTAGTTAAGGTAATAAGTTAAACATTCTCTATTTGAAAAACTATATATATACCTGTATATATATATATATATATATATATACACACACACAGTATATTACTGTATTGATTTTCTTTTTCAAATCCTAGTGTCCAGTGTTTGTTCATTATTCTTAAGTAATTTGGTCATTACCTCCCTTGCAGCTAGAGAAAACCAACCCTGCTATGACTGAGAACAAGGGGATACAGTAAACTCCAGCAGATTTTCAAGTTAATGTTTGACTCTATAGTGTTTGCCATAGTTTAATTTTAAAACGCATGAAAGAAGTTACGATTTCAACAGGAGTCAAGTGGTCTGTAAATTCTGCAACAAGAGTCAAGTACTGGACATTACTACACATATATTCATGTTCCTACATTATTGCAGTACATTGCATTATGTAATATAAGTACCCCTGTGTTGTGATACTTATGGTATTGCCGGATTCTTGCTAATACACACCCTTAAAAAAAAGTATTTAAATACATTACATGTAAGAACAAACCTTGTTTGAAAGTAGCCGACTTTCTTTTTTAAATTAAAATTATACAATCATTTAGAGTCTTTCTGTCTTTCTCAAAATGCAATCACACTAAAGTGTGTATTTGAAAACGCTCGCTCTTGCCTCCATGCGGGTGATTGACAGCAGGCTTGTCATGGCTTCACAGGCGATGTGCATGAACATGGAGCCATCAACGGAAGGCATGCCTGGACAGTGTCAGTCACTCAGATCCTCTTCTTGCTGACGTGCATCTTCGCCCACGTATTGTCCATCAGCGTCAGCAAATGATGGACAAACATCATCTTGGGCTCCGCTCCACATAAGGTAACCATGTTTGAATTATTCCTTTTTGTGTTAAATGTTCAAACTATGCACCACACCATCCCTACATTTTGTCATTGACGAACGATAAATAAGATCAGCTTGAGGAGCATTTCTTGGTCTACTGCCTGCTGACCTTTGGTCATCCCTCATGCTCCCTGACCGACTGACTCCAATGCTGTCCGCCTTCCAAAACCTTGATTTCACAAGTGGAAAAACAGCATCTGCTTTCCTGCAGCTTCACATATGGCAGCAGTAGTTGATCATATGAACCGAAGCAGGTATAGCGTGTAGGGGGTTGGCCTGTAGGGACGCGGACTCGCCCCGTGGGATTCTCTCAGGACTCTCTGTGGTGAGAGGCACAGAACCCAGATGAACTTGCATATGAATTAAGGCCAAAGAGAAAAGAAAATGTGTGTGACCCTCTCTGGGTTTTTAAAAATAGATGGTACTTCTGTGTTTAACATTCTTTACTTTGTCTGACTCATGTTCTTTCTTTCTGAACACAACGAAACAATGCCTCAATGACTGGTGCGCTTGAATACCAAGAATCAAGAATATTTCCTGGTTAGAATTAAAACTGACCTACTAGCCTGACCTAAAAAAAAGACTTATAAAAAAGTTTGTCATATTTAAAAGTTGTATGCCAGAACAGTATCTCCATCTTTTACGGCTCTTTTCTTCTGTGAATTTATATCTGCATTTTGGCATTTTCAGCTGAATCACATTTGGCCCTTTGACTGTATTTATGTGGCCCTCAAGAGGAACTAACCATTTTTATTTTATTGTTAATTTCCCGTAAGACTCTGAATTTTATGAAGGATTTTTTTGTCTCATTTTTGTGATTTATTTACTGCTTTTCGGGGGAAAAAAACTGAATATAAAATAATATTCGGAAAACAAATTGCTTTAATATCAGATTTTATTTATATAATACTATATAATACAATAAAGTATACTTTATCAGCAATAAGACGTCACAAACTATGCCTTTTAATCTGCACTGTGTAACTGTATTTTTATTTATATTTAAGATTTTATTTCATGTTTAATGTGGCACAACGCTATCAAAACAAATGTTTAATTGGTGGTACCCTCCACTGATGATGGTAATACAAAGGATTCTGACTATAATACTATAAACATATTTAGCCTGATTTTATTAGATTTCTTGGTAACTATTTATTTTAATTTCCCTTAAGCTTTTTTCTTGGTGGCCCCCTCACAACTGTCACTGTATATACTGTGGCCCACGACGAAATGTAATGGCCCACTACTGCCGTAGAGGGAGGGGGACCAGGGTTGTACTACAGTCAGAACATTTTCTATGAGACAGAGGATCACTAACATTATCGTGAAGACACCGAGACAGACTTGGACGATGTGTGGCCCAGGGGCCAATTATGGTGTGTTATCTGTGAACATCCGCTGATAATGAATGAGCAGAGATGATCCGTAGGCTCCAGTCACTTTGTATATACATTTGAATACTCCTGTCTCGTTTGAAAGACGCTGTCTGTGATAGTCAGACCTTTTTGTTGACCATTTCTGCCATAAACGTCAGCTGTTTGAGTCAATGACATGTCTCGGCTGCGTGCAATAATCATCTTATTAAATGGAAGAAATGGTCGGTACATGTGAGACATCGAGGGGAATATAACCTGACCATGTGTCAGGCTCTAGTAAAAACACGATGTGCTGCCTCACACAGACACACCATCACCAATTAGATATCAGTTAAGTCATTACCACTAAGCAGTGATAGGAAACCCGGAGTAGAAATGTGTAATGATTGCTAATTGCCTTGTTAGTATGAAAACAAAGCCATGTTTTTCCTACGCTGAAGGGCTAAATTAGCAGCAAACAAACAAGTGGAGGGGAACATGTGAATAAGGATGTTTTTACATGAGCATCTGTGGATACAGCTGCTGCTTGCTCTGACCGCGCCGCCTTTTCCTCTTTCTCTCAGATTAAAGATAACAAGCCAAAACAAAAAAAAAAAAAACTAATTTAAACATACAGTATCTTTGCTTTTTAGAATCTAAATGAAGCTATTTCGGTAACTGACAAAGCATTGATATCTATTTACCAAAAATAAGAAAAAATACAAGAACTACCCGCCACTTTATTTCCATTTATTGACTTAAACTGACGTTTTTTGCACTGTTTACTATTGTATACTTTTGTATTTTTGTATATATTGCATATATATATATATATATATATATATATATGTGTACAGTATATATGTATTCATTTATTTCCTCTTCTAATTTTTGTTAAGCCAATTCCGGAGTGTCCACAGCCAAAACAAATTCCTTGTATATACTGTATACATTCCATGTGTACTGGCGAATAAAGCTGCTCTTGAATCTATCTTTAGACCACGAGCATTCTACAGGCATGATGATGGTAAATCGTATCTCTTGATTTTTAATTGTCAACATATTTGTTCACCTTTTTTTTTTTTTTATCTTCAACATTCAAGTGGTCACCTCCATTACCAGCAATAGATCCTGGAGACTGAATAATAAAGAGTGTTTTGTCCAAATCAGCTTTGCCTAGTGGGCTAAATGGTCTCTGGAGACGCAGCTTATTACCCGACGCGGTCCTCAAAAGTGGATAAATGGAGGTTCATGTCATGTGACGGACCCCACTTGTGGGAGGATTGCGAGGGCGAGAAGACGGACAGCTCGGTGCCTGAGAGATGAAAGCAGTCCACAGCCTTATTGACATTTTAATCAAAAACATTTAGCGGTGAATCAGTCTGTTTGCAGGCAGGAATGGAGGGCCCAGTTTTTTTTCATTGTCTATTGGAAATATGCAAGGATTGAAATGCAGCTTTGTTGACATATAATTATTCCTGGTGTCACTTTGTCTGGGCTTACGCTGTCATGAGTGCTTGTCTTGATACCACAACCACACTCTCACGCTGTATTATTCAACCTTCTAATACCAATTTCAGTAGTTATAATTGATCACTTATTAATGGTTAACTTTTATAAATGAACCTTTATCCTAGCTGTGATTTATTAAGTTATTTTTATGAGTTATTTTGTTACACTTTCCTGTTCATACAGTTCATAGTTCAAACACCATAGGTACACACAATGCTTTTTCTGATCAACACTTAAAGGGCCGTTACACATCATAATGTCATCATGATGGTAATTTTCATGTCGAGTTTGACAATAGATAGATAGACAAATGGATGGATGGATAGATGGATGAATGGATTGATGGATAGATAAGGTTAGGTAACAGTTTATTTTTGTGTCTAAACAAGAAGGAGCTGTCTCGCATGCACAAAACTCTGCAGCGAGAATTCTGACCTGCTCTAGTAGAAGAACTCAAATTTCTCCGATCCTTAAAACTCTTCACTGGCTGCCAGTTTCTTTCAGGTTAAATTTTAAAATTCTGGTTCTTACTTTCAGATCTATTCATGGTCAGACTCCTCCTTACATTAGTGATCTGATCCTGACTTACACCCCAGCTCGGGCTCTTAGGTCTGTGGATCAGAATCTACTGATGGTTCCTGAACATGGTTCAGGACCAAAGGAGAGAAATCCTTCCAGGCTGTTGATGGATCTACTGACTTCTTCAAGAAACATCTGAAGACCTTTTTATTTGTGCAGGCTTTTCCCTGATTTTCTGGGACTCCTGTATTTTTCTTATGTGTCTTGGCCTTTTAAAGCATGTATTTTAGCCGTATATTGTTTTTGATTGTCAAAGCGCTTTGTGACCCTGGTTTAGAAAGGTTCTTTAAAAATAACCTTTACTTACTTACTTACTTACCTTAGATCTATTAACCATGTGAAGCATTTTATATACCAATATCATATACAGTGTCTATTTAGAGTGTCTCTCGTCACACTTGCATGTTGATGCATGGTTTAAATTCGTCTCACTTATGGTGAAATATGAAGCCTGTCCTGTTTTCCGTCTTTGTTTATAATTTATACACAACTCGTGTGTATTTACTTCTGTAGTCAAGTATAAAATGGTGATGTTTACCCAGTGTAAAAAGACGGCAGATGAATAATCCCGGAATGTTAGGCATCAACCGTTTAAATTATTCATTGTGCAATTCATTTAGTATGCTTTTCTACTCGCAGAACAATTTCCCACACTCAAATCCACACAACTAATTGTTAAGCACACTCGAGTGCACCTAAGGATGTTGTCAGCGAGCTTTCATCAAACATTCATGCCAGCCAACAGTCATTTCATAGTCATCGTTGTTAACGCAACGATGGCGCGAGAAAGACTCAAACTAATTGTCAATAACAAAATTATAAAATGCTAATAAAGTGGCGAGGCGTTGTGAATCTTTTTCTTCCACGCGGGTGTTAAGTTGATCATGTTGTAGCGGCAGGTTGGCCGTGACAGCTGCTTCATCTAGGTTGGTCACTTGGGTGACTTTATCCTGAATCTGGCCCCAGTAATGGTCACACATGCCTGAGAGACCCAACAGCCCCCCGGTCGACTGTTTACATGTGCTGCAGTAGAAACCAAGGTCACTCCAATTATCTGGCAAATTACCATTTGATTGAGTTGTACTAATCGCTCACCTTGGTTTTCACAAGTCCATACTAATTTGTGGTGATTTATCTAGTATATCGTCACCTATAGCTGTGCAGATATCCACTAAGTTGGTTAACTTTAATGTTCAGCTTCGTTGACCACTAAACATTTCCTAAAACCTGAAGGGAAAATAATGTTAAAATTTAACTTTCCTTAATTTCCATGTGATCTCGTAAGTTCATCATGACGATGTTTTCAAAGTTATAACTTAATAAAGTTCTCACCCGTCGGAAATCTCTGCGAACGACAGGTAACGAGAGCAGATTCCATTATTACGCCCTGCTTTGTTTATAAAATGAGTCCCTTGTAGGTGGAGACTTCTGGGAGTGATGACATCTGATGACGCACTGCTTGCCCAATCACAGCAGAGTGGGTGTGGTTATGGTAAAGTTCAATCTGCAGAAAAATGAAGCATTTTCAGTGGGCGGGGCTTAAGATAATTCTCTAATGTGAATTTCAATGAAAAGAGAGTTTTGTAGAAACAGACACATACTGATGAGTACAATAGAGTCCAACATCTATTTAAGACGCACTTACATCAACACCCAACACATTACCTTGTAAGTCAAGGGTGACATTCTCAACCAAAACAAGGCCCGAAAAAACCCAACAACAACTAGTTATCGAATTCAAATTTTGGTATGAAGCATCTCTGTGGTCGTTTCTCAAAATACAATTATCTTCAACCCAACTATATGTCTATCTATCTATAGATCAGAATCTATAGAAAGTTGTGGCTCTCTGGCCTTGAGTTTGACACATGTGCCCAAGGGTTCAAGGTAATATAGGCTTTCAAACTTGGTTTGGTGTAAAGTTTTTCTGTGTTGGATGGTGTTTTCGGTAAATATTATCAGTTAACTTTTGTACTTTGTCTCCATCAAAATGTGTTGTGTCCTACTTGGTCGCGAAGCCTATTTGGATTTAAGTTTCCGATTATGTGATATTTGCCGAAGCCAAGTTTTATCCCATTACAGTTACTGCCCATCTGCCGCGGCTGCCACTGTGAGCCCTCCTAAAGGTTGCCTGTTCACATGTGTGCTCCTCTCAGCACGAGCCGAGCATCCCTCCATCGATCCTTTCTCCATCCTCTCTTTTAGAGAGTGTTGGACCCCTGACATGAGCTCTTCAATGTATTTTTTTTCAAATGGAACAGGTAAATGTGGTCATCCCGATAGAAAAAAAACAAAACCAAAACCTAATTTCTCCGATAAATCATGATGGGGAGGCTGAAATTGATTTATTATTGTGATCATTAGCCATATGGCACAGACGGGCTCCCCCTCCGACATTCAAAAATATGTGATTACAGGCCTAGGTCAGAGCAACCTTTACTATTGAGCAGTGTCTGTCGTATCACAGAAGCAACACTAATTGTTTGTGAAATGAAAGATTTTAAAATGCTTATTGAAACAATTAACACTACATATGCCTCACTACTTTTGAATGTATTCTCACATTAACCACATGCCAAGTTTGCTGTGTATTCACTGTTGTCCGACGCCGCTGCCGATCACATTTTTCATTGTTTCACGAGAGTCGACTGCCAAAATGGTTTCAGTTCTTCAGCAAACCTCGGTCTCATATCACCGCTGTTTGAGTGGATTTATCTCACGATTACCATTTTTCCATTGGCTCACAAAGTCAGCCAGAGCCTCAGTATAGTCCTTTAAATAACAGCACAGGAAAAGCACGAGTTGAAGCCTAAGGCAAATTTAGATAGGTATCTGTACGTGTTCTAGTAAATTAGAAAATAAACTGAACACCATCCTCGTGTTTAATTTGTCATTAAGTGTGTCTGACCAGCCTACGTTGTATTTTTGAATTGAATCCATTTTCTTAAATTGATTCATGTTTCTTCCAGAATTCTCAAAGGGCATGAGCAATTACCTCAGTGGCTTTAGGAGGAAATGCTTAAAATTGCAACTAGTTTTCTGCGTGTTAAGCTATTACATCAATTGTATCTCATAATAATTGCTTCGGTTCTTCTCCGTCTTGCCCCAAGGCCAGCTTGTGCGCTATACTCTTCTCCGACACCGTTTCCTGACACAAACTTGATGTGTCACTGTGATTGGCGTGGAGGAGATGACATGACAGAGCTGGTTTTGGGGGGACTGACAGATACTTGGCAGGTTAAGGCTTCTCTGTTGGGTGCTGCGTTGCCTCAGGACAATCACCTGTCAACTCAGGTGACGGCGCGTCACCGCTGACAACTGGGAGCAGTAGAGTGGATATAATGGAATGAGCAGACGCACATAAACAGAGCACGGGACTCCCTTTTGTCCGTGAGAAGAGCTCAAGACCATCTTAGGTGGATCCTCAATAGGGGTTGAGGATAAACCTTTGTAAGAGAGAGGTCACTTGGTGAAATTGTGTTAAAACGTGCAAGAAACCAACCAGAAATCTACATTTTTGGTTAGCAAATTTCCCAATTTTCTTGGACTGTTAGCTGAGTTTTTTTGGTCTGTTCCACAGACAGAAGTTCCACCAACCACTGAGGCAGCATGTGTCCATCAAAGTCAGAGCGATATTAGGCATGAGGGCTGAGGCCTGCTCAGTGGATGGAGTGGCGGGAGTGAGTCATACAAAAAAGCTGGGGAATCAGCATGTCACACACTGCACATCATGTTGTCAGAGCAAATCAACACGCCGCAGAAATAACAGAGGAACTTCTAACAACTTAAAAAATCACTCACACATACTCTGTCAATACTCACGCATATCGGTTCAGTGAGTACGCTGCTGTCTTAACACGTGGTTTGATATTTGGTTCAAAAGCTAATGGACTGTATATACCTTTTATTTAGTAAGGGAATAGTGGAGTGTTAGTGGAATAGAATCATGGCTTTAACACCTATAACTTAGTTCCCTCATTATAACCGCTGAACTCACCATGCATAGTTTATGATGCAAACATTTTGGAACATATGAGTTTTGAAATCTTGGTAAGTAACTTTTCTAGTCTGTATCTAATGTTTTTATTATACCAAACATTACTTTATTTTATTTAAAATGTTGGATGCAGTTTGGAATATTTTTTTTAGTAAATTGTCATTATATAGTATGTAGATATAGTTTTATACAATTTAGACAAAGTGGTTCGCTGTCTGAATTTGAATGTTATTCATGGGATTTGTAGGCCACATTAAAGCCATCAACATTTACCATCAGGTTTTTTAGAAGGCTGTTATATCTCATCATTTAGAGAAGAAAGAACTTCTTTAGTTTAATACACGTCTCTCTGTTGGTTTAGTTCCTCAAGAGTTATCTGAAGCTTTCGATTGACAAGCATGAGAGCTTGATTTTTCTTGACGGCGCCGGATAGTGCTCCAGAAATGTTTATTTTCCTCAGATGTTTTCACGGTTGTATTTAAATTTAAATCAATCATTTAGTTAGTAGACATCTCCAAACATTAGACTAAGTACTCTGCAAGTGCATTTGCTGCTTAAAAACTGTTGAGAGGTTCAGGACTTTGCATCAAACGGTCCTGATGGAAAGTTTTCACGTCAATTTTAACGCCAACACTCGTGTTGGAGCCAAAATTTCGTTCTTTGCACCCCTTTTTCCAAAGTCAGGTTTTGGCAATGAGCTCCCTACTGATGTATAAATGAGTGGCACGATGGGTCGAATGGTGAAAACTTAGGAAGAAAGACGATGGACGCATTATAGCATTTCTGTCTTCGAAGAACTAATGAAACCTCTTTATACGCGACTTTGAATTCAGTTTTATGGAGCCATCGAGAAACCTTTCAAACTAGTTGAAGATAGGATTCGCTTTGTAGTTCATAAAATACTTTAGTGACTCGTTTCGATTTCATTTACTGTTGCTTTAAATCTCTTGTAACCATGTGTGTTGAAACTGCTCCCTGATATTAATATTGTGTGATGGGATATGGCGATGCTCACTGGTCCAGGACACCCAAAGGCCAAACACCCGCTGTTGCTTACCTGCCTGTTGTCCAAAGACGCCTGTCCTGCAGTGGAAAGTCTCAGTGTCTCACTGTCACATCATCTGTTCAGCGATCAACCCCCAAGCATCCATCAGAAAGGCCTGTCAGTGATTCAGTTGGATCTGTTCATTTCTTCTGTCATAGCACTGCCACTCAGTGTTCCCCGGAGAGCAGTCATCAGCAGATCTTTGATCGTAATCTGTTCCACAATCTCTGCTGATCTAAACACGCTGTAGGCCGACATTGCTCAGCAGGTTGAGTAGCTGGCTCGCAATTGAAAGGTAGTAGTTCAGTGTACTCGTACCCTTGTGTTAAAAACGCCACTCAAAACCGTTAGATCCATTTGTGGTGGATGGATATATATATATATATATATATATATATATAATCTGATTTCTTTTATATCTTCTCCACATGCACTTCTTCCGACCACCAAACAGTAGGACTCTGAAGTGACATTTTTAATTGGCATGTTTTTCTTTGTTTTTGGCCGATCCAGCAGGCAGCAACTAAATTCTCCAAATGACTTTTTAAGTAGTCCTTCTGCCCCGCACGACCCCGCTGAGTGACAGGCCATTCTAATCCTTTTTCACACAGCCTTTACTGCACACTCTGGTCAGTGTGTTCTGCCCAAGCACACAACATACGGCATTTAACACTCTCATAATTAAGTAGCTATGGCCAAAATGCTCTGCCCAATCTCAGGCCACCAGCTGGCGTTGATCGATGAATCATAACCGCACAATTAAAGTTATTAAAGCGGTAAAACGGATAAGGATTTTCTATGAGTGCAAGCATAGATACAATGATGTGTATACATTTGTTAAGGTTTATAATTTATAACATTAAACAGGATGTTCAGTAAAACATACTTTTGATGTCCCTTCTTGCCGTTTATTCCACTATTTTCTTACCAACTGGGTGAAGGATATGCTGCCTGTTTCCCCACCCAAACTCCAGGTCCCATCTGCTCGCAGAACGGCACAACATTTGTCAAAGTAGGCTGGATAATGGCTTTGGCATCCTTATTATAATCTCAGCATAATCTTCATTTGTCCACTTTTGGCATCGGGACACTTCTGGGTTTGGGAAATCAGTCAAGGCTCATAAGTGTCCTCGTTTCATTTTCATTAACTCAGATCTTAGCGTGAACACTTGTTAAATTATGATTTAAAACCGGGGATGGTCAGTGTTTTTTTTTTTTTCGTCTTCTTAAGATATTATCAGTCATGAGGTTGACATATTTTTTACATTAGGGCTTAAGCATCATTATTATGATCACAGAATTGCGTCAATGGCAAGGCCCAGTTTTAGGCTGTCCAACCGGCAACCATATATATTTAATTTTCTGATGTTGAGGTATAATACCACTTTTCTACTCTCTTTTTTTCCCCCAAAATGCATGAAAATATTTCACCTGTTATTCTCAGTTGTAATAAGATCTCCCAGAATTCTTCTAAATATAGATAACAATCTACCGCAGACCCAGGGAAAGTTCATTCAGCCTGTATTTTAAAAGCTGTTAGGAAATTTCTGTGTAGTATTTAATTTATTAAATAGATTTTTATTATTGAATATTATTTGTTTGTGTTTTTCCTAATGTTATTTTCAGATTTTGAAGAAGTATAAGGTTTATTAATTTATTAAATAATCCCAAATATGAACTGCACATTTTCTCTCTTATTTAGTAAATTTAGTAGCATGTAATCTAAACTGACCCATCAGTACAGATGGGTTCAGTGACAAAAAGTAATTCTGTATTTGAAATGTATTTATTTTCAGTACACGCTATAATAAATGGCAGCTGTATTTAAATTATAGCTCTAAGTTTCTATGTCAAAAGTGATCAACAACTGCGTTTGTTTGGCTGGGCGGCAAAGCCTTATGGGAAGTGTTCAGGAGGGTTGTTCATCAGCTCGTATGCAATGTTGATTTCGAAGTTCGAATTAATGTTGTTAAATTCGAATGTTAAGTAATTGAGAAATAATAGTTTCAAGTTAAAAAATAACAAAGTTTTGGAGAGTGTATAAACCGTGTGAGAATGCTAAAAATGTTTGTGACAGTTTGTGATGGGTTTAAAAAGAGCCCAATGAGCAACATTGTATTTAGATAGTGAAAAATTAAACCATCTCTGCTTTGTTTTTATATTATTCAGAATGTAAATAAGTAATAAATGCAACCCAGACAAGGGACCACTGTAGTTGTGTTTCCCAGCATCACAGTTACTACAGCTCTTTATTGAAGGCACTTCGTCAAGAAGTCAAACCAGGATAAACGACAGAAGATAATATTGACTAAAAGAGTAGTTAAAGAAGAAAATAAGAAATGACTCTCTGAGTGAAACTTCATAAAGACCTGACTGAAGACGTTTCAAACACCTCCATGTTAACACGTCTTGATGTCACAGTAAAGGTGTCACAGTCTGGACGATGCAGAACACGGTCGTATCATGTCGTACGATAAAGATTGTTGCCCATGGTTGAATACTGCTCCCCCTGTATGTGGGTCACACGCACTGTTCCCAGCTGTGCGGCCCAGTCAGCTGTGGCTTTTACCATGCCCGCCAACATCTGCTGCACAAAAACAATATCCAGCTTTTAGCACTCAAATGGAGGTTACACCATATGCCAGCAAGCCACTTAGGTTCTGCCAGGGGAGCCGGGGTTTGGCGGCTCTCGCCGAGGTGAAGCTCATATCTGTCCTCTTTCTCTTTTCCTTCTACCTGCCGTTTCCCCGGTCATTTAATGTACCGCTTTGACTTAATAGACTCTTTTTTTTTTTCTTTCTTCTACCCGTGTTGACCTCCCTCTCATACTGTTTCTCCCCACTGCTGTCTCATCCTGGTCATCAATGTGTGCCAGTGTGCATCTGCTCAAGGTGCTTTGGCAGCCTGGCGTCGGAATATTAATGCTCCGCCTAAACAACAGTTTCCCTGCCAGGTCTGACACAAGGTCTGGTGAAGTGCATGTTTAAGTTTAAACTGTGTCATCTCTGGAACCAATCCTGTGTCCCCCGCGTATCCCCATTTAGTCTTTGGTTAATACCGAGTAGTTTTTATGAAATAATCTTATGAAAACTATTATTTTAAAGTAATTATGTGAGAAGTTTTCTGACCATTTATTACGATTAATACATGTATTTTTGTGTGTAAATCGTTCTCATGCTCCGGTCCTTCCCTCTAACATCAGGTCAGCTCTTCATCTACAGTATGTTAGTGTACGCAACGGTAGGTATTGAACAACATCGGAAGGACTCACAGCAGTTTATCAACTTCCTAAACTCTAAAGTCTTATTGCATTAATTCGAGCCATTTAAATCTAATCAAGAGTGCAGATCTTGACGGAAAAGGCTGAAGGGCTGCTCACTATGCTGAGAGCTGATAATGGATTTTTAATTAAATATGGGAACCAAAGGTCCCAAAATGGAGCTTACAGCTAACCAAGCAGTAGCCATTTGGTGACTGAGTGAGCAGGGGCCCTAATCGTCCCCCCGGCTTTGACTCTATGACTCAGTGACTCTTGCACAGTCTACGTCCTCCCAGAAACTCTAAAGTGTTGGACATATGTTATGTTGGGGTTCTTGAGCCTGGAAGTGTTTTGTTACACTCTTGCTTACAATTAAAGTGACAATTGGATATTTGTCTCCATTTATTCGAAACCTATTAATGTTTGCGCTTTAACCCAGGGGTCCCAAACCTTTTTAGCACCGTTTTAAAGTCAGAATGATATTAAAAAAAAAAAAAAACTTTCAGATAACAATGGAAAAAAATAAATTACAAACAGTTTGTGTTTTATTAATTTCACTAGTTTACAGTATTTTTCTTTTAGTATCATTGACTGGATTAGCAACTTGAAATGTCAGGACTCAGAGGATAAAGTTACTTAAGAAATAAAAGATTCAAAGACACTTTAACAAACTTTACAAACGGTAATAATCATTAGAACAGAAATTATATTAATCATTTGTTGTTTCTGCAACAAATGCCTTTTGAAAACAATCGATATCATAACGTTTAATTTGTTAAATCTATACATCAATTGATGGTATTGTTTGGTGGGCTTGTAAAGAAAAAGTTTGAAAAAAGGGGCTTGCTACTTTCAATTAAAAAACAAACTTGTTCAGACTCTCCCTTGAAGCCACACCTCTTTCATCGATACATCCATTTGCTCACTTCATCCCGAGGCTTGTTTGCGCGTAAATAACCCACAATATGAAGAAATGTATTAATTATTTTTTTTCAGTACATTTTGGAAGAAGACGGGACTATTTACTTTTTATTGTAATGCGTAAAGAGTTTATTTCTGCTGGACCATGTAGGACGTTGAATGTTTAATGTCACTTACATGATGCTGTGAGTTTCTGTGATTAACTTGTTTGTCAATTGAAAGATTCTAAACTGAGGCTGAACTGTGACAACTGTTGCCAGGAAAAGTGTTCTTCCTAGCTTGGCTAATAACGTGTATCTTTATAAATAAAGATGTAGACTGGTACCCAGTGGAACGAGACGGTTCTTTTTTCCTGGCGTTTGATCCGTCAGGCTCTAATCACGTTGTGCTGCTGCTCTTGTCCTTGTTCAGTCTACAGTGAAGACGCTCACAGCCGGGCGCTCCGGAGGGGGTGTGTCCTCAGAGGGACGGCAGGTCGGGGCTGCCGTCTGCAGGTCATGGTTTCACTTGTGGGTATTAATTTGGGATCAGCTCCCGGCAGCTGTGTGTGTGAGAGTGTGTGTGTGTGTGTGTTTCTCTGGGCATGATGGCCAGAGTGAGCTGCCTCCTGCAGTGAGAAATCACCTTGACAAGGCTGCGTCTGTTTATCATAGTGGGAATTCTCATCATCGGAGCAGTCGACCGGAAGTTTAATTACTTTTGGATGAATTATTGTTTGAAATATTGACACTTAATGTTAATTTGAATCGAGACACTGCATCCTTAGAAGTAGTAGAAGTATTATTAATTAAATTAAATTTAAAAAAACAGTAATGATATATATATATATATATATATATATATATATATATATATATATATATATATATATATATATATGAATAATCCTGAATACTCAATATGGTTGCTAATGTGCTTAATATGACAATGTAAAAAAAGTAAAACTATTTATGGATGAACGCATAAAGCAGGAGTGATCAATTCTTTAAGTGCCACGTTATACTATGTGACTGTTTTGGGGGCCACCAGGCTGATAAACTTGACATACAAAAAAAGCTTTAATTATATTTTTCTGGGGACAAAAAACAGAAACACTGAAAAAATTATAAGGAGCTTGAACTGTTGAGTATAGGGAGGATCATTACAAAGCTAAATGTGTACTTTATTCTCTATTATTATTTCACCATCGCATCATTTTATATACATCTTATTTAATTTATAAACAAACTATAGAAAAAAACAGTTTTCCTCAATTTCCTTATATTTATTTAGATGGATTAAAGAGCCTAAAATGATTAATGACGATAATAATGATAACATATACATATAAATTAATAATCAATAATAAAAGTACATAAATATGTTATACTCTGGCCTCAAGAGCGCCACACAAATATAGTGCATTATGTGACCCCAGGGCCACACTTTACCCAGGTCTGCTATATATGGATCTTTATGATTTATTTATAATTTGCTACTTGAAAAGAAACATGTCTTGCAAAATAAAAAATAAAAAACGTTTTAATGTGCGTTGTCACAGGGGTGAGACAATTTAAAAATATTATATATACATTAAAAATATTTAATTTAGTGTGTTAATGGCTGAAAAGTAATTTCTTACAACCTTTTCTGAACCGATTGTATTGCAGAGTGAATGTATTTAGATGGAAAAGACAATGCTTTCAATACAAAGTGAAATATATCTCATTTCTATTTTATATATTTGAGTAATTAGATTGGAATACCGTTGTTTTCATGCCTGGTTCATCTGATGGAGTCGACTGTGTTCTAGTAGAAATTCCTCTGCTCCTGGCAGTGACAGAATATTTTGGTCTTTCTATCTTTGAATACCTCCCACATGATGTTCCGAGCAAACCATCCCTGCTCACTGCCAGCAAATCTCTCATTAAAAACCATGACAGGACCCATCTTCATGACAAGTGTGGCGTCTTAGTGGAGTTTCAAATAAAACCCAACTGGTGAATGTTACAGAGGAGCTGCACTCTCGCCTGTCCTGCTCCGTGCACAGCCTCAAACGGTCAGAGGAGGGCAGTGTTTTAGTGGAAACAAGGCTGTCTGCTGCTCCCAGCATGTGTGAGTGCACTAAGATGCAAATGTTTATTTGTGTTTACATAAGGTGAGTGTGGTGGCCTCTCGGAGGTCAGCACAAGTGTTTGGGCGGCTATTATATGCTACACGTTCCAAGCTGCTGGGTGTTTTGTGTGCCGGGTACTAACATGGACAAACTAGCAGAGAAATTATGCAAATGATACTCAATGATTATGGTAATTTGACTTTACTAGTGCAATGATGCTGAGCCTACATGAGTATTAATAAGATCACAACATGTTAGGTCACAGAGTCATTATGGCGAGCTGGTGGTCTCGGTTGCAGCAGTTTGAGAATATGCTAGTAAAGAACAAAACCCTGCTGTGCATGTCCGTCTGAAATAAATTCAATAGTTAATATTCATTTATTTGGAATAAATTGAATCGCATCTGTTGTTTTGTTCTACAGCAAAGATCTATAATTGTTACTTACTTTTTAATAGTTGTTTTAATCCATACTGAACTAAAAACAAAGATGCTCTTACAGAATTCCATTTACTGTATAGAACTATAATAGAAAATATACATGAATCCTTCATTTCAAGTTTCAGGTTGGTTATCTTCAAATAATTTATTTAACTAAATGTTGTGTTTAGTAAAAGATAACTTTGATATCACTGACTCTGTAGTCCAAATATCCCGATCTAACTCTATTTCTGTAACTTAAAAGGTTGGAAAATACTCTTCTCCAACCACAAAGTACTGTTGTAGTTTTTCATTGTTTAATATATGTACTGAGAAAGAACAACTGAAGAGTTAGTCAATTATTTATGTTGTAGGAACAATGTATCAATTATAATTCAATAGTCGGCAACCAATTGTCTAGTTTACAAGTAAAATTGTTCTTTTAAGTATTTGAAAAAAGTCTCTGAAATTCAAAATGTTTTGGCTAGAACAAAGGGAATTACTGCTTTCACTTCTTCTGCTTGGGAACTTCAGAACGTTCAGTACAACTTTAAGGAACAATTTCAAGGTAAAAACTTCTGTCTAACAGCAGCATAGCACGATTTGTATCCATATTTCAGGCTAAAATGTGGAGCCGGTTGTCTCTGCTGCATTGAAACATCTCTCGTGACAACTTTTAGTGCAGTAGCATGACTACTTTGAGGAGAGAAAGAGCTCAACAAATGCGTTCAGTCAGTCAGTACATCTGGGTGCGATGCATTCTGAAGACTTGTCACTAAACCTGGATCCTGATTAGTACAAGAGTGTAGGCAGGGATGTAATATTGAACGTCCAGATGGTTTCCAGGCAAAGACAGACGTGCGATGGCTGCTTTTATTTTTAATTTATAACTCCTCGGCCGTCTGTCTGCATTGTTTGACGCTTGTTTCTGGGAACTCGTTACAAATTTTAATGTGAAGGAACAAACAAACTTCGTTAAGTCAGGATCACTTAGCTGGCACTGTTGCTAATTTGTGTAAACATCTTTGTGTGTGATATAGTTCAACGTCCTGAATGCTTTCTCTTGAAATTGGAAATGACTTTTTGGGGTGTGTTGCCAAGAGCTTGATGATGATGCTCAGAAGCCCAGTATGGTTCACGCTTGGTTGCCTCAAAGCTACAGCTACCCCTTAAAGGATGTGACATCTAACATTGATGTGGTTGAATTAGTCTCGCGTACCTGTTCGTGCTTTATTCATTCACTGTTATTGGTATTTAGGATTTTTTTCATTAGTTACTGCTTAAACTGAAGTGACTTTGTATTTATAAGAAATTATTAAATATAAATTATACAATACTGACAACTACCTCAAACGAAACTCAATATACCCGCTGTCACTCCTTCTATGCCACTTCTTGGCAGAGGGTATATTTTACTTGGTGTTTTTTTGTTAATAGAATACCTCGAAAATTTCTGAAAGGATTTTAAATATATTTTCTGGATGGGCAAGGAATAGGATAATTTAAAGTGATTAGATTTTTGTCTCCTATTGTGTCGCCTGGATTTAGGAAAGTTTGAACGTCATTCGTATGACTTCTTACTGCTGATTGTTTGAAAACGTAAGCCATGAAACCAGTACAATTATAAACATTTTTATCTATTGGATTGAGTGATGTGTCCTCAAAGTCTGAAGCTTATAATCCATGCATGAGAACGGTGACCTGCTCTAGTAGAAGAACTCACATTTCCCTGATTTTTAAAACTCTCCATTGGCTGCCAGTTTCTTTCAGGATCAAATTCTGGCTCCTACTATCAGAGCTATTCATGGTCAGACTCCTCCTTACATCACTGATCTGATCCAGCCTTACACCCCAGCTCGGGCTCTGAGGTCTGTGGATCAGAATCTACTGATGGTTCCTTAACACGCTTATGGACCAGAGGAGAGAAGCTTTGGAACGATCTTCCTTTCCCTCTGCGTTTGACGGAGTCTACTGACTTCAAGAAACAACTTAAGACCTTTTGTATTGTGTTTTTCCCGGATTTTCTGGGACTCCTGTGTTTGTCTTATGTCTTGGCCTTTTAGAGTTTTTAAATTTGTATGTATTTTTAACTGTGTATTGCTTTTGATTGTTCAAGTGCTATGTGATGCTGGTCTAGAAAGGCACTTTACAAATTACCTTTACATAATCACTCAAAGTCAGTTAGTTTCTTAGTCATTAGCTAGAGTCTTAGCTCCACAAATCCATTAACCTTTAAATCTATGATAAAAATGGGCGATGGTGAACGATTGAGGTTAGTAGTACGTAATATGTAATACTAACAGTTTAAGTCTAGAATGGTACACTCTTAAACAGGGTAAATTTAATAAGTCATTCTTTGCTAAGAAGCCATATAAAAACTATATTTTTATTCCGTTAGCTAAGCTCAGGATTTACGTGAGGAATGTAGTCGAGGTCCAAGATACACAGTAAGTGTTGCATCATTTCCATTTGAATTAACAACATGATGGAATACTTTTACGTTATACAGTCAGATATTTTAAAATCTTGCCTTAAAATTAGATTTCCCCTAATGCATCATGATTCCACTTTTTGGTTGTTTTCCATATGTACATTAAGATATTGTAATTATTTTAGTATTCATTATTGAAATTCGATTAGGCTTTTAAGGACTTTATTTTTAGGGACTAAGACTTTTTATATATTGTCTTTGCTTTTTTGCTTTTAAGTATGCTATACACGGGTTCCATTGAAATACATCACATCAATACAACATTCATCACCTAATAACTTCTAAAACACATTTCTTATTTATTAAGTTGTGAAGTTATTCCATTTTCTTAACAGAAAATGAAACGGGAATTAATGAAATAAAAAATAAACAACAATGATAAAGATAGGAATTTGTCATTTATAATTTGCAGGATAAAATGTATGTCCACTTTAAATCCTATTAAGTAGCATTCTTCCGATTGGTAAGCTTGGACGTTTCCAATGATGACTTTTTGGGACACCCTGTGTACTGAAAAGACATGCAGATCCACCCACAAGATGAAAAGCCTTCTCTTGACTTTTACATTTTGGTGAAAAAAGTGTTAAGTCGTTTCCCACCTCCATACAAATCCGATCTGTGTATGAACTTTTCACCGGGACGAATAGCTTGTACCTAAATGAAATGCATCTGCTTTCCATCCACAACTGTCAAATGTATATATTCATGTGTTGGCAGGTTTTAAAAAGGCAAATGAAGCAGCCGTTTCTGATCCGTCATGTGTCACAATACCCAGCTCCTTCCTCTCCTCTCCATGTGGCTGGAATGACCTCAATAATTAAGGGACAATTTTAAAATGCATTTCTAATTTTCTACTAGACTGAAAAGCTTTATTATGGAGTAGTTGACAAAATCCCTCCCACTGAATGGGGGTGACTCCTGGGCTTCCACTAAACTGCTCATGAATGCACTAACCATCTGTTTTTCTGGCCGTTTGTCAGCGCGAGCGTGGCGGAGGCAGCTGTCGGAGTGGCCCTGGTTTGAATGATGGAGCACACAACCTTTGTTATGCTCGGTTCTGGCTTTGTTAGCCCTGGCTCATCCCGCTTAGTGCGGCTGTGCACGTGAAATAGGTGCGAGTTGGTGTTTTCAATCTAGAAAACCCCCCCCCGATGTTGACCACGGGCAAAAGATAGACTTGGAAAGCGCGTGTGGAAATTAAATAAACTGCAGGAATGAATGGGAATGAAGTGGGAGAATGAGGAAATGGACAGCAGGGATAGGGCGAGACAAGGGAGACGGTACTGCTGGTGATTGCATTGTGCCGGTGAATGAGGATCTGGGGCATTGTGTGCCGGCCAATCTGTAGCTCAGTGGGTGAGGTTGTCATGAGCCGGAGCCAGGGACGAGGGCCAGTAGGCCAGAAGAGACAGGTGAGAGCAGCCAGCTCAGCCACCGCAGGAGAGTGAGAGTATGGAATGAAAACCTGTTAGGAATATTTCATTGGATCCAATAAAGATGCAGCCATCTTTACTTATTCATGTCACTTGGTTTCCCTGGAACTTTTGTTTTAAAACATTCATGTAGCAGAACATGAACTTCTGGTACTGGTCGATCACTTTATGATGTGATTAATGCTTTACAGTATTTCCCCCCCTTCACATAAAGACAAACTGTTATCTCTTGTTCGGGCGACACTGGCCAGCATGACCTAATTGCATATATTTGCCTGCTGATGCACTTGACCGTAACAGAAAGGCTCTGATTTTTAGGAGATGGGGTCAAGCTACATTGGGGGTTGGGGGTGCACTCTGTGCAATGTGTGTGTTTTATGTTACCTGACATTGCACACAACATATGTAATTAAACTGCGTCGGGTGTTCGGATTCAGAAGGCGGTCAACGATGATTAGCTTTAGTGTTCACGACATTTACTAAAAGCGTCCGTGTTTGTGCGGAGCAGCTGAGATCAACATGTTTGCTAACGTTATTTGATGTCGTGTCTCAGGGTATATTGTTAATTGTCTTATGTTTATGATTATGTTGCAAAGAGTTTGTAGTATTCTGTGGGAGATTGTTGGTTTGATAGTGTATTTAAAACAATTCCTATATCAGATTCTGCCGAGTTGGTTGAGTTCTATAATAATTCAGATTTATTTGGATTGTTTTGACTATTTTAATCTGTTTAATCCTGAATAGAAATGTTTCAATAACACATTCCTTGCTCTCATAATTGAAACATTTACTCTCAACACCATCTACGAACAGTCTCTTACCATCATCTAGACCAGGCCCGGGGGCCCCAGCCGGCCCTTTGACTACATTTATGTGGCCCTCATTAAGACAGAATAAAACTGAGGATGTAGATTTTTTAAGGATGTTTTTGTTTATATTCATCATTACCAGTTTAACTTTAAAAAAAAAACGATATAGAGTTTTTTTCTAGGACTAACCTTTATTTCTCTCACAAAATCTTAATAAAAAAATTACATGAAGTGTTTTAAACCATTAAAGAAAGAGTGCATCTTGGGAAATGTAAATGCTCACCTGGGATCTAGACAAAATGAACACCTTTGGTCCTAATTTAGGGTCTTTATAGTCTTTATTTATTCACTCCATGCGTCTTTACAATCATTTTTTTTGGTGGTAGAAAAGTCAATGTGAGTTAATGGACTTAATAACAATAATCTTTTCAATGATCTAAAGAAGGCCACACCAATCTGGTCGTCAGTGTCCACATGATCCCTGCCATTGTCTCCTCGCCCCTCTAATGATGAAGGGGTGTGGGCTGAGGGCTGGTGGAGCTTATGGTGGTAAAGCAAGAGCTTAGCAGAAAGCAGTTGTGTTCTCTCACACGGCAGTCTGAGCTCGGCGTTTTTTTCTGTAGCCGCGGGGCAGACAGGCACCCAGTGCTAGCACTGCCTGCGCCCGACCCCTCCCCATCTGTGTGTCACAAGTCCGATCTGGTTAGGACTGACGGCTCTCTGATGTGGACAAATTGTCACTGAGGGGAGACCTGGAGACTGAGGGACACGGATTTGGCGACTTCAAGGGGGGAAAAAAAAATGCAGGGAAAGCATGTTCGTCAGAGGCCCCTGGAATTTGTGGAGGGATAGACTTGCTCAGCGCTGTGAGATATGAACCAGGGCTGGGATTCGTGCCAGTGACTCTGTGGCCTGATGTGTGTCTCGCTGTGAGCAAGTTGTTGTTGAGCGAGTTACAGATGATATATTTTATGTTGTGTGTTTACCGGTCATCTTTCTGAAGTACTGCTTGCTTAGATCTTCTTATGAGACTTATATAAATTGCATCTCTTTTCATATTGTCGCGCAGGCGTTTAAAAAAAGCTGCCATGAACTCATTTATTATCTTTCACTCCAAGCCCACAATAGGTCCCCGGTGATAGAATGGCCCCTCGTTTAATAGTTAACGGGTGAGGAGAGGCCGGCCGTCGACACCCGGCTATATACGAGGAGGCAGGAGAAGCATATGGACCTCTAAATAAAACTCCTATCAAGCACAATGATGGCCCAGGTCTGCTTTTGTGCGAGCACAGTCTGACGGAAGAAAGGGGGCGGAGGAGAGAATCCGATGCCCATAATAAGATCGTCAAGCATGAGCAAATGAATCCATGGTTCTATAACGTGGCGTGCCGTCCGGACCAGAGGGGAATGGTCCGCAGCCGGGGCTTTGTCAGCGACAGACTCCTCATACACACTTGCTCTTTCTAACCAGCGCCCGGCTTCAATGGAGCCCCATCATCTGGCCCAGAGTTGTGCTCCTGATCAATGACCCTGACAGTTGACAGATTCTCCATGCTGCCGTCTTTGTTGGAGGCTGATGACCTGAAAGGGCTCTTGAGACTGCATAATAATGAATGACAAACATCATGGCATAAATATCCAATGGTTGCTCTGAGGGTTGTCCACAGTGAGTGTTTTAAATACTCTTTTTACTGACTCTCGCAAGCCTTGGTACATATATTACGCTTTTTTCTTTTATCAGATTTTTTAGAAAGGGTTGGTTTAAAAACAAGCTGAACGAGTCCTTTTCTGAAGTTATACCGACACTGACGGGTGAAGTAAAAACCTTTTGTAGAAAATAAAATACGATTTTTTTTATCCAGCCAGAATTAACTGCACTAATCTGTTGTATTGTATTATAAGTATCAAATAATTTATTATGTTCTGTTCTATTCCTGTTATATTCCTAAACATACTATCCTTGTCTCATAGTATAGTGATGGTTTTATTTTTTACATTTTTTATTATCAACAATAAGTAAAAAAGAAATTACATATAACCTCTTTCCAGATTTTTTTTTGCTATCAGAGGTTTTTTTTTTTTATCCTCATCCTCTCATCCAATGTCCTTGCTGTTTATTTAGAACCAGAATCTATTCATTATCATATCGAACAGCGTTGTACCATGAAATTCAGTTTAGCGGCTCTTCACCGCTGGCTGCAGACGGTACAAAAAAAATGAAATTCAAACCATTAATAATTGAATTGAAATAGTTAAACAAGATACAGTAGAAGTATTATTCAAAGTAAATTAATCAAATAGATAAAATGTAAGATAAACGGGAAAATAAAAATTGAAATTGAATATAAAATAAGAGCGGAAATAAGTTGAGGAGTGAAACTTCTTTTTTTTTTTTCTTGTTTACTTAATGGCATCTTTCACATTTTAATCCATGCAGTCCAAAAGCTTCTGAAAGTCATTAAATTACACATTAAATGTGTCTGTTTACCAGCGTTCACTCATTTCGTGTGACTCTTGTTTACATTTTTAAACCTTGTTGTCCACTTCAACATGCACCCTGTAGGATTTTCTCTTGTATTTGCGTGGCGTGCACGTGCATGTTGTGACTATTCACAGAGGTTAGGGTGTGTGGGGGGGATTTTTTTTTTTCTGCTTTTCCCTCCCTCTTTTTTCACACTTGCAGAATCTGCGGCCTTTGAAGGACTTGTGAGGCCGAAGGCATCGCGTTGCTCAATCAAACAGATTAAGTCAGTCAGACAAGCAGTGATCTGTCCCATTCAATAAAGTAACTTTTGTCATGCGGGATCTCAAAGGCCTTCAAACATGCACAACACCAGGACATGTCACTCTTATCGCTTCACTCTTGTCGTCCGCTCTAAACTGTGGTTAAAACGACTGCCAGCTGATTCTCCATTTGCATTGGTTTGCTCGTACATGCTGTTAACAGATTGTTTTAAAAGCACAGCCAAGCCCGTAATGAAGACATCTGTTTTCATACGGTGCTTGACACATAGCACCAGAAATTTGATGTCATCCTGTCCAAACTGGTACATGGCTGGCAGACAGCATGGCATTCTGTGATTGGTTCTGACAAGCCAGTGACAGCTCTTGAGGTGAGGAGGGAGCGCGACAAAGGGCAAGCAGAGGATGAGGGGGAAAGTCTTGTAGGGTCTGTTGGTTTAAGAGACTCTTCCTGTTTGTTATGCGGTTCTGTAGCCCCCCCCGCCCCCCACCCACTGACTCCAATGTGACCCTTTTCACCCCCAAAATAGCTCTCTCTATAAAAACACACCTCCCCTCTAGAGTGAAACAGTAATTTAGAAAACTTTGCATTTTTGTCAACATAAATAAAAAAAGGAGTGCATCGATTTTGTTGGATGAACTTATAACTTTTAAGATTAACTTTTGCTTTAAAATGGTGTTTTTCTCAATATCTATATTCACAAAACAAACAATTAGGTTTTTGCATTTTTCTTTTAGTTCAGTGGTTCTAAACTAGTCTGGCTTAAATCAGGAAATAAATGTAACTTTATTTAATTAAATATGCTAACATCACAGCAAAGCATGCTACAGTACAATTGTAGTTAAAGTGAATAAAAAAATTAATAAAATCAACTATTTGATTTGACATTTTTTTTGTGTTAGCTGAGATTTAACAGAAACTAAATTTGTTTTCACAGGAAAGATATAAACTCTTTACACTGCCTTGACTGTTTACACTTAAGATTCAAGATACAATGTAACTATATCAGAGCTTTTTTTATTTATTCTCCCCATCATTTTTACAGAAATGTAATATAAAAAAGTACATTCAATCAAGTCAGTCAATCATTTTTTTTTCTTTCAATTTACAAAATATAAAAATGAAAGTGTTGTAGTTTTTAAAAGTCACACCATCCAAAAGTTATTTATTTAAGCAAGTGTTGCCAAAACAGCATTATTTTCTCTCTGCTGCACCCACATGTCGAAATGGTTTGTTTTGAAAAAGAACTTCCTAAAAATAATGTGAATAAGACCTGGTTAAAAAGGACCATCTGTTGTGGTTTATAAACACCATTGCGGGAAGATCTCTGGTTTAAAAACGGCCTCTGATTTTACACACAGCTGAGCACCGTAGGAGCCCGAGAAGCCACGTTGACATTGAGCTTACAACAGATTTTTGGCAGCGCTGTCGCTTCATCATCTACTCTCCTGGGCTGGAGAGGGAGCCTCTCTTTTTATTAAAAGAGAGGCTCTATTTACTGGCTCTATGAATGGAAACGGGGGTGCTGTTTAACACACTGACATCTTCTTGTCAGGCATTATGACTACATTAGTAGTGTGTGTCGAGCTCACGATTTGTTGTTTGCTCCTCATGTGGCCAGTGTGACCTTGCGTCAGTGCATATGCTCACAGCAGGGTCACCGGTTGAGGGCGTGATATGTCAGCCTTTGTTTATAAACCGCAGACAGCTAAAGCCTGTAAGAGAACATATTTCATACAATTAGTGGACGGATGTGTAGCGTTAGGATGGAAGTCGATGAAAGAGATCGGCTTAATGTTATTATTTTCTTCATCTAAACCTTGATTTAATACGTCGGTTTTCCTCTTAATAATTTAATGTCATTTTCTCATGTAATAATTCAGCTGTTTGGACATGCAGTAAAGGGTAGATAAGCTAGACGATCACATGACAGGGATGTGGTGGATGTGACTGAGATAGGTTGACAAAGACTGTCAATGTGAGGTGGACAGCGGCTCTGATGACGGGCGCCCTCTGACAGCCGCTCTATGAAGCTTGGTAACCAGCCTTTTTTCCTGGGAGGTATTTACTGTCACTGCGTGTTGTGGGTGCCCGGCAGCCCTATTTCTCCAGGCTGTCAATCTCCACAGACACTAACGTGCCATGTTAGATTTGACCTCCACGAGGGAGATTACTGTCTCCCAGCTTCCCAGTTGCATCTTTTATCTGCTCCGTAGGGAAAAATAGTGCAGCCTCGGACGCCAGTGAAACTCCATTGTCTCCGTCAAGAAACCCCTTCTTTATTCTAAAGAGAATTGTTCGGTTCCGTGAAATGGATACAGTCAAGTTTGTTTTTATTCTGGAGAGTTTTTCGACATTCACTTTTGGAGAAGGACGTTGGCTGAGAGCTCGGATCCAGTTTGTGTGTGGGTGTCCTCTCGTGTGCCTGTTAATTAAGGGTGTTACACGACTACTCTCAGCATAGCCAATATCACTTCCTGACTGACTCGTGCTATTTCAGATCTTACCCTTTTTAAAAAGAAAAAAAAAATATTTGGGAAACTTGCAGCTCCCTGATGATCTTTGAAATAGGAAATAATAACGGCACTAAAAAATGGTTAATTAATTTAATAAAGTTATAGTGTTATCTAGAGTTAGAAGATGACGACAAAGCGATATATTACTATACTTTTTTTTTTCCAACGGTCCTTTTTTTTGTGTGCTCTCAAATCACATTTTATGTTTTTGTTTTTTTTGTTTTTTTTTCCAATTTAGAACAAACATGCAAATATTCATGCCGTTTGTTCATTTTTGTGTTAGAATTAAAGTTCCGGCCACTAGGCGGCAGCAATCATCACATTCTCCGCCGGGAAAATGACCAATGTAATCACGCGAAAACCATGGCGATGCACTCAAATATCGCTATTTTTATTCACGATGAGGTATTCATATTGAACAGGACATTTTATTTTTTATCAGTTAATATATATATTTATATATTTTAATACATTTTGTAAATAACCTAAGTTGATTAAAAAAAAAAAAAAAAAATACATTAACATGCAAATATCAACATTGTTTTTCATTTTTGTTTTGCAAATAAACATCCAGCCGTCAGATGGCAGCAGTCATTGCATCCTCTGCAGCTAAAGGAACAATTAAATCACACAAAATCAAGGGGATGACTGAGGATGAGAGGATACAGTCGACTCCAGCAGATTTTATAGCTAATGTTTGGACATATTTTGTTTTATAATACCAATTAAAAGCCCTCTTCATATGATTTTGTACTACAAATATATTCTACAGTACCGCAATATAATGCAATATATTGTATCATTGTCCCTGAATCATGATACACTTCCTGAAAACATTACAAAAATACAGAATAATATATGAATATTAATCAAATAATGTTTTAACTCACCCATTCATTTCTCTTTTTTTCATGAATATCCTTTCTTAACTCTTTTTGGTTACCCTGTCTACAAAAAAATGAACCAATTGCAAAAAAAAAGGAAGTACAATATTACATATGGATGGTAGAAAAAGTTGGATGTGAGTTTATTCTAATTTGTCAATTGCCTTATTGATCGCAATCTTTCAAAAATAATAGATGGATAGATAAACTTTATCGATACCTCTGGAGGTCTCCTTCTGGATTTTTTAAAGATAATTATACTGGAATAAAAAACAAAAAAACATACACTAATAATTTATCCATACCAAAAAAATAAATGTTCACTTCTTCCAAGGCTGCCATCATCAGTCACGCAGTTTATCGTCTTCATTTCAGAAAGACGTTTTTGCATTTGGTGTTCAACCAGCTCTGCGTTGTAGATACTGAGATGCTCCTCTCAGAATCTGTCTCGGCCTGTAATGATATTATTTGAAAATGGCCATCACCCGTAAATTTACAGCGCTCTCCTTTCTTATCATAAATTGACCGGCACACTAAGAACGAGCGGTTATAGTGTCACATAAAACCTCCAGTTATGAGCCGTGTTCTGTTTAGCTCCTGATAGAAACGTGACGTTGCTTCCTGGTGTATTTCTGACCATGAAAATTATAATATGGAACAAAGATTAGAATGGAATTATCATGGCTGAGAGGCATTTACCCGCCGCACGGCACAGGGTTGGAGGGAAAAAAAACCCTCCTGGACCCAAGAATAATGATACATTAGGCTCGGCGAGCGCCGGTATTATTGCTGTACATTATGTATGTTCCATTTATACTACCTTGCCCAGGCCAAGCACTGCTGACAGATAGGTCATTACACTCCGCACCGGTGAACACTTATCAGGGCCGGCTGCTGTTTATGGCCAGAATGAAGAGCACTTGTCAGTCAAGGTCAGTGCTTTGTGTGTCCTCTTTAATAGTTCCTTCTTCACAGTTGTTGAACTTTGTGTGCCGACCCGGGCCTCGCTCTAAGTGTTGAGAGAGATTTTAACAGTCTTTTTACATCGTGCGGGGACACCGCTGTTAACTGCCGGGCCGGGAGTGACAGGTTTAGCTTCTGGAAAGGTTCCAGTGTCTGAACACTGTTAAGGGGTTATTGGAAGGAAACTCGGTGTTCGGCACTGGTCAGACACAATATAGGATATATTTACGGTACACCGGTAACTGATAGGTTTTCAGAGAATTAAAAGACACTTGCAGACAAAGCGATAATCCATCATTTTTTTCTTATCTAAATGATAAATATAACGGCAGATACGTTTCCATATTTGCATGCATGTGTGTGTGCGTGTGTGAGACTGTATGATAAGTTTAGGTGACAGGATTCTAAGAGCCTCCTCTCACTGCAGGGCCAATGCTAATGCATGGCTGGTTTGTGTTACACCAGCTTGTGCTGGAATCAGAAGTGGCCCACATGCAGCGGTGGGTTCGCCCCGGGACACCCACAGATTTTAGTTGCTTTGGATATCCTTTGCCTCGAGTCACAGTTTTTTTTTTTTTTTTTTTTTTGGTCATCAGCTGCACAAGTTCTATCTACGCATCTCGTGGCAACGCTGGGGGAAAACCTCCACACATTTCTTTAGAAACATTTAGACAAAAATACTCCGGAGTGTTTTCCAGTTCTTAGATTTATTTGATTACAAAGATGTGAGAGGAGAAATGGTCAGAACTGGTTAATAACCATGATTTAATTCAAGTCGGAAAATTCAAGTTAGATTCTTTTGGATTCCCGAACAATGCAACCACAAACATTAGCTGATGATAATCCATCACTCAGGAATATTGCAAATGCCAATTTGGCTAATATGTTTTATATTTGAATGTGTTTCTACCTCTTTGTATTTTTTTAACTATAGGTGTTATAGTGTCGATTGGTGTGCCCTGTGATTTACTGGCGACTTTTTCAGAATGTATGTTGGCTCTTGCCCTAAGTAGCTGGGATAGGATAGAACAATTTACATCTTTATTTTCTTCTAATATAAAGTATTTTTTAAGATGTCTAGCTAGAAACGCATCTGGTCTCGCTGATAACATAATCTATACTTATTAGTTGCTCGAGAGTTTAATTCTAAGTTTGTTTTTCTACATGGTTGTACAAGTATTTACTATTATTAATCGATTATATGATTTGAGCACACCAAAGAAAACGACATACACAACCCTCCCAACAGTAGGCCATCAACACTGAGTCTGGTTCTGCTCAAGGTTTTCTGCCTTCTAAAATAAAGTTTTTCTTTGGCACCGTCTCGCTGGGATCTGTTTCTCTTTTCTCCATTATAGTCTTACTTTAACTGTAAAGTGTCTTGAGATAACTTTGTTACAATATGACACTTTATTATCAAAAAATATTGAATCACATTCAAGTTATATTTCTTAATATAAAATGTCTTTATAAACACATAAATCTGTGTTCTGATAGATAGATGGATAGATGGATAATCTTTATTGATCCCTCTGGAAATCTACTTCTGGAAATTGTTTACATTTCTGAATTGCTGGAAAGCTTTCCAGGTACTCCTCCACATTCACTGCTTTACATGGAAGTCTGTAGTTAACCCGTTACAGGCCGCTCGGATAGATTCAAGAACTCATACACACGATCAATAAGTGAGAAACAAATCCACAGGAATTCTGGACTGGTTGAGGTTTGATCTAGATCTGAACTAATGTCTTTAGCCTTTAGAATCATGTAGAGATAAATATTGTCAAATCATTTTAAAAACAATAAAACGGACATTTGTTGAAAACATTTCAATCACAGGTTCACTTCAACTTCCCCGACTCATGTTGTGACCTGCTGTCACTCATCTTAATGGTTGACAAGGAGCTTTTTATCATCATCATCATCTGCGCTGAGTGTCACAGCCGATATTATACGCTGCCCACCTTGTGTGGCCGCGAGACCCTCGGTCAGTCCGTCTCTGTGGTGCACAAATGAACAGTTCGTGGGCTTCAGCTTTGATAGCACGCTGACAGGAAGTCACTCTGATGAACTTGGAAGTATGGAATTTAGATATGTTTTTTTTCTCCCCCCATCCTCCTCGGGCTGCAACTTTGCAGACGTGGGGAGCTGTCATTTTACAACACCATGTGACGAGGATGACACTCAACCTTTGTGACAGCTGCTGGACAGCAGACACACTCTCTGAAGGGATGCGATATTTCTCCAGGTAATGCACTGAAATGTCCAAACAAAGCATGTTTAAATTTTCTGCATGTTGGAATTTGACTGTTTATGAATGTGAAATATAATAAAGTGAAAGTGGTAAATAGATAATTATTTGTATTACATAAAGACTAATTAAATAATATTTATTCTAGTTTTGATAATGTTTATATCCCAGATAAACTAGATGGTTTAAGTACATAATGTGATAATTCTGGTTCATTCAGGAGATTTGTAGCAGCGTGACAACGGCTAAACAGTGTGCGTCGGTCGCCCACAGGGTGTGTGTTCACAGTATTTCCTGGATTAGACACCTTGCCATGGCCTGTGGGGAGATTATCAAAGTCTGCTCTTCACACAGTCTGTCTGCTACAGCTGAGCTGCCCTTTGCTAATAGGCCCCGAGTCAAGATGGACACATTTAGATCCACATGTCACCTCTCTTGTTCAGAGCATATCTTTTCTCTGTATAGATCCCTACCATTGAATTATTGTTTTCAACCTGCTTCTTTTTGACGGCAAGAAAAAAAACAACCCTTTACCCTTGAATTGTTGACATAATTAACCGTTCTGAAATTTAAAAAACAAACAAATGCAACAATATTTTTTTCTAGCCAACCCTGTTTCAGTTTAAAAGGATTATCAAATGCAGTGTTTATATCTATACCCCATGGTTTTGACACTAACTCTGAGGAATCTAACAGGGTCTATTGTTTCTTCACACACATGGAAACATGTTGACAACGTCTGTCACTGGAAGAAGTGCCACAGGCCGTGGCCTTGGCGCAAAGACATTGTCTTAGCTGAGCAAAGATGCCACGTGACAAGACACACTTGTAAAATATTTGAACTCAACACGGTTTAAAAAAAACCCGAAAGGAAAATTATCGTTGGATATTTTAGTATTTATTCCACTTGTTCTTATTAGTGGTGATTTTTCTGAATGTGGATGATTTCACTAAAAACCTCCTTTTGCCAAATGAAACGGGGTGTAGAGGGTGTGGTCACCGCGGATTGTTTACTTCTACACGAGAGCTGTAAGTAGTCATTATTATCATTATTTTGCATCTGCATTCGTTCAAGAAACAGCTGTTGAGTTCTGAGCAAGATGAAAAGTGGCAGGGCCTGAAGTTGTTCTTGTTCATTCGGCTAACTTCACTTTGACATGATGGCTTCTGGCAGAGTTTTGTGCTGAACTCAACATCTGTGACAACTGTCGGCGCCACTGACCGCTCCTCCCTCCCGCTCTGTCTCTTATCCTCGTCCCTCCGCCATCTTTCCCTGCCTTCCAGGATTGCCCAGATTGGGGTCTAAAGACCAACACGGAAAAAGTGGGAAAAAAACATAAACCCTTGATGTCACTAGATCACTTTCCAATGCCAGCAACAATCTCCGTCACGGCCACATCAGCTGGTCCCAAGGTTGGGAGGTCATCCAAACATCTGGCTTGTCCACCATGCTCTCGGAGGTCAGTGGGTAGCATCTGTTTGTAGATCCCGCCACCTCCACTCTCTGACAACTCCGATGCTGCTGAGAAAAGATGATCAAATGTTTTGTTTAGTCACATGCGTTGGCAGGTAGTCTGAGCAGCTTAAAGTACTGACGCGTGTTAGCCCAAACTACAAATATAGAAATTTAAAAAATAAAACATTTTTAAACTACAAATACAGTTTCCCGATCATATTTTGTTTTTTGAAATTTTAACAAATAAGAGATTCAATTAAAATGTGATAACTGTCAATAACAAAGACGTTTTAGTAAGTGAATGCATCATCAAGTCTCGCTTTTAAGCAGAACACATTATTTTTTTCTGATGAAACGGCAGCACAAAAGGAAAAACAATGGAGGAAATGCAACATGCAAGAGCTGAAGAAACAATCACCTAAATACAAATATAACAGGAAATGTTAGTGTAAATAGAAAAACTTGATAATACAGATTTAAATCTTATTGTAATTTATATTCTCTCATTATATTGTTGAGGGTCAGGGATACATATATTGATTGATAAACCTTTATTCTTCCCACATCGGGGAAATTTGTATAGTAATCGCAGTTCACAAAAAAACATGCCTACACATTAGATTAAAGAAAAACAGTACACATGTTAACAAAAACAAAGATATGTAAATAGTAATTACAATTTAAATGAAATAATCACAATAATAAACAAATAGGAATACATTTTTTAATAGTCTGACTGCAGTGGGTAGAAATAATTGGTGGAATCTTTGCTATCTTTACATTAAATGCATATTATGGCAACAGGTAAATAATTATATAAGCAAAATATTTGTACGGAATACTCTGGAACACCATACCAAGAGGACGACCTGCACCCTTTTTAGAGTAGTTCCGTAGTAACGGCTTGTGGCGAAGCATCTTCGACGTTTACTTTACCGATACAAAGATCTACGATGTGTACTGCAACAGTTAAACCATTGCTCAGCCAATTCTGTTAAACTATTAATTATATCGTCCATATTTGTCTACCAAAAAGCTGTTACCAACACATGCTGAAGGTCTTTAGCGGCATTCCTTAACAACGACCCGGAGCCCTGCTGCTGAACACTTGCTTCATTGTGGTCTGGAGGTCTGTCGAGGAGACGTGAACATCCTGCTGTAGCGGTCACCTGTCTCTTTGTGTCCCGCTGAAGTTGCGGGAGCAGCCGGTGTTGTGATGTCGCCGGCTCTGAGGGGTCAGAGTAGGAATTATTGAACAGAGGGTGGCTGACAGAGAGCACTGGCGCTGGGAGCAGACAGATGTTACAATCATGAAGAAGTACACAACCTCTAAATTAAATATGAGGAATTGATGCAGGAAAAATGCTGGATATCCCTCCCCGACCCCCGACCCCTCCAACCCTTCTTCTTCTGCCGATCACAGTGGTCGATAAATGGGCCGTTATTGTTGACCCGCTCAGTGTTGGTGCGATCATGACCAGTGGAATCACCTCATTTTAAAAGGACTTACCGTGACTTAAAGCTTGAGAAAATAACTTCATGCAGGAAGACATCTGTTTGGAACATACTGTAAATCCATTATTCAGCGGCGACGGGTCTCGGGACACGGCATGTTATGTCAAAGTGTTTTGAAGCATTTACGCCACAACGGCTCAGAGATGAAATCTGTAGAAACGAGCGGAATCTGACAGAATGTCTCCAGATCCTTGTTTTTCTACCTCAAGTGTTTTGTTTCGCAGTGATTCGGACAGAGTATCTCACTCACAAGGAATTATAAGTTTGTCTGAATATTTGATGGCTGGAGACGTTGGAAAAGAGAGGCCTCGGTCTTTATGTCACCAACGCTCACTGCTGTTGCTGTTTTAACGTAGCGTAACAATTCTACATTCTTCATCGTCTTAATCAAGATCGCATTATGACGTCTCATTTTCATTGGGGAGAAAATGAAAACCTTAAATGATTTACAAGAGAGCGGACCAATGATGTTTTCCAAGAAGCCACATAATGGATCGTGTTGAGCCCAAGGAAAGTGGTAGTCGGAGAAAAATGGCTGTAATATGATTAGGACAATTAAATTCTATATAATAAAGTAATGATGAAACAAGACAAAATGTATTTAAAAAATGGTAATTGTAACTTAAAAGAGATTAAAAAGTATATTCATATAAATAAATGAGCTAAAATTGTGATCTGATTGCATTTTAGGTTCTTAATATCAAATATTTTTTTGGTTTATAGATGTTCTTTTTAATAACAACAATAAATGAAAATAAATATTGATAGTTGGACTAGTAATGAATTTAAAAAAAATGATCAGAAACATTTCCTCATGCTGTCTACGTTTTATAGTTCATAGTTAGAGTTTGTCGCCTTTTATAGGGCTGTTTTAATATGTGGTAAATGTCTGTGATGGGGGGCTTTCTACTGTGCATGTTTTTCATATATAATTTAAACTGGACATTATGCCCAGGGTTCTCACCAGGATCTTTTCACGACGTAGGGGGACCTGTGCACGGCGCAGAGAAATTCGGAATCTGAAACACTATTTCCTGCATTTTGAGGGCCAAATTTTGTGAAATAAAGGCAGAAAATAAAGAAAATCCCCCCTATAACGCTTGAGACACAGTGTCAGGGCCCACTTCACACTGTAGGGGGTTACAATCACAGTGTAGGAGGTTCCTATGCTAAAGGACGCTGGCGAGAAAACCCTGTTATGCCCATATACAATTAAAACAACTTTTAATAATTTCATTTTATTTTCTGTTTTATTTTTCTTGTTGTATTTTTAATTACAAATGTTGGATCAAAACAATGCATTGTTAGAATTTGAAAAAAAGGCATTTATCATTATTATTCTCTTGTTTTTTTTCTGTTTTCATTATATATTATACACTTGTGTGATGCCTTTATGTGAAAACTTGTATATATGTGTATATATTTGTAATTTAACCTATTTAATCATTTTCTAAAAATCTCTTATTTCTTATTTTGTCAGAATAAACATTATTGCAGCCGCACTCTTGAATCAAAGTACCATTTATGATAAAACACGAATATAATAACTACTTCCAGGATCATGAGTCACGCCAAGTGGAGCTTTTATGAACGCTTCAATAGCCTTGTTTGATCGCCACATGAAATCACCATCCTAAAGCTTTATGTTTTGGCCTAAGATCCTCCTGCGTGTCTCACTCTGCTAGTGCAAGGAGTGCGTCGGGCCTCCTGCCAGGTCGTGGTGGCTGCCAGTGCTGCAGTGTCAGAAGCGATGATCGGGGACCAGAAGGGTGATGAAAGTATTGATACACTCCTTCAGATCTCCTTGTCACACCGATGCGAGCGCGGCCGGCGAGGACCCGAGCAGAAGATTGTGCGCTCTTGCCAGAGATTTGAGGCGACGCCATTAAAACTGCAAACCTGATTAATTTTTTGTAAGAATGCCCTCGTCTTGGCGAGTGTCAGCGGGGTCGAGCTAAAGGGATGTGACACAGAAATTACTCTTCCTCCTGGCGTCTAATGTGACTCGTCACTCCGTGCAAATATCTAGGGGATGGATAGACTGACAGAAACGCTCTCATCTAATGGAGTATTTGTACAAGGCTCACGAGGCAGTAATATGGCCCACGAGTGCTAAGTGATCTATTGCCTCAACACCAGCGATCACTTCCAGTCCAAAGCAGTTCTGGCTCCTCATTCGGTTCCTTCAGATTTTCCAAACAAGTCGACTGTCATTGCCGTAGAGCTCGTTGCTAAATTGTTCTATAATATTATATTTCAAGAGTTATCTTTCTCTCTATTTTGAAATCCACTCAGAAAGACACTCTTCATCCTCAGCGGCTCACGCCTGCAGCACTCTACACTCTAAAGGTTGGGTTGACATCAGCGTCATAATAATCTTCTCTTTATCTACAGTTATCTTATTAAGTCGACTCCTAACAGTCTTGCTCGTTCTTTCTATCCATTTGTATTTAACAGCAATGAAGATTAGATAAAAATAAAATCCAAATCTAATACTCACCAATAGAAAAGGAGAAAATACATGTCTAAAAAAATCATAAATAATAATATTTAGATTTGAAAATTATAATGAATTAAAAAAACATTTCTACACATGCCTACCATGAGAGCCTCATGAATACAGTAACTTTAATGTTCAGCTAGAAATCTTAACGTACCTTTTGAATATGGTTAAATAAACACTGAAATATGAGCTTCTGTCCTTGGCCAACAAAAATATACATGTAATCCTGTTTCCGGATTCACCTTTATTTTTTCTTTATAGTTCCTGGTCTAAGTACTTGCAAGATAATGATGTTTTTATTTAAAATGTTTATTTACAAATGTATTGAAACGATTGAATAATATATACATATTTCTTCCTCATATCACTAATGCTAGTCTGGATCTTCATTGCAGTTCATTTTATTATTTAATACCTAGTTATTTACCATTATATTACAACAATACTGGCTTTTGTATGCGGTGACACATCTTTAAAATGTATAAATGAAATTAAAACAATCACTGACTTTAAAAAAAAAATGTTTATCAAGTCACTTCCTTACATTACAAAACCCCTAGATTTTGAATAGTGATCCAGATAATTATTTGTGCAACTTAAAAAGATTTTTATTACTTTAGAAATAAAGATACATTATTTTTCTACTTGATATCAACCATTCATTGTTCTAATAGAATGTTAACAGCGTGAAACTGCTATGTAAGCTACTGCAAAATAGTAAGTATTTAAATAAGTAAAGGTTATTTGTAAAGGGTCTTTCTAGACCAGGGTCGCAGACTCCTTACATCAGTGATCTGATGTAAGGAGGAGCCTGAACATGAATAGCTCTAAAAAGTAAGAACCAGAATTTTAAAATTGATCCTTAAAGAAACTGGAAGCCAATGCAGAGTTTTAAGGATCAGGGAAATGTGAGTTCTTCTACTAGAGCGGGTCAGAATTCTCGCTCCTAGACAAGAAAATAAAAAGTTACAATAGTCTAAACAAGAAGATACAAACCCATGTTTTACCAACTCCAGATCGTGTGGTGACACCATTTTCTTAAGTTTAGGGATTTTTTCCTGTTGAAGGAAACAGTTTCTGGTCAGTTACTAAAAATACTAGAAATAATGTGATGAAAATGAAGAGACAAAAATATTATTTAGAGGTCTCAAACTTACCGTTACCGTTGATGATGTTTAAAACCGGGTAGTTTTCGTTTCATTTTTTTTTTTACATCTCAATCAACAAAGAAAATATTTTGTAGTTCGGGTATTTCCTCGTTTTAGCCGTCATTGATTTCTTATTCTTTATTACGCCGTTCTCTTGTTCTTCATTCTTCAACTTTTGGGACCGCTCTCGCTCGTCGCAGGAGTCTGGATTATTAGCTGGAGGAACGAGGAGGTTAATGGGACGGCCCTAAGTATTAGTGCGACCCCGGATGTCTTGGGTTTTTTATTAGTAAATGTTAATCGATTCACAGTGAAAAAACTATTAAATCTATAAAACAATAGACATGAGAGATTGCTCCGAAAGAAATTAAATGAGTCTAAATTTCAAGTTTGTTTGTAGCACAAGCTAAAGGGCTAACATGCTACACAGACAGGAAACACACACTGCTCTTTATTTATCCCTTAAAAGGCAACTCTTTTGCTAAAGTGATACAAGTTTTTTTAAAAAGACTTACCTCTGATCATATGCTCAAAAATCAAAGTTTAAACTTATTTTACTGAACTTTTATCAACCACTTAAGTTGTCTTTTTAGGACTTAAAAGACTAAATAAAACAATACATTGTACTAGTAATGCACACATATGGCTTTTTATAGTAGTTTTGTGTGTAATATTTTTCTATGAATAAACGTTCAAAACGAAGTAGTCAAAACTGACCACCACTGTTCCCTCAGTAGAGACTTATATTTCTCTCTCTCCTTTGTATCTAAAACTGTCTTATTCTTTTCGTATTTGGTTGTCTTCTAACCTGACATTCTAAGGTTACTTTAAGAATAAATGCCTGGTACCCCCCCTCAGCGAGGACACCAGCTACAGAGTGCAGCCTTGCACTTCAGTGACAGAACCGCTCATCTTCTTGTACCCCATTACCACGACCACCTTGAGATAAATGACTTTTCCTCCGCTCTGCCATAAGGTTTTATATCAAACGACATGCGTTGAGTAACTGTCTGCAGGTAATGTTGTTTCAGGGGAAATAAAACAATCACTTCGTGGTCCGTTTAAGCCGACAGTCGACCCGAGCGCTGTGTTTAAGAAGAGGACGGTGGCAGGTGACAGGTTAACTCTGCTGTGTAAATTCTCCGGCTGTGTATGATGTAGCCTGTGATCCTGCAGCCCATGATTAGATCTGAGCTAGTAAATATCCCGTGATTAATCAGAAGGGCTTGTTCTGAGTGTAGCGTCCCGGTGTCACCTTCACAGCTGAGGAGCAGGGCTGCCTTATTTGCTGTGGTTCACATCCCTCCTCCGACATCGGACTTCCACCTGCTCTCTCTCTGTGAAAAATAAGCATCGGTGTGTGAGAAGTACTAATGGATATGTGATCGGAAAAAAAAGTTCCAGGCAGTTTGTAAAAATGAAGATGAGATAAAAATAAAATCCAAATCTAATACTCACCAATAGAAAAGGAGAAAATACATGTCTAAAAAAATCATAAATAATAATATTTAGATTTTAAAAATTTTTAATGAATTAAAAAAGCATTTCTACACATGCTCCCCATGAGAGCCTAATGAATACAGTAACTTTAATGTTCCACTAGAAATCTTAACGTACCTTTTGAATAAGGTTAAATAAACACTGAAATATGAGCTTCTGTCCTTGGCTAACAAAAATATACATGTAATCCTGTTTCCGGATTCACCTTTATTTTTTCTTACCATTTATTTTCCCCTGTGCACTTTTTCTTGTTTTATATTTACAATATGCTCACTTTTGAATATTTCCTGGTCGAAGTACTTGCAAGATAATGATGTTTTTATTTCAAATGTTTATTTACAAATGTATCAAAAAGATTGAATAATATATAAATATTTCTTCCTCATATCACTAATGCTAGCCTGGATCTTCATTGTAGTTTATTTTATTATTTAATACCTAGTTATTTAACATTATATTACAACAATACTGGCTTTTGTATGCGGTGACACATCTTTAAAATGTATAAATGAAAATAAAACAATCACTGAAAAATGTTTATCAAGTCACTTCCTTACCTTACAAAACCCCTAGATTTTGAATAGTGATCCAGATAATTATTTGTGCAACTTAAAAAGATTTTTATTACTTTAGAAATAAAGATACATTATTTTTCTACTTGATATCAACCATTCATTGTTCTAATAGGATGTGAACAATTGCTTTGGAATGATCTTTCCTTAAAACTACTTAACTACTATTCGTGCAGGCTTTTCCCTGATTTTCTGGGACTCCTGTTTTTTTTTCATTATATTGTCTTGGCCTTTTACAGTATGAATTTTAAATGTATTGTATACGTGTGTATTGTGTATTGTTTTTCATTGTTAAGGCGCTTTGTGACCCTTGTCTGGAAAGACGCTTACTTACTAACTTTACTTACTCACAGTTTAGGGAGAACTCCTTCAGAAATTGCAGTATATCCTGAGTCAAAAACAAGTCATTGACAAGCGTCTCTTGATCACCAGCCACTTGTGGTATCGCAACAATAAGATACAAGCCGGCGTTTTGCTCACTGACACAATAATCAGCGCCGAGACGGAGAATCCCTGGAAGCTGATTTGTTACAGGCTCATTACACTCGTGTACCATGTTCAGATGAAGGCCTACATGGCGGCGGCTGATTGTAGTAATTAATAGACTGAACTAATTGCTTTAGCCAGTCAGGATCGGTTTGAAGCGAACGTAGAAGTGCTGTGAGAATCTTATCCATTTCTAATTAACCATCTCGCTCGGCTGGCCTCGCACGCCGTAGCACTAACGTCCTGTGATGACGGGTGACACGTCTGTTTCTTTTGTCTCGTGTTCTGGTTACAGCTTTTTTTGTTTGAAGCTCTCGTGCACACGCTCGTGCACGGGAACCCACCCTCCCCCTTTTAAATGATGTCCGTGTGATTGTCATCTGAAGATGGTGTCTGGGACATTCTTGTCACGTTAATCAAGACATTCTATCCTGTGTTTCCCTCCACGATGGTAGTAAGTCCAGACCTGTCTGAGAATATAGATCTCTAATTGCTTCTGCGTGGTGGTGCAAGAGGATGGTGCGGCCCGGATGTCACCTCCGCCCAGCCGCGGTGCACATCACTGTCAATCGGCCGGCGAAATCTTCCTAACAAGCTCGCCGTTACATAAATCCCCGACTCGACCGGCCCTGAGCAACTTTCAAGGAGAATTCCTGTTAAAACAGTCCGGGGCCTGATTGCTTTTCTGGAGGAATAAAAATGAAAAAAACTGCATGGGAAATGTGTCTAAACAATCTACGATTGCTAATTTTGTCACACTCGATTTCATGAGAAGACCATGAGAATGAGGTCGTTGGAATGAAGTTCCAGAGGGGTTCTGCTGAGGGGCGTGAGTGGGTTTGACAGGCCCAGTGAAATATGCTTCTCTCTACCTTTTTTCATTACAGGAGCACGGAGCGAAAATGCAAATCCGTGGTCGTCTCCCCCCGAGGTCATTAAAAATATGACAGATCAAACAACCGTTCTCAAGTGGCGGACAAAGTCCTGCATTAAAGCAACATCGGTATTTTCATATTTTAATTTCCTTTTCACATCATCCGGCCTCTCAAACTTCAGGTCCTGGATTTTTGTTTTGACGTGTCTGATGGCTGGAGGACTCTGTTCTGTTCTTTTTTTTATGATCACTGGATCACTGGAAGAATAAACACCTATTTAAAAAAAGAGTGACTGATGGCCCGGGTCATCTTACGGCTGATGAATAGCTTTTACTGTTGAGAGAGCCGTGCGTGGAGCGAGCCGGAGAAGACATTAAATGACACGGGTTTTATAGCCCATCAGCATTGTCAAACCCACCATGTAATTCCTGCCTGTTATTTTTCTGCACCATAAGGCCGTACGGAGCCAAGGTCCTCTGCTCGCCACCGTACCTCGCCATCGTGACCAAACCTGGGCGACACACGGCGCGAGAAATGTGAAGCGATCATCGGCGGCCGCGATCCATTATTGATTATCGAGCCGGCTGGTTCCAACAGCGCTCATTATTAGTGATGAATTAACGCGCTAATGATAGTGATAAACTCTCATTTGTTAATTGCTGGGTTGCACCTGTTGCCAAACACTAATTGGCTGAAAACAAGCCTGCGCTGAATAAGTAACAACCTTCATAATCTCGCTTGATTGTTTTTAATGTGCGATTAGGAGCTTGTCATCTTTGTTCCAGGCTCCTCTTCATCCTATATAGAGCATCAACAACAACAACATCACACTGTTTTGTTGGTCGAATTATGTCAAACTACATTCTTAAAACACAAATTGTCTTTAACCAAAAGTGATATTCTTAAAATTGAAGCGTACATTTTGTTTATATTGTACTTTTGCTATACCTTTCAATATCTTTACGTCTACAAAAAAAGCCTAATGTGGTGCATGTAGTATTCTTGTTCTCTGGTTCAGACGTTCAAATAGTTAAAGCAAGGAAGACAAATATTTGTTTTAAATTATTTTGCCGTCATTTAAAGAGCTATTACGAAACTAAAAATAGTACAATCAGCTACGGGTGAAGAGCAGACTTGCTGTGTGTGCTTTAAATGAAATTGCTGGCTCATAAAACAAGGACAAAAGAAGAGAAATGGACCGTGTTTAAACGGCAACGACATGTATGTCAGTTTTAGTGTATCTTTGTGTATTCTGTACTTTAAAAGATGTGTGTAAAACATACAATCAATAGTGTATCTTATATATTATTATATATTTTTCATTCATTTTCTTTACCGCTTAAGGAGGTCACGGGGCGGCGTGAGCCTATCCACGTTTCATCGTAAGAGGCGTGGGACACCCTGGACAGGAAGCCAGTCTTTCGCAGGGCACACAAAGACAGACCATCAACACACACTCATACCTACAGACAATTTCCCAATCAACCTCTATCTTTTTGGGCCGTGGGAGGAAACCAGAGTAGCCGGAGTATTTTTGCCCCCCTGTGATTCCCATGATGAAAATATCACAAAAGTTAAGTAAAAGTTAAGTAAAAAAAAAAAGCCTGATATGAATATGAAAACCTTTTTTTAATTGACTTCGATTGACTTTGATCTTCAGGCGTAAGAAACATGTTTTCTGTCTGGAATGTTGTTAGATCACGGACATCATTGTTTAATGATGCCGTAAAAATGATGTTTTTCCGAAGCAAATTTAGTCTGAAGTACCTCGTCTTTGTAATTAGTTGACCAACATCTGTGTGAACATCTGTGGAAGATTGTGGCTTAGAAATCCTCTTCAACAAGCTGCAGCGGCTGATTATGCAACTTCTCAGTGGCTGCAGATTGTACCAATTGATGGATAAAGTTTTACCCCAATCACACTAGTTCTTTATAGTGTCTCTATTCAGTGCCGTTTAAGTGAACATTGTATTCCTTTTGTTTAAACAATGATTTTAACACAAATTATATAAAAATATATATATTTAGTAAAATGCCTCATTACACTCTTTAATAGTAAGTAAGTAAGTAATTATTTGTAAAGCGCCTTTCACAGACCAGGGTCACAAAGTACTTTAACAATCAAAGACAATACATGGTTAAAATTCATACTTTAAACGGTCAAGATACATAAGACAAACACAGGTGTCCCAGAAAATCAGGGAATGGCCTGCAAGAATAAAATTGTCTTAAGAGTCAGTATTGTATTAACTGCAGGCGAGACAGCTTGTTAAGGCACTAAATAAACTTTTTAAAACATGCATTTGCATGTATTATAAGCTCCAGATCATGTTGTGACAACATTTTCCTAAGTTTAGAGATTTTTCTCAGTTGAAGGAAACAGTTTCTGATCAGTTTTCTGCAGTGTTGAACTAGAGACATGTCTTTATCAAATACAACACCCAGGTTTCTCAGGCTCAGTTTGACAGACTGATCTAAGTCATCCAAGTACTTACTCAACCCTGGAATTTTGTCATCAGGAGCAATAACCAGAGTTTCAGTTTTGTCCACATTTAGCTGCAAAGTGTTTTCACTCAGCCATTGTTTGATTTCGAGCAAGGCACTGACTAAGCTGTTCAGCCTCTGGGGCTCAGTTGGATCAAATGAGCAGTAGAGCTGGATGTCATCAGCAACAATTGTTGTAAGAAACATTAGGAAGTCTCTGAAGGATTTTACCCAGAGAAATCAAGTACAGCAAAAATAATAAAGGACCCAAAACAGACCCTTGAGGGACACCACACAACCGATCAGCCTATTCAGACCTTGCTTTATTGGCTGATACACTGAAACTGCGCCCAGAAAGGTATGAGGAGAAACACTGTAGCATAGACCCAGACAGTCCCACTTCATCCCTCAGTCTTCTCAGCAGGATCAAATACTATTTGGGGGAAATAATTTTAGTTTAATAAACAATAAATCAAAACGTGGGAGAATGAGCTGCTTGGCAGAGGTCTGCGCTCTCTTAGGGTTTTTCTTATTTTGCTTATTCTTTTCTTTTTTTTTAAAATAATAAATGCCAACCATGATTTGACAACAACTTACTTGATGCTGATAAATGTCAGCCGGGGTGTCGTGACCCGACTCTGACCCACGTGTTGTAAGGTCGTGCTGCAAAAAAAAGGAGATTGCGGCTGGAAATACCCGGTGTCTTGTTAAAAGTTAGCACCAGGCCGTAAAGTCCTACGAGAGGTTCTGTGACCTTCAGCCGTTAAAACCATCCTGCTAATTGTCTAATAATAAAATGTTTTTATTGTGCAAAATCCCTTCGGTCTAATTGAATTGCGCGTCTAATTCCTTTATTTTTGCTGATGCTGTGATTCGCTGCTATAACTGCTAATGGCGACATGAAATTGGTTTTTCCAGAATTGCAGCCAGATTCCAACATCCTTCCATCCCGCCCCTGCAAACTTTACATTTAAACCTCCCTCATTAAAGCCAGATTACTAAGTGCTATTGGTCCTCATTAGCCCCGCTGCTCCTTGCCCGGACCCGTGTCCTAACATCTTTTAATTAGCTTTCAGTGGATCTAATCAGCGTAATAACTCACACCAATCCCCTCTTTGCACTTATTTCCCTCCATTCTTGTTCCCGGATGTTCTTGGCCCAAAGGCTCGATGACTATTAGGGGTTCTGGAGGTTTTGTGAGCCTGACAGATGCGTGAGGTTTAACGACCTTGAACCGTTGGTCGATTGAAGGTTAAAACTGGATCATTGGCTGGAGATTTGACATCTTTTTTGGACGGTGTACTTTTATTTTGAAAAACTGTAAACAAAGGTTAACCCTTGTTCTATCTCTTGGTCAAAGTGACACGAAGGCCCAAAAGAAAATGTAATTGATGTATCCCTTGTGTTGTCTCTGGGTCAAAGTCAACGACCACCTTGGCTTCCATGAATACATACACTGTGGCTGAGGTCGTTAGCCCTTGACCCAGAGGAAACGCAAGGGATACCATGAACACATTTGTTTTCTGGCCTTCGGGTCACCTTGACCCTGAGATAATGCAAGGATTAACCTCCATTTCCAGTTTTCAAAACGAAAGTTTTATTGTAATTTACTTTTCATACCAAAACTCGACCAGGAAATCATCAGGAGTTTTGTGTGTTTGTCTATATGTAAATGAGCTATTAACACATCCTACAAAAATGGCTTGAGGGGCAGATTTTATTGCCCCGGGAAAAGAAGGCATGCCCTGTAGCTCTATCCTGACCTTTTAGAATACTTTGTCAATCAGCAAATAAACATAAACAATCCAAGTTGTCGTCAACAAAGATCTAGAAAAAGCATGATGATTGTAGTCGAGTGAACTTGATATTTGGTGTTCTGTTGTGACAAAATGTTGGCACAATGAAGCACAATTATCGATGCTGAGCTTGCCTCATTTTCTGCCCGATAAATTCTGCAAATCTGTCCAATTTTTCCGTTGTTGCTAACTCCGTAAAATCCCAGTTTTTGAAAGTAGTGGACAAAAAACTCTGTTTTGAAACCAACTTAAAAGAAAATGCTGGTTTTGGTTGATGTTAAAGTTGGGTAGAGTGAGCAATGTATGTTTTTCAGAACATCATCTCTACCCTTGTGTTATCTCTAGGTCAAGGTTACCCTAAGGCCTGAAAACAAATGCGTTTGTGGTATCCCTTATGTTGTCTCAGGGTCAAGGTGAACGACCTCCACCACTGGGTCACCTTGACCCTAAGATAACGCAAGGGTTAAACACTACAACAAAGAAAATGGAAAAAAAGTTTCTTTTTTGTTTTTAGTGTTTGTTGTAAATGAGTGTTTTCAGAAAATAATACGAATGGTTCAGTGTGTGTTCAATGTGCACGGATATATATTTTTAACTATTTTGTTTCATTAGAACAAGCAGTGTTTGATGCTGGCTTGCTCAAAGGCTCATAACTAATCTAATCTAATCTAATGGTGACTTAACTTTTCGAAATTATATTTTAAATTGCCACAAAAGTGAAACATTTTTTTTTTTTGTTGTTGCAAGTTCAACCACCAGAGAGATCAAAACCGTTAGAAGGTGTCGTCTGTCGTAGTGAAGGGAAACCTCACGTACCATCGATCCACTCGTGCATCTATGTCAGTGATGGTGTAGAAAACCAAACCAGTTCTGGTCAAATACCTCTTACATCAGTAGATGTCACTGGATGTTACCAACAACTCAACATATCAGTGCTGCTTCCCCACAAATGATCTATTAAGCTGCGACTCTTTGGCCTGGATTCGGTGTGATACGAAGTGATAGCCGGGGCGGGGTTTGGCGCCGGACGCCATTTCTGTGTCCAGTCTGATGTGTGGTTTCAATGGGTGTCACTTTGGCTGCACGTCAGAGTCAGTAGTGGTGAGCAAAGCTGCAGGTCTCTTTGTTTTCAACCACAGTAAGACGCTTTCAGAGAAAGCAACTTGATTCTACAATCACACTCGGATTATTGGATTAGGAAGGTTTGTGTATTATATCTCAGGAGAGAAATGAGAAGCACTTGATTTAGAAAGATTGGGATTCAACTGTTGATCTGATCAGTCAGATTTATTCATTTGGGTTGCAAGGTCATGATTTGAAAGAGATTATATTACTTGTAATGACATCTTTACTATATAATTTAAATCACTGAGCTGAGACCATCAATGTCGTCGGATCAGACCTGGGAAAATGTGACCTGTGGTCTCTTGACTGACTGTACCATTACAGCCCTTATGAGGTGAAGTAAAATGATAATATTCAGTACTGGTAAAGATAAAAGCTCCAGTGTTTTTTTGTGTCCTTTCTCTTCTGTCAGGGTAAATGTAAAGAACATTTACATTTTTTATTTTATGATTAATATTGAGGATGTATATTACATAGTACAAATGTATTATTTTAAAATTGTATTATCATTCTTCATCTTGTAATGTATAATAAAATATAACATATCATTTATTTTTCTTTAGTTTTTACATCATATTTAGTAAGTAAGTAAGTAATATTTATTTGTATAGCGCTTTTCTAGACCAGGGTCACAAAGCGCTTAAACAATCAAAACATTACTCAAAAAAGTACATACTTTAAAGATCAAGATAATACTGAGAACAACACAGGAGTTCCAGAAAATCAAGGAAAAGCCTGAACAAATAGAAACGTCTTAAGATTTTTCTTAAAGGAGTCAGTAGATCCATCAAGCGCAAAGAGAGAGGAAGATTGTTCCAAAGCTTAGGAGCAACAGCCTGAAAAGATTTCTCTTTTATTATTTAGCCTTTTTTTTGCTTCTTCTTTTCTCTTCTGTCAAGGTAAATCGAAATTTAAAAAAATATTAATTTTGAGGGTATATACTACTCTAATGATAAACACGTATTTTTATCCAATTTAGTTATAGTTTTAGTTTTATTTTTTTAAATAATATAATAAAACTTTTTTTATATACCTTTCTCTTCTGTCAATGTAAATCTAAAGACGATAAACAAAATAATAATATTGAGGGTATATACTACATTAATGATAAAAATGAATTATTATACAACTGAACTATAACTTTATCATTTTTATTTATAATAAAATAAAGCATTTTCTTTTCTTTATTTGTTACATAATATTTAGGTTGTTTTTTTTCTCTTATGTCAAGGTAAATCAAAAGATAATTAAATATACAGTATATATATGATTAATATTTAGGGTTTATACTACATTAATGATAAAATGAGAAAACGATTATTAAACAAACATTTCATTTTATTTAGCCTGTTTTTGGCTCACTAAATGGAATTGAATTGCCACTCCTGCCTACGACTGTGAGGTCTGTATAAAGACATTCACCCAGTGAGTGTCAAGTTGAGTTAAACTAACAAAATGGTTTAACCAAAATAAATATATTCCAAAATGATACAAAAGAGTATCACAGGTCTTTCACTGCCTTGATTTGTGACTTTCATCTGCCATTCTTACCACACACACACACACACATGCACACACGTGCACACGCACACACACATGCACACGCACACACTGGTGAAACCTTTAGTTCAGGTCAAGCAGCCTTTGGCGAGCGTCTCTCCCACACAAATGCTGAGTTAAACAAAGACAGACGGGCGATCTCAGAGCGACGCCGCGATATTTGGAGCCAGGTGTAGAAGGAAGCGAGAATAAGGTTGTGTTTATTAGCCGCTCCCCTGGCGTTCCCCCCTAAATTGCCTTGTTTGCTCGGCACAAGCACACAAACAGATGCTGTCCTCTGCTCCGGGTAACTCTCTGGGTAGTCGGTGAAAGACCTACCGCACACTCGCTCGTGCGGCGGATACAGTGAAGGCAACACCAGGCGTCCGTGCGAGCGGCGCGGCCGACGCATTAGCGCGCTAATGCTGACACTCTGCGGGCGGCAGTCACAAGCTTGCAGAAACACCGTGATTTATGCAAAGAATAAGACATTGTCTCTTCGGGTAAGCGAGCCGGGCACCCAAATAGCAACCCTCACAGCGACACAGTCTTATTAAGGAAATCTGCATTTAGGAGGTACCAATGCTATCATTTGAAATTAATCTGCTTTGACTGATCCTTAATGTGACCGCAGTCGTGGAGTAATTATTGTCTGGATGGTTGTGCACCCGCCTCAAAGCCACTGTCCGCCACCCACCCCCCCAAAACCCCCTCCCCGTTATGCAAAAGGGGGCAAGTCTTGGTGTGTGAATCCCTCTGCAACTGGCTGGTTCTCCAGTGCCAGGCATGTCATTTAGCGCTTGATCAGTGAGTCGTGATTAGCCTGCCCCCGTATTATTGTGATTAACGTCCGCCCAGCAGACGACTGTCCTGGTGTCACCAGTGATAGCCTGTGAGATGTTGAGACTCGGGGGTCGCGGTGGAACTTGGGAGCGTAACTGCTCACTTGGATAACGGCGGCTTTTCGGAGCAAGTGCGTTTGTTGCCGTGGATCGAGCTTGTCTCTTAACTGTCTGTCAGGACATCTAATGCATCTAACGAGTGCAGCCCTCGCTGCCTGTTTTGTCTGCGTGTCTTCTCGAATTAGTTCTGCTGCTCGCCGTTTGTGCCGAGCGTCTTCCTTTTGGGTCGGAAAACCAAATTCAGCTCTTTGACGATCTCGGTTCCGCCACGATGAGGTTGAAGGGAAACTGAAGTTTTTCACCCCTAAATATTTACGTGTTCAATTGAAATGGATTCATCAACTCGTTGTTGCCATGTCATGTTGGTCAGTTGACATGTTTGTATTCTCTTATACGTTTCTTAACATTCCTCTGACACTATTGTCCTTTTTTATCTAATGATGTAGAAACAAAATATATTATTCCTATGTATGTCATTTTTTATCTGTCTATGTCATTAAGGCACCATATAAATAACAAATTACATTCTTATTTTTATTCAGAGACTAAATCCTTTTTTGTATCAATTTCTTCTCCTATTCTTGCTATTAATAACCTTTAGAATTTTAATTTATTTTGTCTTTCTCATAATAGCTATTTTAAATGTTTCTATTTCTTTTAAAACGTTTAGAACGTTCACATAATGCAATAAAATAGGATTAACGTTGCCAAATATGACACTTAAAATAACGTTAAATAAGTTTTAAAAATGTATTTTTCGAATCAACTTTCGAGCATCGCTTTTATTTTTACATATTGTTGTCATTTATTGAAGCTTTTATTTGTGTTTTAATTTTTATGATCTTTAAACTCAAGGCGAAACAAAAGATGCTGCCGTCTTTGCCTCTTTTTTCTGAGTTAGTTGTTTAAAAAATGTGTTTTTCAATCAAAGTAGATCCGACCGCCGCATGCTACGCTAATGCCCGCAGTCTGAGAGAATATGCATGTTATCACTGCACGTCATATCGGATCACAGCAAAAGAGGGTATGTCGGGAACTGACCCTCGTCCGCTCAGACACCGGCCTTTACACTGTTTTTAAAAACACTCGCTTGTGAGTCGAGACAAAAACGGTGAACTAAAAAGTCTGATTTCAGAACACGACTCCCTCGTTTTGGATTTAATAGATGTCTTCTTAAGATCCGACCGATCATCGCCGGGTTCTTTCTGCTTGATTCTCGATAATCTCCGGGTTAAACGCTGCCCTCTGTCTCGCGGCTTCCGTGTTTGTGTGGCTGGAAAAGAGTCAGTTTTGATTACAAAGTAAACGCTGCAGCATCAGACAGGGAGGGTGAGGTGGAGGATGGGGGGGCTGGGGGGTCACATACTGATATGCATTCTATCAGGATGATTTATGCAAATTATGCACATTATTCCCGCAGGAATCTCTCTTCTGAAAGTGCCAGGATAAATTGCCGGAAATTAGCCATAAAATTCACTGTGCAGGGAGTGTGGGGTGAAGGCCGCCAATGAGCCAAGGACATTGGGCCGCCGTGGTTACGCTTGGCCTGGCCTGCCTCCCCCATGCTTGGCATTCATGGCTGTTAAAGACCTCTACTCAGACAGATACACTGAAGCCTCAAGTAGCACTCGGCACATCAGGAGGATCAGCCAAGCAAGTGTTACACTAACGGCCGAGGTTTCATGCTCCGCTAACATGACAGATTTTCAGCAGAACCAAACAGATCGTTACATTTCTCCCTCAACAAATCCAGCCATTGTCCTGAAATGAAAATGGCACTCTTTGGGTTTTGTCGGAAGATGTGTTTTGGTTAATAACCTCCGATAGTTGGGTGGTGTTTTGACGCCACAAGATGGCTTCATAACGGAGGGAGATTATTCAGGTAACTTTGAATCACATCGCCAAGTAATATACACATGCATCGGCATCTTTAGTTGAAGCATTTCCAACAGATGTCGAGGTTATGATGAGAACGAATGTATTGTAAGAAGCCTGATTTGAAAGGAACATGTTTGCCAAAAGATGAAGCTTCGAAAGGCGAGCATACGATCATGATACCAAGACAAGATGAAAAAGAGAAAGGCGACAAAGATGAAAAAGACGATAAAGAATAAGTAAATGACAAAGAAAACATGATGATGACAAATAAGAAATGCAAAGAATTAAGAAAAGAAAAGAAGACTGCAAAAAAGACAACAGGAAGTAGATGACAAGGTGACGACGACAAGGTGACGAAGACAAGGTGACGAAGACAAGGTGACGAAGACAAGGTGACGAAGACAAGGTGACGAAGACAAGGTGACGAAGACAAGGTGACGAAGACAAGGTGACGAAGACAAGGTGACGAAGACAAGGTGACGAAGACAAGGTGACGAAGACAAGGTGACGAAGACAACGTGACGAAGACAACGTGACGAAGACAACGTGACGAAGACAACGTGACGAAGACAACGTGACGAAGACAACGTGACGAAGACAACGTGACGAAGACAACGTGACGAAGACGAAAATGACGAAGACAACGTAGCGAAGACGAAAATGACGAAGACAACGTAGCGAAGACGAAAATGACGAAGACAACGTAGCGAAGACGAAAATGACGAAGACGAAAATGACGAAGACAACGTAGCGAAGACGAAAATGACGAAGACAACGTAGCGAAGACGAAAATGACGAAGACAACGTAGCGAAGACGAAAATGACGAAGACAACGTAGCGAAGACGAACATGACGAAGACGAACATGACGAAGACAACGTAGCGAAGACGAAAATGACGAAGACAACGTAGCGAAGACGAAAATGACGAAGACCACAATGACAAAGACCACAATGACGTAGACATAGACCACAATGACTGAGAAAACATGACGAAGACTACGTGACGAAGACTACGTGACGAAGACTACTAGTGAAGACAACGTGACGAAGACTACGTGACGAAGACAACGTAATAAAAATAAGAGATCATCAGACCAAGAAGAAGAGGAAAATAATGACAAAGAAAAAGAATATAGGAGAGAAGATATTGAGGATATTGAGGAAGACTTGGAAGAAAAGTATGTCAAAGAAGATTAAGACTTTTAGGCATTAAAAAAACTAAAGTCGAGTGTGTTTGAAAAAGGCCTGATTTCAAGGCCAACAACTATAGCAAATAACCTTAAATAAGTAAAAAATTAAGTTTTAAAGGAAAATAATCTTCTTTCATAGATATAACTTCTGTTTCATGTGGCAGTAGCTTTGGTAACAGACGAGCCAGACTCTGTTTTAACTTCAGGTGTCAGTCTTTAACTTTTGGCTAAGACTGCTCTTGCCCTTCAAAGAGCATCTTCATCTTCAGATAACATTCTAATCAGAGCTCCGTCTCGCTCTGCTGTAATGAATAGTTCATTTGAACAAGATGTAAACAAATCACGCTCGGTGTCAGAGGCCTTAAGTGGGACGCTGGCTGTTTTATGGCTTTGTGCGCGAGCGTGTGCTCTCTGTTGGTCTTTTATTTCTGCATGTGTGTGTGTGTGTGTGTGTGTGAGAGAGGGATCCACACCGTTATTGTGTTTTCCACGTGTCTTCACTCAAAGCACAGGAAGAGTTAATGAATGTCAGCGATAGGAGATTAATTCCACGGTGCTTTAGCGTTAATAAACCCCGAGGGGATCAGGATCTGCATGTTGATCAGGTGAAGCAATCATGTGCAAAATAGATGGACAGGTTCTAGTTGAAATATACGATTGTAATATCAATTTTTTAAGGTCTGATTTTGAAATGCCTCATGAAATCATGATTTGCTGGCGGAGCAGAAAATCTTAGCGTTTCGAATCGCTAACAAGATCCAGAGAGGCTGCGTTTTTTAACTCCGACATCCTCTGATCAAACACTTTTTCTTCATGAAGGCACTTTTTGAAGATGCTGTAATTCACTCAAAGAAATGTCGGAAACCACATGTTTAAACTTAGTCTTTTAAGTTTTCTGTCGAGGTAAATAACGACTGTTGACACCAGTGTACAAATCCCAGAGGAGTAAAAGAACATCAATTTAGGAAGAGAAGTCAAAGCCATCGGTAAACAGGGATTTGAGGATTATCGTCGGCGCGGTAATCTGATTATTATGGAGCTGCCGATGGAATATTAGAGATGTTACCCAACGATTGTGTTTCGGGTTAAGCCGATAAAGACGTCATTTATTCTACCTTGTTAGAGGTTTCACGGCGAAACGCAACGCCATATGTTTTCACGACCTTGGGTCCAGCACCGAAAAAACACCGTCATAAATAAAGAGCTCATTACGCAAATTAGAATCCCATGATGATTAACTGACAATAATCCAGCACTTAATATTTTGTATTTGACTGATTAAAATGTCGATCGCGAAGAGATGGTGAGTAAACATATTTATCATAACAAAGAAGCGGGATGTAGAGAACGTCGGCTTTATTTTAATCTGTGTTTAAGAATAAACAATATTGTTGACTGTTGATCTCACACAAGAGGGTGATGTCATCATATTAATCTGTGATCAGGATTATTATTTTTCAGATGTTTATTAGGTGAGAAAGCAATTAAAGCAATATTATGTGAATATAAGTTTTTTTAGGTACTATTTTCTTTACCTGATAATTTCTTATGAATAATATATAATCTAAAGACGTGATGTTACCTAATATTTAAATATTTAGTGACAAACTTGAGGCCTGCAGGCCACATTCGTGCCACCTACTGTTTCCCCTCAGAATAATTGGTATGTCTGCTGTTATTGTCAAGACACCTTTATATAGATTATTATGACTAGTATCTACAGAACAGAAGATTCTGGAGGTTGGACTTTGAATAACCAGCAGCTATATTGATAGATGTTGACCCAATCTCTGCTCAATTTTGGTAAGTAAGTAAGTAATATTTATTTATATAGCGCTTTTCGAGACCAGGGTCACAAAGCGCTTAGACAATCAAAACAATACTCAAAAAAGTACATACTTTAAAGATCAAGATAATACTGAGAACAACACAGGAGTTCGAGAAATTCAAGGAAAAGCCTGAACAAATAGAAACGCCTTAAGGTGTTTCTTAAAGGAGTCAGTAGACTCCATCAAGCGCAAAGAGAGAGGAAGATCGTTCCAAAGCTTAGGAGCAACAGCCTGAAAAGATTTCTCTCCTCTGGTCCTGAGCCGTGTGCGTGGAACCATAAGTAGATTCTGATCCACAGACCTCAGAGCCCAAGCTGGGGTGTAAGGCTGGATCAGATCAGGGATGTAAGGAGGAGCCTGACCATGAATAGCTCTGAAAGTAAGAACCAGAATTTTAAAGTTGATCCTGAAAGAAACTTTAAACTTTAAACATGAAACTTTAAAGATTGGTGACATCGTGTGAAGCAAATTTCTTCTCTGTCATAAAGTCTTGAAAACATTTATTTATTTGAGTTTTTTTATATGCTAACCACTGTTAAATGATGGATGTGACATGACCTGGCGTGACCTGTGACGACCTGCACCCACTCAGTCAGCTGTTGACACAAATTAATGACTGATATTCATTCATACCACCTGTTCCTCTTTTCTGGTAGGCTGTAGCCTGTCCCAGCTACTCAGGGAAATATGCTGGAGATACCCGAGACAAGCACTGACCATCAATTTGTTTTACTTGCAGAGGCCTTGGCGGAAAACGGTTGATTAAAAATGGATTAAATAGAAAATATCTAACTGGATTATCTCTAATACTTGTTGATATCATTACCCAAGGATTATTTAAATTGTTCCAGAGGTTGTTTTTCTCTAAGCGAAGCTCTTCAGTGTCCACAATAAAACTGGAACCTTTCAAAAAGTGATGTATTTAATCTAACTACCCATTTAGATGTGAGCTTTACTATCAATGAAGGAGTGAAGTTAAAGCAAAAGTGGAGATGATCAGAAGCCATGGTTCAAACGGACTATAGGGTGAGTTTTGGGGTTGTGACTCATTTTATTTATTTTTGATCTAAAGGTATATCCGTCTAAGTTTTGATCAATACGTCGCTATGATCTACTTTAAGCCAATATACATGGGAGGTTATTGGTTTTCTAGATTTATTGAAACGTTGGACAGTAAAATAAGAATTCTGAACCTCTTCAACTATACCTCTTCTGCGAGTGTTATTTTTTATTTAGCACTTGACATATTCCAGAGTTGACCTCTGAAGCTTTATTATCCAGATGTATGTGTGATCACAACACAAAGACAACATTAGGCGCCGCTATCAGGGAGCTGCCAGAACTGAATTACCGCCCAGCGCTTGATTTGGTGTCTCCGCCAGTGCAGCACATATATCTATATTCCCTCTCTGAGACGCGGGAGGGAGGAATCTATTGCCACACTTTCCCTGATACCAGGAGAACATTTCAATTCTGCACTTTTATGTATATTTTGACTCTCCTGTTTATCATCTTTAGCATACATCACACCCGGCGCAATGAATAGACGCCCTGCTCACCCTTGATATGGTAAATTGGATATTTTTTTACTAGAAATGGAAAAGCCATCGTTTTTATCTCAACTTGGCTTTATTAGACTCGTGAACGAGAGACGGGGCAGTAAGAGTGGATGTAGATGATGGCAACACATATTTTTTTTGGTGTGACAGATTGATGCATCACCACCCACTCCAGCCTGCCAACGGAACATTTGAGAGCGTGGTCATGACATTTCACCAGCTTGTACAGTTGACAGAAACATGCTGAGAGTCTGTGACTCCGACAAATAAAAGCAAAATAAAGCACTTTTAAATACTGGACCTCCCATTTAGAAGGTGTTTGTGTAGCCGAACTACAAACGGCTCAGTTGTAAAGGCTCCATCTGACTCCTGCTTTGCTCAGTTTCCCCTCTTTACTGTTTGCCACACACATATGGCTCCGTCTGGCCCCTGGGGTCCTGCTCCTCTGTGCTAATGTGAATATTAGCATGGGTTAAATGCTTCAGTCATTTGTGCATTAATGCTTATTGCATAATTAATGACTTTGGACAAATCTCAGATTCTAACAGGAAAATAACATTTTCAAAAAAAGCCAGAAAATCAACCTTTTGTTAAACTTTGCTGATGTTTTCAGAGTCAGCTCGAATCCTTTTAATTATTTCTCTCCTTGATTAAGTCTTTTTTTTTTTTTTGCGGATTCAAGGCATTCAGGAATTTGACAGGATTAAATGGGACACTGCAATGACCCTGTTGTCGGAATATAGCTCATCATGCGGGCACAAAGATCGCCGCCTGAAAACAACAACGCAAACTCTTTGTGTTTACAGCTGCGGTATGAGACGCATCTTTACGAATTTAAAATCCTATAGATGGACACGTCTATGGTTTTTTTTAAATTGAATACTTCACTCGTCATGCTTACGTCATGCAAATACATAATGATTGCATGTATCATTTGCCCAAAGAGATTCCTATGAACATGGATATATATAATAAAAAATACAAGTCACAGAATCCAACTCCATATTTGATCATTTTATACTAGAAATAATCACAAAATAAATTTGGCGAAAATATTAATTTTTTAAAGGACACACTTTTGTTAATCAATATCAGCAATCTCCTCATTTCTTTCTTTTTATTTATTTGTTCAAAACATAAGCGTCAAATACTTACAAAATAAAATCCCAAATAGGGGGATTTCTGTTAACATTTGATGATTATGTTATGAATTCAAAATACCATGGAAATATGTCTCTTTATTAAAAAAAAGTAGTTTATTAAATCTTAGCTTAACTCGCTTGTTTTAGTTTCTTTACATAAATCATATCAGCAACTTCGTGATATGTATCTCTGTCCATGGTGCTGAAATCGTTTACCCCCTTTTTCAGCTTTTTTTTAATGCTCATATCAGTGTACTTCCACAACTTTGTTGAATAACTATTTTGTTTTTAAGAACGTAATGAATTGTATTTACGTGGCGTCAGAATGTTGTCACACAGACGCAGTAGGACAAAGAGCAAGCAGACTAAATGTGATGGCCTCTGTGATTGAAGACAGCAAATTACGGCAGTGAACAGTGTCGTAATTACATTCCTTAATCACATTCTGCAGCTTTAATTGCTTTAATGATGCGTTTCATTATTGGATGTCAGGTAGAACAGTCAGACGCTGCTGTTTACAAGTCAAACTGCCTGGATTATCTGAATACCTTGAATTAAAATTCACAAAATAAAAGAAATAAAAAAAATGTAAAGTATATTTTTTAAACTACACTGATTTTTAAACTAGATGTTATTTTTTTGGGATGAGAATTAAGAGCCTTTCACGTTATTAATCAGAAATTGTTGTTCAAAATATTTTTAATAAATCTTTCCAACACTTTCAATACATACAAACCTTGCTGTGGTTATGACTCAAGTATCTACACTGACAATTCCGATAAATTAAAGACACCGGTGCAATGCAAGCAAAAAATAAATAAAGATTACAAAAGACACATGATTCAGAACGTGGCTCGTGTTTTCTGAAATCATCTGGCATTTTATTTTAATCACAGTATGAGAAAAGAGAATAAAGATAATAGAGCGCAACTATTAACACATAAATATCGCGTCAACCTTTTCAAGTTCTCGTTCGTGACATTCCACCACAAAAGCAGGACAAACAGGCCCGAACCCATCAGCAGTCCGTGGAGTTGTTCGTGATTCAAACAAAAATAAAATAAAAAAAGAACCAGCGGATGAAAGCAGCAGAAAGAAGAAGAGTTTTTGTTTGTTGGTGAAAAGTGGAAAAGTCTTATCAAGTCACAGAGATCACGGAGTCCTGAAAAGTAAGTCCGTCTTACAGGCCCATTTCATGTTCGGCCGTTCACACCAGCACTTAAAGAATGATGTATATACACAATCAAGTATTGTTTTAACAAAAAGTTTGAATGCGTCTTTAAATATTATAAAAGTATTCGTCGGCGTCTAAAGTCTACTGACTTGGACCACTGTTTTTGTTTTTCTCTAAAGTGTCTTGTACCCCCAGCGTCCGGGTTAAGGCTTGTCGGTACACTGTTTGCAGAGGCTGGAGTTGTTGAAAAGAGCACATTTGTCGGGGCAGGTAGAGGCGCCCACGCCCGTGGGGAAGGGCGGGTATCCGGGCGGCGGCTCGTATGCGCCCAGTCCCGGCGCGGCGAGCGCGGTGTTGGCGGGTATGGAGGCGGCGGAGATGGCCTGGCCCTGGTTCAGATAGGCCACCAGCCTCCGCATCTCCTCCAGCGCCTGCGCCTGCATGAGGATGTAGTTTTTGGCGAGCAGCAAAGTGGCGATTTTGGAGAGTTTGCGCACGGAGGGACTGTGCGCGTACGGGATGACCCCCCGCAGCTCGTCCAGCGCGTCGTTCAGGTCGTGCATCCTCCGTCTCTCCCGGGCGTTGATGTTGAGCCGCAGCATCTTCTGCTCTTTGCTCTTCTTACCTCCCTCCACTTTCGCCGGGAGCCCGGTCCTGGGGTCGGTGAGCAGGACCATGTCGCAGCGGTCGTCACTGTCGTCGTCCTGGCTCTGCTCGCCGCCGCTGCTCTCCGCCGCGGACGTCCTGTTGGCGCTCTCCCCGAACTTGACGCACAAAGATCCGGTGGGCAGACCCAGCGGAGCCCCCCTGACTCCCGCCAGTCCTCCCGGCTGGATGGGGTCCGGGTCGCTCTGGTCGAAGCAGCTGATGGGCGACTGGCGGTCCCTGGCTTGCAACTCTATGCCGGACCTGAACGCGTCCATTTTTTTGTTGGACACCGCGCTGAGAGTTTTGTGGAAAATGTCTGCAGCGCTGGTCAAGTTCATCCTCCGGTCCATCCTCACTTGTGACGGCGACGGTGAGACTTGTTCCTGTCTGTCGTGGAGTTGTGTCAGAGCTCAACTTGTGGACTTGCTCGACTTGTCAGCTGAGGTGAGGAGACGAGGAGGAGACTCTTCTAATAACTCCCCCCTCTCTCCGTCTCTCCATCTCCCTCTCTCACCTTCACAGCCTCTTTTTACATCATTATCTTGAGGCGGGTTATTAAAAACGATTCGCCTATTGGGACCCAGAACCCCCTCCCCTGTCAGGTTAACGTTTTAATTAATGACTCTTAAACGGTGACAACAAATCCACACGCGCTCCACGGGTGAGCTCACGACTCCCCCACACACCTTTCACCACAACACTCTCAGGACGCAGTCTGGTGAAGCCAAATAAGCCACATTTTCAGATTGTTTTGCAAATAAATATCCACAGTTTAGTTTTCAAATATAGTTTTTTTCAAATGATCAAGACCTTTATCGATGTCCTTTCTTTCACAACTACTAAATACAGTTGAAATCTTAAGTATTATTATCATCCCCACAAATATTTTCTCAGTGGAATTTGCTTATTTAATGTCTGCGTTTAATAAATATAGAGACAATTCCTACCGAACTCACTTCTCTGGGAAGCGTCGAGCAGGCAGAAGATTTGCTCATTCCTTCTCTGCCATCTTCTGGCTCATGACGAGCGTTACACCGTCACTGTTTGGTTATTTCATTCAACTCGACTTATCAAGGGGAGGTCAGCAGTCAAACTGACTCCTTTAATGTATCTATTAGTCCTTCATTCCCAGTCATAGCTCTGGTTTGAGTGCAGGGGTTGTAGCATATGTTACTTTCTTTATAAAAAATATAATTTAAATACAAGAATAAATGGTCAGAAATTAAGCACGCAAATCTGAAGGAGAAAAATAATACCGGTAACTCACAGACCAAATTGTCCAAATATTGCAGGCGAGATTTAATGGCTAATATATCTGAAGTTGAACATATGAATGAGTCTGAGGAAGGTGCTTTCGGGAGGAGTCTGGAAAGACATGATAAATTCATTTGCAACATGCAGAGTGAGAGAAACATTGTTCTATTCTGAGGGTCAGTCATAGCAGGTCGGACAGAAATAGTGGGTTAAGCATGGACATCCTGAGTGATGCATGCTCTGCAGAACCATTTGTGACACGCCGTGTTACACTCTGGGTTCTGACACCTTTCTATCAAGAGGCATGAACGTCAATATGCTTCTCATCTGAGTGGTCAAGCAAAAAGATCTGACGCAGGGACCAGAGGAGCGAAAGTATTCATATGTGAATTAATAATATTATATATTGGCCACAGCACTCCTAAGATCAGAAGAATAAAGGGAGGATTCAATGTTGTGACTCTCGTGAGCTGCTGCGAGTGGAATGTTTGTTCTCCACGTTCAAGGTTAAAGCTCATTTGCAGCACAAAGCGGTGTCTGTGCCGAGGCCATCGGGGGCGGAATAGTCGAGGAGTTATGATCTTACGAGTGGCAGAGACAGACGCTTTATCCTGAGACAGCAAGAGAACACCTTCATGGCCAATCGGGTCCGGCTAATGAGACAAGATGGACCAGGACACGGCCACAGCCATTACAGCCGCAGTCCGTCAGCACTTTGATAATGAAGAGACAATGGATGGTGGACTGTGTGTGAGACTTACCTGCTTCAACTGATGTTCTAGTGATACCAGAGGAGCAAGACCACAATAGCATGTTCTGCACTAAAAATACATTTCCTTTTATTATTATTTTTCTATTCGACCCAGTATTTTAATAAATCATATTTTTATTGTGTTAACTTTTTTGTTTAAATAATTAATCAATAAAGCATTTCGTGCATGTCTTTTCATCGAAATCTGCAACGGGATCATCCATTTTAGTGCTCTGCCTCCCTCTAGTGGAGCCTGAAATCATAGGTTCAGAATGAAGATGTTGATGAGGGGCCATATTTTATACACTGGCTTTTGTGAGGGGCCAGAGAGCAAACATAAAAAAATCAAATAAAGATTTAAAAGAACTCTTAAAAATATGCTTAATTTTCAATTAATAGTATTATATCTTACTTAATTCTGAAAGAAAAACTGATATAAAAGTCCCTTTGCCATTTGTTTTCCATTTTATTGATTATATTGTTTTAAGGGGGCAATAAATAGTCACAGAAATGACAAAAGCGCAGAATATAAGTTTTTATACAAAACCCCCACAGTCGTATTATATCGTATAATGAGAGACTAGTTATGAACATAAGAATTAAATAAGAAATCAAATGGTTAGTTTCCTCATGATCTTTGACCTCACAGAGTTCTTTGTATAGGAGCAGATGTTCTACTCTGAGTCTCTAACAGGTGACGTTAGTCACTCATGTTAAAGATTTGATTAAATAAAAGCATGTAAGGTAACAGTATATGCATGGATACCTGGAATCCATGGACTCATTTTAATGTTCTGCTGGTAGCTCCAGATATTAATGATGAAACTGCTAAGGTGCCCTTGGGCGAGACATTACCTCCTGATTGAGTCTAAGGGTGTGATGTACGGGATTTGCATCAGTCATTGAAAATGTATTTACAATGTATAAATGTATAACATACCTTAAAGGAAAGTGTGGTTCAAATAATGTCCACCAGCATGTTATGTTTGTAATAGACAAACATCTAGAGATAACATAAGGAAGCATTAGATCTGTTCACATTGGTGATAACTAGTGTTGATGTTGTCTTGACACATGGAACGTTTGTTTTCACATAATATTATCAAGGATGTAAACCACACTCTTGCTTCACTCCTTCAACTCTTTTCTGTTTGTCATGCTACTGGATAGGATCTTCACCACAAGACTGGATATGTGTGCAGTTATGAATGACAGACGCCGACGTTTTGATGCCTCCTCAGGTGTCCATGCTTCGCTTCCACCGTGGAGCGAGGTTGAGATAAAATGCGTAATGTCGGTATCCTTTGGAGCTTGAAGACGATAATCTCTAACGGCTTTTTTTTAGCTCGTCAGTTCCACGTTTCACCACCAGAGGGTAGCCGAAGTCTTTCTATAGAAACTCCAAATTATATTTTCGCCGTTTGAGCGCTGTTTTTTCTCAACTCATAACGTTTAATTTATCACCTGACTTAAAGGAATCTCACCCAGGAACGTGTTTTGATCCCCAAACGTTGACTCTAGCAGCTCAGTGATGGCGATTTTATTCCTTCAACCTGCGACCTACTTATTGTTTGTTTATTCACCCTCTGCTTGCGAGAAAATGCCATCAGTCATATTTTCATTATTTTTTCGTCTGTTTGTTTTTGTCTTGGGTAATAGCCATTTATTCCTGGATCATTTGCTCTCATCATGAAGATCTTTCAATGTTTTCATTAGTGACGTTCTCTCAGATCTGAGTCAATAGTCGGTAATGAGTTGAGGATGTCATTAAAAATCCTTCTTACCCCCCCACACACAACCTCTCCTCACCACTCATGAGATCCACACTCGTGTGGTCATTAACGCGAGATTATTGTCTAATGTCACACTCGGAATATTTTCCCAATAAAAAAAAAAAAGGCGTCAAATCTAACCACGTCTATTTTAGGAATGGGGGGAAAAGCACAGTCGGGAGCGTCCTTTGCTGGATGCTGTAACATTGCCTCACCGCTAGGAGTCGCGCTAACCCAAGAGGAAGACTTCAAACGTCTGAATTTCTTTTGTCAATCGGTTCATGCTACTTTTCCGATGTGTTCTGCAGTGGTCCTCATCCCACCCTCGCATTAGCATTCTGCCGCGGCGCCTCGCTGATGGATATTAATATGCAGAGCAAATGAATCATTGTTTAATCGCCCTGTCTTTTGGGGGTTATGGCGACAATGGCGCGGCTTTACTGCGACATTGTCCTCATTGGTGAGGGACAAGAAGAGCCCCAGTTCCTTTTTCCTAGATTTTTTATTTCCTTCTTCTTATAATCAGTGGGTGTTTTATTAGACATCACATCGCCACATTCCTACACAGCTGAAACAATAGAACTAACTGCGCAGCTTTTCAGCACCACAGACTGTGGACAGCTCTCACCCTGTGTGTGTGTGTGTGTGTGAAACAATTTAAAGACGAGACTTTTTTTTTTTTTTTTCCAGAAGCTGGTGTTTTTATTTGAGGACAGAGACAGTACACGGGGTGACACATCTGGGCGAACCTGTGCAGGATGGAGGGTCATCTCTTGGCATTCACCGCGTGCCTTAATTGTAAGACATTAAATCAAGGTCCGCTGTGAACACGGAGAGACTCAACCCAAGGTGTGTGTTTCCATCTAGATGTACCGTGGCACACTCCAGCGACCCAGTACAACATCATAAACATGTCATCGTGTTAACATTTTTCATCATGACTTAAAAAAAAAAAAAAAAAAAATCCGATCCGATCCGATGCAAAAAAAAAAAAAAAAAATCCTCTCCAGTTCTGCGCAGGCCTACCTGTTCTCTTAGTGGACTAAAAATAAAGATGCGTTACGTAACAGTGCTGCAAAAGACGTCCAAATACTCCCGTCGACTCGTTTCCACCCCAAAACTTCAGAAAGCATTAAAGTCCTCCTTCGTCAATCCCATAATGCACCTGCAAACAAAACAAAAAAGAAAAGACACAATGCGTCACCGTCGTGTGAACGACAAATCCAACCGTCCTCGTATAGAGATAGAAGTCCAAAATGCTGAAGCTCGGTCGACGGACGTCCGAACACAAGTGGGACCGGGCGAACCGTCCCCGAGCCCGGACGCTGCAAGAGTGGGACTGATCCCTCTTAGTCCCTCTTTCCCTCTGACTTTAGGATTAACGCTCCTCCAGCCAAACAAATGAGGCATCTGCCTTCAAGCACAAGAGGATTGGGATGATGGGGGGGTGGAGGGAGGGGGGGCGGGGGTTAGAGGGTGCTGACGTCACCGACCAAACAGATGTTCCCCCTATATTACCCAGCGTCCTTCTCGGCGCTGTCCCGTGTCCTTGAAACTATAGGAGGGAAATTGACGGGCTCTTACATCTGAAATATCACCCGGGTCCGTGTTGCGCATGCGTGCGTCAGCGGACCTGCCAACAATGGTTTTGCTCAAAACTGTCAAAGTCTCAAATCTGGGGTTGGCTGTGAGCGGTTATGCAACATTGCTCTTTAAAAAAAAAGAAAGAAGAAGCGTCGAGAACACACGTGCACGCGCGCACACACCTTATAGATACGCGTTAGAGCGCGCCCATGCACACATAAAAACCCACTATCTTTATTCCCTTTTCTTTTATTACCATGTAGTTACAACGTTATTACATTTATATAAGGGGGGGGGGGGGGTCCTGTCACGTGACCGTCTAATCCACTGATGGATGAGATGTTCGATGACATCCACGTCAGGGATGACAACGACATATTGTCAAAGCGAGAACCAGAAGTTCCATGGGTTTGCGGTACCGTTCGGTGTCGAGACCGAGCCCGGTACAGTGTGTTCAGCGATGGAGAGGTTCCTGTGCTGCACTGGCTGCACGGATGAAGAGGCGCACAAACAAAGAGACTCGCCATTTTAGACGCCTCCATCTCCATAAATCTCACCCTTCTCGTCACATTAAAAATGCTGAGGATGCTGCGACCCGAACCCTCTCCCCCCCCCCCCGAACCTCATCCACCGGAGGCGTTCTGACCCGTCAGATCCTCTTTATCCCATCACTGCAAAAATACGCGGATTAACACGGCACTGTTGGGTCTGTTGACGATCCACATCCCCGACTCTTACCGCATCACGACAAGTGCACGATCCGACTCGGGATCGATACCGACCCACATGCGGTTCTGCGTCTAACGGACCCGCAGCATCGATGAAAGCGTCACATACTCACCCTCACGTCACTCGTGGATGGATGGATCCCCTTTCGTCTCGTCTCGCGTGTATCCGAATCCCACATCACATGGTCTCGTGTGTTATTCCCTCTGGTTCCGAGAGTTCGGAACGAGCTTGGACGGTCCGTGTGGTAAGAGGAGGAAAGTCGCACTGAGAGCGAGGCTGGAGTCTCTGCAAAGCATGGCTGCTCTCTGTCGCCTTTTTTTTCCAAAGAGGGCAGGTCGTTGTGTGCATTGTAATGACTCCCTCTCTGTCTCCTTACCTCTCTCTACCCCCACACCCTCTCTCTCTCTCTCTCTCTCTCTCTCTCTCTCTCTCTCTCTTCCTCACACACACACACACACACACATTTTATCACGCGCATATTCTGCTCCAATCTCAAGTCATCTGCATGTGTCCCAACATCCCTTAACTACAGCCTGTTGTCAGGGTGTTAAGGATGTGACATTGTCAGTGACTGTAAATATTGTAGTTGTTACGTCGCTTCAAACACTCTACAAATGTCTTCTGCAGTTATTTAAACCTGATTTACTGTCTATTAGGTGTATAAACCTTTTTTTTTTATCTCACCCTGAGGTATTTGTCGGTATTGATTCGTTTTTTTAGATAACACGTTTATAGAGAATACATCTGTAGTTCCTCTTCACAATGTATGACTGTTTTAGACATTTTATATTAATTAATAAAAGTATTTATTCTAATTAATGTATTATTGTTCCAAAAATTTGAAAAGGTTAAAAATATATTCTGTGCCAGAAGAATTTCAGTAGAGATATATTTATTTATATATACACCTTTTTAAAAAAATAAATATTTATTGAGTAATCTGGAACCTTAACTAGTCAGTGATGAGTTACTTTCTCCTCGTTTTTATTTTCCACCCTTTTTACTGTTTAAGTGCTGGCCTGAAGGGATGCTGGTTAACATCCCCATGAGCTTTGCTGAAGCTCATTTTGGGATGAAATGTATAAGAAGATGCAAGAAACTGTGTTCTGATCTATTTTTAAAAATGCTTTAAATTGCATTTTATTGACCCTTGAATACAGTAGATATATAAAAAAAATTGATTTAAAAAAATGTTGTTGTAAAGACGTTCAGTGAAGAACAGTTATCTTGTGTATTTATCAAATAGCTACCATTTGATTTGTAAAAACAAATCAATATGTTCTTAATATTACTGTTGATATTTTAAATTAAAACCTTGGTTCTATTTTGATTTAACACACTTGAGATGATTCATCTTTTAAGTTAAGTCATCAAATTTTTGTATACACAATATATGGTGTAAAAATGTTCAACATAATCATCATAATGTTATGGTTTAAAGTTCAATAATAAGCTGTGTAATTATAAAGACTAAATGAACTGCCATCATCACCCCCAAATGTCTCCATTTGAAAATGCAACCCAGATGCTCTAATGATCATCTTTATATCAGTTTCATACCATGAGCCAGGAGCTCTGAGTGGTTATGAACAGAAGTGACAATGAATTGATAAGACACGATTCAACTCTCAACCACTCAAGACTTGAACCTCTTTCATTCCTGAACCATGAAAACTATTCAAAACATTTGATCGATCCTTCCAAAATATTACACGTAAAAGATATTCTTCCTGTCGTTGATACTGATATTAAATAAAATGGTTGATTGAATCAGACATTAAGAAAAACACCCAGTAAGGCGTGTCTAGAGTAAAATAATAACATTTGAGTTGAAAAGTGTATCATTAATTTCCCTTGAAACTGTTGGATGCCATGTTTGTTGTGCTGCAGAAGCAGCACCTGCTGGTCCATCTCTCACAAGAATAAAAGTGCCATTTTCTTTATCTTGCTGTCGTTTGAATACGAGTTCTCTGGAGAGGATCTTCCATGATAATATTTAGTAACATGATAGTGACTGACACTTTAGTTCCGGTGCTGGATGATGTCACCGGTGACCCCAGTGACCGCTGGTCTCCTCTCACCCCCCATTTGTAAAGTAAAGAGCTGGTTCTTAAGCCTCTCCACTGATCCTCCACACAACCATCATCATCCTTTTTCTCAAGACCCTTCTATTTCTGATGCAACGTCCCTGATGCAACTCCATCCTCTTGTCAACATTTCTCTGCAGTCGGAGAGAAAGAAAGTGTCGGAGGGAGAGAGTCTTGCGTCAGGGCCACATTTAGAGGGAACTCTGGAAGCGTTTTCTCTGTCAGGGCGGGTGGGTTGAGGGGTGTTTTTTGGGGGGGCGCTATTGTTCCCGCTGAAACAATGTGGGCGACATGCAGCGGTGCGCACATGAATGGCAGGACCCGAGGATGTGTGTGTGGGTCAGTGGTCCGGGGTCTCCGTCCCAAAAGCCCCCCTTTTTCCCCAGCGCCTCACAATTGAACCTGCGCAGGGTTCGGGGCTCCCGGGGGTCACAGGCCACCCTCCTTTGTCCCGCACTTCAAAACACATAAACATTTATTAATCAAGAGGCCCCCCCACACACACCCCGTTTAGAGAGGAGGAGAAGAAGGAAGGAGTCACTTCCGCGGGGAGGAATTCATCAGCAGAGGACAAGTTTGGAAAAGTTAGATCGCGATTCGGGTTCTTTTTATTTATTTATTTTAATTCTGTTTTTTTTCTGGTGGCGCTGAGCCCGACGCACCAAAATCATTCGCACGCGATCTGTTCATTTTTAATACGTATCCATAGCATCTCCCGGAGACCTGCTTTTATCCTAAAAAACATATATAATATCACTGGTTGTACCGGAAATACATTTATTTTTATTCATGGCGACGGAGTTTTTTGCAGGAAAACGCCAGTAAACGTTTATTGCATCACTTTCAGCAACGAGCTGCCATCATTACCGAAGCTTCTCTATCTGCCCCCATTATTTTTACATCATGCTGCAGGCCTCCTCCCCCCACCACACGCGCACACGCACACACGCACGCGCACACACACGCGCACTTCGTGTGCAGCACCATGTCTCCTGTAATACACCCCGGATGACTCCACTGTGGAAGGTTTGGCTGGAATCCTAAAATGTTCTCTTATTTCTTAGACAGACGTTGTGAGTTGGTTATAAAGCAGTGTAACATTTTAATGACACAACATCAGTACAACACACATATGGACACACACTGTCATGCGTGCAGTGGTGAGATTTGCACACACATTCCAAAACACGAATACACCTTTTAAGATATTGGATGCGCACTCATAATAGAACTGCAATCACTTTATTTTTAGTTTCTTTTCATTTATTGAAAGAAAAAAAAAGGATAAAATCTATTTTTATATTTGTATTTTGCATGAGTGTGATCACTTAGTTGTGTTACGTCTTTCAGCTGCATTAAAGACTAGTTTGCGGCTTTACCATTGGTCTAAAATATGTCATGCCATTTGTTTGTCATCACTATCTTTGGTCATTAATATCTGGTTTAATTGCAGCCAAATAGATTGTTTTATTTGTTAAAGATATATAATTTAACCCCCTGGACTATTCCATATAGTTCAGTACACTCGTCCTCCGCAGCTTCCTGACCCGCATCAAATTCATCCTCAAATTCTATCTCCATGACCTCATTGCAGAATTTATATTACAATTTTTTGTTGTCCTTTTCCTTGCTCTCTCAAATAAACCCTGACGGTTGCGAGCGTGTTCTGTGGCTGAGTGAGGACAGAGCTTTCCCCAAGGTAACATCAAACACCGAACATCAGTTGTTATTTCATGGTTGCGTGCGAGCAGAACCAGGTCATCTGCACTGGGTTGCAGGCCTGCTGGCGGTGTTTGTAGTTCGCCATCCTGCGCTCTGCTCTAAATTAGGTTTCACGGCATTCATTTGGAGATAGACAGGTGAAGGAATAGATTTGGAGCCGTAACATCCTTTAAAGAAATGTACTTTAATGCACTTCATCCACATCGTGTCGGAAGTTCAAACAAACGAAGGTGCTGGTCGTTGAGTGTGTAGATGTTGAAGTTGTGTTGTGGTGTTTGAGCAGCAGGGATGAGTGTGCAGGACCTTCCCCCTCTGACATTAGCAGGAGGTCAAATATGCATGTAGGGCACCTGGCTCTGCACCTCCTCCTCTGTGTGATGTTAAATGTCAACCAGCAGCCTCCACAGAAAGAGCCCATTCTGATGGTGATGCCAGCGCATCACGTTTGACTCTCATTGGGGGTAATTGAAGGATCATTAAGCCGGTGGTTTGTTTGTGAATTAAATGCAGAAGAAAATTTAAAATTCAAATGTTTATGCATGTTGTTTCAATAGCCTATTTAAATAAAGGTTCACGTCAACATACTGTCTAAGTGTATTCATCATAGAGTGATTCTTGCTCCTGTCAGAGGATTTTTTTAACATTTTCGGCAACTTGTAAAAACATAATAAGATAATTGTTTAATGGGAAAGCTTTTGATGTCTAAGCGATCGTTGATGACATTATGTGGGTGATCTGTGCAGTTATTTCCCTTCATAATATTCAAAAATCCTTGGAAATCTACAGTGAGAATCTGAACTAAAAACCTGAAAATATTGCCTAAATAAAAGTCTCAATAAAATCATAATTATGTTCGTTGTGAATAGTTTCTTATTTCATCAATACCTTTATAAAGCCTCTCTGATGTCCCTCTCACATCCAACATCATGGTCTTCATTATCTTAGTCTTTATCATTTTGTCTCCATTACCTTTGTCTTCTTTATCTTTTCTCCCTTATCTTTGTCTTTATCATTTTGTCACCATTACCTTTGTCTTCTTTATCTTTTCTCCCTCATCTTTGTCTTTATCATTTTGTCTCCATTACCTTTGTCTTCTTTATCTTGTCTCCATCATCTTTGTCTTCTTTATCTTGTCTCCATCATCTTTGTATTCATCATTTTGTCTCCATTACCTTTGTCTTCTTTATCTTGTCTCCATTACCTTTGTCTTCTTTATCTTGTCTCCATTAACTTTTTCGACATCATTTTGTCTCTATTACCATTGTTTCCTTTATATTGTCTCCATCATCTCGGTCTCTACTACTTGTCTTTATCATCTTGTCTCCGCCATTTTTGTTTCAATAATCTTGACACCATAACCCTTTTCTCTACCATGTTTGTCTTAATAGTATTTGTCCCCTTTCACCATTTTCTTTATTACCTTTATAGTTTCTTATTTCACCAATACCTTTATAAAGCCTCTCTGTTGTCCCTCTAACATCCAACATCATGGTCTTTATCATCTTTATCACGATCCATTCTGTTGCCATCATGTTTTCTTATCAGTCAACTCTATAGCATATGTGTCCCCATCAACTCAGTCTCCATCAAGATTGTCTCAATTATCTTTTCTTTATCACCTCTGTCTTCATCATACTTCTCTCCTGCATCTTTGTCGCCACCATTTTTGTTTTCATCCATTTGTTTCCATCACCTTTGTCTCCTGCATCTTTGTCCCCAGCATCTTTGTTTCAACTATCATTGTCTCCAACGTCTTTCTTTTTATTTTCGTTGTCTCCATTACCTTTGTCTTATTTTCTCTAGTCTCCATCATCTCTGTCTCTACTACCTTTTTCTTGATCACTTTGTCCCCATTACCTTTGTCGTCTTTATCTTGTCTCCATTACCTTTGTCTTCTTTATCTTGTCTCCATTACCTTTGTCGTCTTTATCTTGTCTCCATTACCTTTGTCTTCTTTATCTTGTCTCCATTACCTTTGTCGTCTTTATCTTGTCTCCATCATCTTTGTCTTTATCATTTTGTCTCCATTCCCTTTGTCTTCTTTATCTTGTCCCCATCATCTTTGTCTTTATCAATTTATCTCCATTACCTTTGTCTTTATCATTTTGTCTCCATTACCTTTGTCTTCTTTATCTTGTCTCCATTACCTTTGTCTTCTTTATCTTGTCTCCATCATCTTTGTCTTTATCATTTTGTCTCCATTACCTTTGTCTTTATCATTTTGTCTCCATTACCTTTGTCTTCTTTATCTTGTCTCCATTACCTTTGTCTTCTTTATCTTGTCTCCATCATCTTTGTCTTTATCATTTTGTCTCCATTACCTGTCTTCTTTATCTTGTCTCCATAATATTTGTCTTCATCATTTTGTCTCCATTACCTTTGTCTTCTTTATCGTTTCTCCATCATCTTTGTCTTTATCATTTTGTCTCCATTACCTTTGTTTCCTTTGTATTGTCTCCATCATCCCTGTCTCTACTACTTGTCTTTATCATCTTTTCTCCGCCATTTTTGTTTCAATAATCTTGATACCATAACCTTCTTCTCCACCATGTTTGTCTTGATAATATTTGTGTCCATCACCATTTTCTTTATTACCTTTGTCTCCATCATATTGTCTCTATTACCTTTGTCTCCATTATCTTTTCTCTATCATCTTTGTCTCCATCATCTTGTCTACATTACCCCTTTTCTACATCTCCATAACCATTGTCTCCTTTTATATTGTCCCCATCATCTCGGTCTCTATTAACTTTTTCTCCTAAACTTGACTTTAATAATTTTTGTCTCCATTTCCTCTCCATAATCTTTGTCCCATCCTCTCTTTTTCATCAAATCTGTCTCCAACAACTTTCTCATCTCGTTTTCATCACACTTGTCATCTCTGTCTCCCTTCCCTTTGTCTCCATCTTCTTGACAACGCCATATTCCCCCCCCCATCATGTTGTCGCCTTCAACATGAACCCTTCTCTCCACCATCTTTGTCCCTAATATTTGTCCCATCATCTCTTTCTTCACTACCTTGGTCTTCATCTTCTTCCCTTCACCATCTTTGTCTCATGTCTCCAGTCTTTGTTTCCATCATCTTCATCTTCATCATCTCTTTCTCCTTTACCTTCTTTCTTCAATACCTTGGTCTTCATCTTCTTCCCTTCACCATCTTTGTCTCCATCATCTTCATCTTCATCATCTCTTTCTCCTTTACCTCCTTTCTTCAATACCGTGGTCTTCATCTTCTTCACTTCACCATCTTTGTCTCCTGTTTTTGTTTCCATCATCTGTGTCGCCATTATCTCTTTCTCTTTTACTTTCTTTCTTCACTACCTTGGTCTTCATCTTCTTCACTTCACCTTCTTTGTCTCCTGTCTTTGTTTCCATCATCTTCGTCTTCATTATCTCTTTCTCCTTTACCTTCTTTCTTCACTGACCTTGGTCTTCATCTTCTTCAGTTCACCATCTTTGTCTCCTGTCTTTGTTTCCATCATCTCTGTCGCCATTATCTCTTTCTCTTTTACTTTCTTTCTTCACTACCTTGGTCTTCATCTTCTTCACTTCACCATCTTTGTCTCCAGTCGTTGTTTCCTTCATCTTCGTCTTCATTATCTCTTTCTCCTTTACCTTCTTTCTTCACTACCTTGGTCTTCATCTTCTTCAGTTCACCATCTTTGTTTCCAGTCTTTGTTTCCTTCATCTTCGTCGCAATCACCGTTGTCTCCAATCTTTGTCTCTATAATCTTTGTTCGATCCCTTTTTTTCTCCGACATCTTGACGCCACCCCCTACGACTTTATCGTCTCCATATTCATCACATTTTTCTCCTCCATCATCACCATTGCATGTGCTTCCAACATGTAAAGGAATTTATCATCTCAAGTTTTCTTAAAATCGTGGATGAGTGAACTCAACTAATGGTGTAAATAATTAGCCATTTTGTCTCCAAAAACGTGTGATGTATCGATTTCGGTTGCTAAAATGACATTGTAATAATTCAATAAAAATGTTAACTGGCAGCAACAATTCAACATTGTATTCATTTATGAGAAAGGAGCTCTGGAATGATTTCTCCGCCATCTAGATGGTGGATGGATTGAAGTTATTTTACAAAACAAGAGGCTGAGATGACACGATCTGATCGGATTCTACAGGACGGCGTGCAGATTTGAAGTATGTGTAGTTCAATAACGGCGTCCACGCTTATCCAATTGTTCCAGCGATTGGAGATACCAGAGAGTGCTGGCGTCTCACCCGGCGGAGCAGCAGAGGTTAGATGTAAATCTGACGGAGCAGCAGCAGAAATGGCAGCATCCACCGCTTGCTAATAGAAACTCTATTGAGGCCCAATCAGCAGGTCTGTTCCCCACTTGTAAGTGGATTTCTATCGTACCCCCAAGGTTTGTGAAATGGGGGTCAATGGGTCTGTTATTATTTTCCTCTGCCTCTTTATCCCCACGTACTGGTGTGTGATGCCAACAGAGAAGTGATAGAGAAAACTGCAGTGGAAAAAAAAAAATGCTATTATCATATCCGTGTGTTACATGTCTCAACAGGGCTGCAGTCGCTCCTGTGGGTCTCACTCGGGCGGGCGGGGGGGACGGAGACCAAGAGGTAAATGTCAATTCTTTTACCACCGGTGAAACACAAAGACGGGTCCAAACCAGAATTTATCTCAGAAATGTCAAAGTCCACTTTATTGTGACAACCAGTGTCCTGCCGGTAGAAGTCACTCCCTAGTCAATACTGCAGGTGTCAAAACGCACTGCAACATCTGAAGCTCTTCAAAGGGTTAAACGGTTAAATCAAATATATATATTCATCATTTTGTCATCTTTGAATGAAATGCCCCCCGACCCCAGAAATCTTAAGCTTATAACTTTTTGCCAATCGATTTTTCTTATTTTATTTATATTATAAAATCAAGACATATGATTGTTAAGCAGAAAATAACTCTTGACAAAACCTGTTAATAAGGTAGAAAAACCTTCTTTTTTTTCAGTTTTCTCTTAATGTATTTCGAACAAAAAATAATTACAGATAGGACAAATTGAAAGGGAAAATGAAGAATATTTCAGAACCAAATTAAAATGAGAGAAGACTTTTCAAAATGGTCCGTCCGTTCGTTTGACTCTGAGCTCATGATGTTGCCCCACAAATACGATGAAAGGGCTCCAAGTGGCCCCGCGGGCCAAACTTTACTCAGCCAGTGTAACAAAAGCACAAAAAGAAGATTATATAATATGTTCTTTTGTGGGGAAGTTAAAAGGATCAGATGCTCTCAGACCAAGCCGAAGCAACTGAACTCATCTTAACCGAACTTAAAACAAATATTCAAAGACGGGTGAATGAAGAGAAAGACTTCTCGTCATTAAAAAGCACCATAACGTGACTCATATACTTCCTGTCTCACAAATAACCACCACCGTCGCCACGCAGCAGCTCTTTATGTTCCCACGAAAGGAGGTCAGGTGATCGGGCTGTGGCAGCATCACTCCTGCAGCGTCCCGGCACCCCGGGGGTACGGGGGCGAGGAAGAGTGAGGCGATTTGCATTCCTTTACAATAATTCAGAATTAACCAAAAAAGTGGTGCCTTTTCGGGTTGATTTCTTCTCCCCGGTTGGCGGTGGAATTATTGATGTGAAGTCAACACTGCGGCGTTAAATAATGCATTTTTTTTTCACCGTCTACAGAGAGAGATGTTCACATGCTGCATTGTCTTCGCGGCGCTAAAGCCGCTGCCATTTGTTAAAATGAAAATAGGAGTCGGTTACGAGGTGGAGGTTTATGCCTCTGTCTGCGATGTGATCATCGCAGCAAAGCACGGCAATAAATTTCCTTTGATATAATTGTTTTAATGCAGCGAGTAATGGATGAGCATATGTTTCACACTGATTACCATCCCTCTCTGGCTGTGTCCTACTTCGCCCGACTATCGGAATGAGAATATGTGCCTTGAGTTAATGCTGATTGCAGCTGCCAACACATGAATCTCCATGGCAACAATAACAGTTGCCAGGCAACCATGCTCTTTTAGGGATAGTGAAAGAAGCCCAAAGGCTTACTAAAAATATATATGGGTATAGCACTTCTGCAACATCTCCACCACGAGCACGAAAAGACTAACGCTTGTTACATCCGACTGTCTGCGTTGCCGCGGCGACTCCGACCACGAACCCCCGGAGCCCCGCGTCACACTCGTGTACGATATAATGCATCTCCCGCGCCGCGGCCCCTCGACTAGACTGCCTGGTTAAAGGAAAATGGGGCAACTGTCAGCCATCTTGGCTCTTGCATCGAGCATCTCCCTCGCAGCTCTCACACCCAGGTGGCCGACACACACACACACACACACACACACACACACACATATACACACACAGGGAGGAACAAAGCATTCCATCAGCGCTAGTGACATCACTGCAGTCAGCTCAGCTGTTTCTTGCCAGCGCTAAAAATAGTGTGGCGGAAAGAATGGATTGCCTATGCAGAAATATTTACCTCCTGACCCCAACCCTTGAGAGTTGTTGCATGAAAGTGGTGAGCTGGATCTTTGCCAGAGCGTCAAACTTCACACTCTTCTGGGTGGAGGCTCGCACAGCTGACTGTAGGAACAACTGCATTTTGAAAAACAACATCGGATTTGACACATTTTTTTGCACCGATATCGATGCCAGTTTATGTTATAATCGTATCATTGCTTGAGGGAAAATCCCAATTTAATTGTTGAGGTTAAATCCTGATCTTGTGCTAGTGCTTGAATACAATAGAAGTGAGAACAGAATGTTCATAAATTAAAAACTGAATCCGGAAGCAGCTCTCAAAGTATATATTTAAAAAAAATGTAGTATCTCATTTATTTTGCAATACGCACTTCCCTTGAGCAATACATTCTCTTTTTTTTATGTGTGAATCAATGTGTGATCTATGCTGCAGATACTGATGAAGTTCACCCACTTACGGTTGAAAAAAGATCGTCTTACCTTATTGCGATCTACACTTTTAGTTTTTACTATAGGTCATTTGTTAAAGGTGTTGTTAAAACTGCAGTTTTCATACTTGATTATAAACGTATTCTTCTAGTCATTTTGGTGTGATGGCGGCTCCCGAAGCTACAGACCTGGTGAGAGTTTCCGCTTTAAACTATTCAACAAAAGGAGAACGCGTTCGCTCGGATATTCCGCTCGTGTTTAAATAGGTCAGAGCGAGTGTAGCGCAGACTAACTTTCTTGTCTGTCACCAGTTTGTTTCTTCACCCAGAAGTTTTTTTCAAATCCGCGCTGGCGTCGTCAGCCTCTTTGTTTTCCACGTGTAGTGGCAGCAGAATGCCAGCAAAACGTGGCGAGAGAGCGAGGAGGGGCATCTCACAGTTTCAGGACAATCAATTGCAACAATTTCACGCTCTCGGCTCCACACAAAGGCTGCGGCGGCTGCAGCGTAATCTCCGCTGCAGTGTGACGTGGGGGGGGGACGGGGGGGCGCCGCTCCTGCCCGTGCGGCGGTTCTGGCCGACGGCCACGGCGTGTGCGAGGGGGCCGATGCCATCGCCTCGTCCCCCTCGCAGGCTGGCAACATGGTAGAGCGTAAAGGCATTCGGCGGCGTCAATGTCCCTTTGTCTCAGAGCGGCGTGCCAGGCTCTAATGAGGCGGCTCTTTGTGGCGAGCCTCTCAACATCAAGTGGGCTGGTGGACTCATTAACCTGACTACTGCAAATAAAGCAGGCAGGCACAAGAGACGCCTATGATAGCACACTTAAGGCCCCGCTCAAATCCCCCCGCCAGCCCTCCACCTCGCCTCCCTGCAGGCTTAGCAGAGGCGCTGCGAGGAGAGGAAATCAGCCTCTGGCCTATTTCAGGTGTCCTAAATAAGGGATGGGGGTGATTTCCAGTTCCCGTCTTCCTCCAGCCTTCATCGCTTCCGCTTTAATCCCTTTTTTCACCGCAGCACAATAACCTGGATTTTCAGGGAGAAGTAACCGCCATGTCCTTTGAAGCTGCCGTCGAGATACTTCCACACATCTCTTAGAAAATGATTAACTCTTCTCATGAAAATACTTTAACTGAAGCAGGTGCTAGCAAGTACTATGTCACGCCACCACTATAGTACCGAGCAGATGCATCACTTCCACTACTGGGGAACTTTAGGCATTACATCAGAAATGTCCTTAGGAATACCTTTTGATGCATGTGTTTCATGAAAATATATATTCGTCAGTTTGGGTTCTCAAAGAAAAAAACTAACATTATAATGAAGAGTAAGTAACTATGTTCATTATGAATATCCAATCTACAATGTATAGCTTTTTTTAAGTCAGTTATACACGTTTCTGTCTGAAGATTTATGTTGTGGAAGTCGCCTGGGGTACGAGCTAAGCTAATGGCTAGCATCATAGATGTGTAGGTCGAGTTGCTTCATGTTTAGAGCTTGAAAGATTTTAAAATATTCTTGTCAAGTAAAAGTACTATTAATCCAAGTTAAATCTTGACTTATGTATTTAAATCACAGCATTAACATTTTTTTTTTTAACGATTAACACACGTCGACACATTACATTTAAATCTTTCATATAATGCGTCTCAATTGTTTGTGTGCCTTTAACACCACTCCTCTTTTCAATCCTTCATCCAAATCCTTCTCGACAGCAACTATTTTTTGCTAATACTCAGCAACAGATCTTAATAAACAAAGCAAAAGAGAAAATTTTACTTCGTACTTAGTTATGTGGTATAATTAAATTTCAAAAACAGTGTTTATTAAGTACTTTATACACCTTGTGGAACTAAGTGGTCTTGTGCGAGACATGACTGTGTAAAGGGTTAAATCGCTATTAACATGGTATCAGATCTGATCCCAATATAGATGAGAAGACGGGAAAATTATGTAACTGGAAAAAAAGGTTAAAGAGAAACTAATGTGAAAACTCAGCTCTCCTGACTCACTCACATGTTTCAAATGTTGAATCTTCCTCTCCAAGGTGCAGTAAGTCCTTCATCATGACCATGTTTTGAACTTATTACTTTATAAAGTTCTCCCCCGTCTGAAATCTAAGCGAACGAGAATTTATGAGCGGAGTCCATTGTGACCTAAAAATGGCTTCACACCTCCTCCAGCCAGCTGTAATCACTCCCCGCTTTGTTTATACAATAAGTCCCTTGAAGGTGGTGAGTTATGGGATTGATGATGCGCGGTGACAAACCTCGATGATTGACCAATCACAGCAGAGTGGGTGTGGTAAACAAGATTTCATCTCTTAAGATCATTTGAGGAGAGAGTTTTGTACAAACAGACACTGATGATACAATAGAATCCAACATCTATTTAAGACACACTTAAATTAAAACATTTGTTTTCAAAAAGGAAATAATCGTTCATTCATGCATGATCATGCTCAACAAATGATACTGTATGTATTCCATTTCCTCTTCAAGTTTACTGAGGGCAACAAAAGGATTCCACACAACGCTACGTTTGTTCTTTTGACATTTACCCACCTGGTCAATATATTTTTATATTTTGTTGACATTTTCCTCAGAAAGATTGATGACCATCCTCTGCTGAATTCCTCACGCGCACTTTGACGGCCACTTTTCTAATGCAAAGGTTATAACGATGATGTCACCACGCCAACGTTTGGCTCGACTATCCTGGAAGATTCCAACGATGTGTTCACCAGATCGAAGCTAGAGTCCTCGTCTCTCTCGCGGATCCTCTCTCTGATTTCATCTTGCCAACACCTTCCAAAATAGTCTGCTTTTATTTCATGCCTGCTTGTGTTCCCCTCAGATGCCCGATGAAAGACTTCTTAAGGGAAATATGAAGAAACGCATTTAGGTCGTCACAGAGCTTCTCGCGTAATTATTTTATACCCGTCTGCAGTTGAACCGCTGTCAGGCTGATTTTAGGCTCTCGGTTAATGACTCAAATCCTTTTATACCATCTTAAATCTTTTAAACTTATCAACTTGAGCGAGGCATTGATCTAGTTGACTTATTTAGGTCAGCGAAAAGCCTTTATGAGTCATGCTAGTTCGCTAATGAAGCGCTCGTACAGTGAAGCCGCCGCGATTCCGCTCAAACTGCAGTTTGATTTTTGTTGCTGCGTCGTTTCCAGCCGCTGAATTATGGATCCGCGCGAAAAAGTGGGTCACGAGCAGATGCTCTCCGCACAGACAAGGACGGGTCACGCTTGTTTTGTGTTTACGGCTAATATTTATCTCGCCGGCTATTAGCATGCAGGCGCCGAGGGTCGGCGTGGGCTCGCGCCGATGTTAATGTCGTGTACACTTTGATATACGGCCTTTGAAATTGCTGGAGCGTTTGATCAGGAAGCGAGTATGTAGATTAGATATATTAGATATCCCCCTGCTATTTTTCATCACGTTTTCCACACGTTCTCTTTTTTTTACGGCCTCTCGTTGTCCTCGCTGTAAATGATTTTTAATCGAGTGACGCTGCCTCCTCTTCCTCCTCCTCCTCCTCCTCTTCCTCGCCAGCCTCGTGCACTCTGCAGGGGAAGGCGATCGCCGCGAACGGCCACTAATGTGGCGGCGCCTAATTTTCCCGAGAAGGAATATTCATAATGACATGAAAGACTTTTCACACTTCTGACAAATTGCAGGGCGAGGCTTCATTAATGAAGTAGGCCACGAATGTTTATTTAAAGGAAACGTATGTCTGCATTATTGATTCCACAGCAAACCTAGAGCGACTCGCTGGTGCTGCCGCGGCGACGGCTGGATAGAAAATGCATTTCCTGTCTTTAGAACGTCCTTTATGAAGCGTGACCCTGCAGAACAATTTCAATTACTTTTGCACCGCTCAGTCCTGCACACACACACTGGCGCACATACACATAGACTCGATTGACACAAAGCAGTCACCAATACATCACACCAGCACGGATACGGGTACATATTGTCTTTTACATAGATGCACACATGACCGTTACACACACACAATTCACACACTTGCACATGCACACCAACCGGCTTTAGTACACAAAATTAAACTGACATTTCACACAACATATACTTAAACTGCCCGTTTACACAATGACACATATAAATGAGGCAAAACACACACATGAAGACACACACACACACTCAGACAAATGCTATACATTTATTTCTTAAGACACAAAATGCATTTATAAAAACAATTTTCTCACATTCATGTATGAAAACATTCCAGCACACGCTCACAAACACGTACACACACACATCTTACTGACAGAAAGCGAGAGAGAGAAACGTAATAATCCACCTTGTGAAAGACACACACACACACACACACACACATGCACGCACAAATCCAAACATAAACAAACGCACACCTTTACTTAAAACACATAAGCAAATGGAGAAAAAAAAAAGAAACACAATGACACAAAATTGACATACAATCATGCAAAAAGATAACATTATATATTCCTCATTACAGCAGAAAAAACAACAACATTAATTATAACTAATAACTACAAAAGTATAAAAACATCACTGAATAGAAGAAAAAAAGACACACATGCATGCACACAAACACCAAAAAAAAACACACTGTCAGTCTGTAATGTTGAACAAAACTGGAATTCTTACACACAAACACACAACACACATGACGACAAGGTGTGTATGTGTGAGTTTGTGAACATTGTGTTTGTCGCTCTCTTTCCTGCAACTGCCTTACATTTGGATTCAATTCTATAGATTTGATTTTCTCTGGAATAAAACTTTATTTCTTTAAATTACGTTTTTTTTTTAATCTCATTACCTCAGTGGTTGATTTGGTTTGTGATGTGACGCGTTCAAGCGATCACGTTTGCTCCTGATCCTGGAATATATACGAGCGCGGTTGTTTGTCAACACAACACAAGTAGACAAATTGCTATTGACAAGTACACACGGTCCACCGAGGGCGAGTGAGGAGACTCAATAAAATTGAGGGATGGACTTGTTGAGATCCAAGCTCCTTCTAATTTCCTGTAATAAACTCCTCTATGCTTTGAAATGTGATTTGGGCAGCAGTGCCGGGCTCGGGCGCTCTGTTAGCCGCTCACTCCATCGCTCCTCGCTGTAATGGAGGAGCTGAGGCGGCTCCACTGCAGCATCAGCGCCGCCGTCCTGCAGTGGATCTGCCTCCATCACCATCAGTCAGAGGGTCCGCGTCTGAAGCTGCTTCACAACCCACGACGTCGCTGGTTAGCCGTGATGGAACTTGTAGTGATCTCTATATTTATAAATGACTTCTGTGTTGTCGTGGTAGAAACTAGAAAAAAAAACCTTTTGTATGTATTTTATTTGTGTGTAAAAACTAATAATAGTTGATTTTCCTCATTTTATCTGGGCTGAAATGAATTCACTTGTACACTATTTTACACCTGCAACATTATTTGAAGCGAGGTTCACTGTGTGTGTGTGTGTGTGTGTGTGTGTGTGTGTGTGTGTGTGTGTGTGTGTGTGTGTGTGTGTGTGTGTGTGTGTGTGTGTGTGTGTGTGTGTGTGTGTGTGTGTGTGTGTGTGTGTGTGTGTGTGTGTGTGTGTGTGTGTGTGTGTGTGTGTGTGTGTGTGTCAGGTGGTAAATGACTTTGCAAGATAAGCATCCGAGGTCAAACACAGCAGGTAGAAGCCATAGCAACAATATCAACTGGTCGGCCAACAGCAGGTTGCAGCAGCACTTGATTTAAAAAAAAATTATTAATATATAACATTAAATATATGACGCGTTACTTCCATCAATCAAGGGTTTGTTGCTGCAGGTCAGACTGAATCGGGGGCACTTCCTTCCCCCCCCACGGTTAAGTGGTGCCACGTATTCAAGTGTGGGAGACGCCTCGTCCTCGCCATCCTTCCCCCTGACATGCTCTCATTTTTTGTGGCAAGTCATGCTTCATCAGAGCGGCGTGTTGTTTGACCCACTTTACACAAACCTCCCGTCTCTGAGCCCGGACGCCGCGATGCATGCGGCTGATTCTCTGCTGCACGAGCCTTTATCTTAAGAACGGATGAGACGTGCAGCTAGTTTGAGATCATCAGCGACGGTGTTGATTAGCAGTGTTGGTGGAGCTTGAGCTACATGTTGTTGAACGACAGCCTATCGTCGCTTGCTGCGACTTTAACTACAAGAACAAAGCTAGGAAGAAAATACAACTGCAGTTTAACTACCCAATAAAAATATAAAATAATTCGGACAGTTCTATGATGTGTTTTCTGTATATATTAGGTGTGAAATATACATAAAATACACAGTTTGATAATCGTGTCATGGTTTAATATTTTCACAATAAAATACCAAAAATTAAAGATTTTTAAATTGATATTTGTCGCTTATTAAAATGACAAATCGTCAGTTTGAATCCACCAGTGCATCTTTCAAATGTAAACAAATTAACCTTAACCATAGAAAACAAAAATGTCACACAGAAGAACACAATCATATATACATATAAAACAAATCAAACTAAACCTATATACAGGGTTGCTAATGCTTACTGCAACTTTTGAATACCATTTGAAATTAAATTTAAGAATAACTCGACAATCAACCAACATTTAAAAAAATAATTTAAAACAAGCCATCCATTATCAAAGCAAGGTAAATCACCTCAATATATACATTCTAAGGATCAACATGAACCCTGAATATGATAACCATAACAACAAGTACTTCATGGACAACCTTCCGACAATTACCCACAATGCAACTGCGAACATACAAGCCCAATGACGGCCATATTTAGGATGTATGTGATGCTTGTATAGATGCATCTACATACAGTGTTCCACACCTTTGAGGCGCTGTGCGACTGGTCGTGCCAAACTATGTGTCTTAAACCCAAATGTTTGACCATTTATATTGCATTTAAATGCTTGTTACTGCAACCACCCCATGTTTATCTTCTCAACACTGTTTTAAATAATTATTTTTTCAAGAGATAGATTCTCTGATGACTGAAATTAAAACAGAAAATACCAGTCTTCAAATAATTTTCTGTTGGCCGGTTTTCTGTGAAGTATAGTATTCGGCGAGTGGGGCTTTGAAACCAAGAGCAGAGGCATGATTTTTTGGGCCGAGCGGTCCCTGCACGTGAGACAGGATTGTCATCTACTCATGTATCGGCCATTTTAGGTTAGGTTAGGTAGAACTTTATCTTAAATTATGACAAGACCTACCACTGTCACAGAAATGCTTTCAATTCTTGGCCAAACTACAGCAGTATCCATTTTTTATGTCAGTTGGTTTTTGAGTCCCCCCCCCACCCCCCCACAGAACATAAAATACTGCCCTGTTCACTTCCTGGTTTTTCTAAAACCGCCTGTGGCCAGAAAAAGTCATCTTCCTTCACCTTAACCCGTCTTGATCCTCCTCCTTCCACTCGCTCATGAAACCATGACCTCCCTATATTTGTCTCCAAACATGAGCTGTCCCTCTGATAAACTCATTTTCTTGTCGTGTCACTCGCAATAACAACCTCAATGTTTTTGTTTTTTATCCACAGCGTCCATGATTAAGAGCCATTTCTCTCGTCCTCGCGTCGACAAGAGCACGATTAAAGCCGATCGAACGTGACAATTAGGAGAATAAGACACAGGAGTCGGAACTAATTTGATAACTTATCATCAAAGTGTGAATTTTTAGTCTCTAGTCGGCCGCAGATGCCTTCACAGAACCGGACTTCAGCCGCTGCCGGGTGAAGTGAAGCCCAAAGATAGAGTGAGTGGGTGAAAGAGAAGCTTGTGAGAATTTTTTTTTTTTTCAGGACAATCTCTCGGTGCAGAAACGTTTCTGAGGTTTTTTTTTAAATCCCTGCCCGGAGATGCAGCAGCGCGGTGTGGATGCAGCTTAAGGTTATGAGGCAGGATGGATGGGGATGCTGAGGGGGCGGGGGGTTGGGAGGAGGAAGAAGGGAGCGTGATAAAGGGGGCCACAGCAGCTGGCTCCCCCCCCCCGCCCCCCCTCACCACCAACCTTCATCATTATCCCCGCTCGCCCCGGTTCAGTCTGGCCCATTTGACCAAAGTTAAATCGTACGCTCGCCATCATTACGTGACAACTGGAATTCACCTACTTAGTTAATCCTGCGTCGGGTTTAGATTTCAATTAATTTCTCTCTCCGGTCGCTCCGTCCTCCCAGGGGGGTGTCGAGAGCGGGTTGGGGGAGGGGAGCCTGCTGTGTGGGTGAGGATACAGTAGGATGATGGAGAGAGCAGTGGGGGGAGGGGAAGCCGGCGAGGAGGAGAGAGTGATGTTGAAAATGCCTGCACAGCACATTGAGATGGAAGCGTGCAGGGTCGGGGAGACGGTGGTCACGTGACGCATCGCCGGCATCTTTTCTCACTTTTTGCACCGAATTAGTGCATCTGTGTGTGGCGGTGCTGTTCGACTTCCGCCATCTTGTGTTTTTGTTTTTTGTTCGGGTGTACGGGTCGACTCGGCACCTCGGCTTCGTCCGACATTCCGATGAAGGTTTGCAGTCGCAGCCTCTCCTCCTGGCTGACGACATATCTCACCATATGGCATGACAGGCGTGTCTGGGTGGGGGAGTAAGGATGTGTGTGTGTGTGTGTGTGTGCGTGCCGGGGGGGGGAGGATGGGCACGATTAAGACGAGCAGAAATATATCGGTCACTCTATATCTGGAGGTTTATTCACAGATGCTGTCGCAGGTCGAGTCATTGTAGGGATGAAGTCTTTTATGTGCATTTATGTCAATGTGTCTGCGTGTGTTTCGTGTTCCTTTGGTTATTATCAATTAATAAACGATCGAAAAAATAGGTTTCTAATTATTAATACTGTGTAATTTTTTTACTATTATCATTATTTAAATTTAATGTACAACATTTATATAATTTTGTTATACATCGTTTTTCTGTGGTAATACAACTGTGGGTATAATTCTATTAATTTCTGATAATAATTCAGTTTATAATAAATTTCTGTTATATTGCCCTGTTATTCCAATGGGATTAATGAAGTCAGTCTAATCTTTATATTTCTAAACTGTAGCACTTTAATAGTCTTTGTATTTGAGAGAAAGTAAACGTGTGTGTTTGTTGTGTCCGTACCGTCACACGTTATTATTGCTCTTTATCTTTTGAGGTACATGTATTTTAAGTTTGTTTGTATAATTGTGTGTTTGTTTTCATATGTGTGTTTCATGTATGAAGTTGTGTGTCTTCTTGTGCTAACTGTCACTCATTGCATGCAGGTACACAAACATGACACACACCAATATGTACATTTGTACTACACTAACCTTTTTTCATGCACATGTGTTTTTGTTTAGTGCGCACGTGTGCGTTTGTGTCGTTTTAAAAGAGGGATTTTTTAGGTTGATGTGCTTGTATAGAGTTTGTGTCTGACATTTGGTTTTTTATGTCCTTTTTCTGCTTAAATGTTTGATGTAGCCTTGGTTAAACTTGTGTGTTTGTTTGTGCTGAACATTGTGGTTTAGTCCCTGCATCTGTTTTGTCCTTGTGTTTTTGTGTGTCTGTCTGTCAAGAAAAATAAAAGCTTTTTTTTTTGCTTTTTTCTTGTGCTTTATAGGATTCCTTCGCAATAGAGTTAATCTATTTTCTAAAACAAAAAAGTTTTCAAGATTCTACGGCGGATCAGTCACTGCAGTAAAACTTCAGTTTGTGTTGATAAAAACAACTTTTTACTTTGGTAATTATTGCAATAATAATCAATGTTGTATCCCACTAGTATTCTGATGAAATTAACGTGTCATAATAAGTTCCATGAATGTTATTATAGATGCTATTTGACATTCTCCTCATGTTGATGCAACTGTATGCAAATGTTGGTGACATTTCGTGTACAACACGCAGACTGCTGTCACTTCGCCCTTGACTAGATGCAGCGTGCTATAGAAAGGCTGTATATGAATAATTTACCATCAAAACACTCAGTCTCAGGCCATGGTTTTTTAAATTATTAAATGCCAGAATTTCAACTACATGAAAGCTTCTGAACTCCTTCTTTTAATGTTCACATTCTTTAGCAGATGTTGGGCTTCAATTGATTTCCATGATGTATGAGTAATTCATTGTGAAACTTCTTGATACAAAATCCTTATTTTTGCATGAACAGGAATCTTTGTTGATGTTTTTCATGTGAATTGTGAGTCATTATGCTAGCCCTCCTGCTAACATAGAAGCTAGAGAGGAAGCTAATGCTAGCAGGCGGTGGTGATGGTGTAATACCCTCCTGTTAAACCTCAGCAATTGCTTTTTTTTAACAATATCTCATCACAAAATCCTTATTTTTGCATGAACAGGAATCTTTGTTGATGTTTTTCTTGTGAATTGTGAGTCATTTATGCTAGCCCTCCTGCTAACATAGAAGCTAGAAAGGAAGCTAATGCTAGCAGGCGGTGGTGATGGTGTAATACCCTCCTGTTAAACCTCAGCAATTGCTTTTTTTTAACAATATCTCATCACAAAATCCTTATTTTTGCATGAACAGGAATCTTTGTTGATGTTTTTCTTGTGAATTGTGAGTCATTTATGCTAGCCCTCCTGCTAACATAGAAGCTAGAGAGGAAGCTAATGCTAGCAGGCGGTGGTGATGGTGTAATACCCTCCTGTTAAACCTCAGCAATTTTTTTTTTTTTAAACAATATCTCATCACAAAATCCTTATTTTTGCATGAACAGGAATCTTTGTTGATGTTTTTCTTGTGAATTGTGAGTCACTTATGCTAGCCCTCCTGCTAACATAGAAGCTAATGCTAGCAGGCGGTGGTGATGGTGTAATACCCTCCTGTTAAACCTCAGCAATTGCTTTTTTTTAACAATATCTCATCACAAAATCCTTATTTTTGCATGAACAGGAATCTTTGTTGATGTTTTTCTTGTGAATTGTGAGTCACTTATGCAGCCCTCCTGCTAGCACGAACACCACAGGCGAAGCTAATGCTAGCAGGCGGTGCTGATGGTGTGGTGCTCCTCCTGCTGAATCTCTGCAGACGGCATCATTCTCACCACCTCGCCGGAGACAATAATGTCATGCGAAGGTAGTTCCTGGGGTTTCAGGTGAATGAGCGTCAGAGATGGAGCCGCGTCATGTTCGAGGTCTGAGCTGAATACCAATCTTTTTTACGGTCTCTGCTAGCAAAGGATGGAACGATGCTTAAGAAGACAGAGATGGATGTGGTGAAGGTGTCCGTGAAGAAGTCTTCCTTCTCAGGGGGTTTTCTACAAGGGTATTGTTTGGTTTCACTGCCAAACCTAAAGAGGAATAAATGTCAACAGTGTAGCAAATATATATATATATTTAAATCTTTTAACCCTTTTGTCATCTCTGGGTCACCTTGAACGGTTAATGAAAGTGATATTTATTGGAATGGAAATGGATTATAATGTACCTAAACTCTATTAGAGTCTGCCATCATTATTATGGGGTTGAATTGCATATACATGAGAGGGGGGTGCATTGAGGGGTCGGGGGGGTTGTCGGGTACGAAGATAAACCACCCTTCCTTCTATACATACCTAGCCCCCCCTTATATGGTTCAGGAGGCTCCTGCTGTGCTGTAGGATGTAATTTATAGACATGCACATTTGAAAGGTTACTTGATCCTTTAATGTATGGTATGTATTTTTTTCAAGTTAATACTTTACGAAATGAGTAAAAGTGATTTGAAATAAAGTAGGAAAATGGGTGTTTCACAGCATCAGGAGCCTATTTGCCCATGAAAGGGTGATGTACTAATAAAATGGTCATTTAGTGGACGGATGATGTCAGTATCGGCTCACGGTACAGACTTGGAAAACCTTGTTTAGATTTTTTTTAAATTTCTGTATTGTGACCATCTGTATTGTGGTACACCGAGCGCTTCATGGAACATGATGTTCGTACTGAGCCGACACTTGAACACCTTTGAGAGCCGGTTAAAGATGTGACTTATTCTAAAGGTCACTGGAGACAAAACCTTAACCTGGATAAACCCTAATCATCCAATGATGAAGGGTGTTACAGTTCAGGTCTTGGAAACCATTGAGAAACTCAGTATTGAGTGACTTCTGCTCTATGTAAACATGGTTCATTTGTCCAATCACAAAATGAATCCTTCTTTGTCGTGTCCTCTAAAGCCGGGAAGAAGTGCCGCGGGTCTAATCTCCTAATGGTAAATGTGATTCTAGCTGCCGTAACAGCACCGTGGAAGAGTTCAAGGTCTCTTTCAAGGAAGCCACGTACACTTTTACATCTCAGGGAATTGAACCTACAACCTTGCCCCTGTGTGTTGACCTGTCTTTCAACTTTTCTTATCTGACGTTTCACATTCCATTCCCCACAGTTGTCGAACCATACATTGGAAGCATTAAGAGGACTGGCGTTAAAACTGCAGGCCAGTCAGGGTTGCGTGTTGACCCCTGCGTACCCTTGAGCTGGAGTTGTAATTTTGGAATCAGTAGAAGTCATGATGTCCCGACTTGTCAGGGAATAACAATTGTAGTTACATCCCTATTTCTACAGAACTCCATGTCACAAACTTTCCGAGTCATTGTGAAATGTAATGTTAAAATCTTCCGCTGCCGACGTTTCCTTGGGCAACACAGTGAACCAACAACCCGAGAGTGCGTGCTGCATCTCCAATGAAAAGTGTTGTCAGTGGAGCAAATGATGTCTAAAACTGTTTCACTTGTAATCAATATTATGGATGGAGACCCTGGCATTTGGAATCCGACTGGACCAGCAGGGATTTTTATCAAATCCTGTGCGTGTTGTCCGAGCGTGCGCCTGCACTGTAATGGCCGCCCTCCTCTCCTCTCCGGTGGTTCCGTGGATGCAGCTCTGCAGCGGCTCGGGTTCAGACTCTGTGAGCGGAACATGCATGTCTGCTCCGCTGTTCCAAGGAAAGTGCAACCTTTGCCTTGGGCCTTAATTATGTTCAATTTGCCAAGCCGGGCCTGAAACCATTGGGGGGTGGAAAAGCTCTCTGACCTATTTATCAATGCAGCTTTTGCTTCCACTGACGGACGGAGGCTGAAGGAGCTGAGCGACTCCACTTCGGCAGCTTCAGTGTGAATCTCAGAGCAGCCGCCGGTTTTTAAAATGATGATTCTCTTCAGGTCTGATCGACACCAGTTATTTGATACTGTGTGAATTTCACCTGCTTTGTTTTATAGTCCTAGGATCCTTTAGTTTATAGCTGTAAATGTGGGAGTTGCTTCTTGAGTGTAGCAGTATTAGTAACTGGTAACTAAACATAATAACTAGTTAAAAAATAACCAGATGCCTCTCTCCTTCAGATACCTTTGCTAGCCTTCCTGTAGTTCCCGTCTATCTCGTTGCTCGTTTTTTCCCGGTGTAGGCAGGCTTTGAATTGGCCAACACACTCATCTCAAGTCCACTTGCATGTTGTGCTTCCAAAGTTAACCACTGGACCACCAATGACATTAGCTTGACGGTATTCACAAGTTTGTCCGACATCAACATCATCAACAATCTCGAACGACACCACATTTTGTTAACTCGGTAACATAAAAGTTTAGAAATATTAGTGATTTGATTGTATATAACGTTTGATAAATTAATGTTTTCTGATTTTATTTTATTCTAACAATTTCTTCAAAAGCACGGCTGGTGCATTTTTGGGTGGTTTCTCTTTTTAAAAACTCTCTTTAGCTATATTTAGATTTTACTACATTGTTTTTTTGTTGTGGCTGACAATTATTATGATTATTTTGATCCTTTTATTTGCCACATGTTGAGAATAAACATGCTTTTCCTTCACAAATATGAAAAATAACGATACAAAAATTTTTTTAAACGTATAAAGCGATTGTCTTTAGAGCTATTCTCGGATGAGTAATCCTAAAGTTCTGATCCAGGAGTCGCACCCGAAGCGGAGTTCTCTCCCGACCCGAGTGTTAAAGGTTGAAGGTAAAAGAAAAGGACAGTAGTTGGTAAAGACAGTGAAAATGAGAGACAACAACAGGATGATGTGGAATCTCTTCTTAATCATCACATACAGTTCTTAAATGTAGTAAAAACTCAATGCTCTTTTAGACATTAGTTCAAGCTCAAGTCTGTGGTGACAACAATGTTCTTCCTGCTCATGATGAAGTCGAAGAAGAATCAATCCAGGAAAGAGAAAAGTGAATTTCTGCAGCAGCGACGTCGTCAGAGCGAGCTCGCCCGGCAGCTTGAATGGAGAGAGTAGCAGCATCTTCAGACCACATGATTGGAGGTAAACACTGAGGAGCCCATTGACCTTTCATTATAGCTGCTGATAAGGCCAAATACCTCCCATCTCTCCTCTGCCCTAAATGTCAACTCACTGTACGTCTTATAATTAGTCACTATTTTCCTCTTCTTTACGTTTCAATGCATGGAGCAAACCCCGCTGGTGGAGGTTAGCTGAGGACATGTCAGCCTGTGTTAGACATGTGTTGTTACCTCACTTGGTCATCGGATTATCCACTCCCCCCCCTTCCCGCCCTTCCTTTTTTTGTGAGGGTAATTTAGCACTTTCCAAATATAGGAAGCATCCCCAACCCTGATAACTCACCTCCCCTGAGTGAAGAGCTTATTAATATATCATCATTAAGGGGTTTTATTCATGGACAAATAAACAAATGCTAATAAACTCCTAATTATTCTTCCACAAAAAGGATTTTTGAATATTCATATTGCTCTAAAAAAACACTTTATTTTTTTTCTCCACGGTGCCGGGGAGTCGTTTGATGGAGCTCGAGGAAGCATGTGACCGCGGAGTTGAGTCTGGAAGTCTGGAGGAGACGTGAGCAGGAGATGCATGTGGACAGTGTGACAGTCGGGAGCCGGCGTCTTGTTGGAGCACCGGTGGCATCGAATCCAAAGCCTTGAAGGTCTAAATACAAGGCAGATGTCAATCAAACATGATGGAGGAGGACGGAGAAAATGATTCCGCTTTAAATCTCGACCTCAGATGTAGAATTTGACATAATAACACAGTGAAAAGGGCAGCTAAGATAGTTGGAATCCACAGCTAAATGCTCTAAATTATATTATTTAGTGTTGTTAAAGTTTTATTTTGACATACCCTTCATGATTGGTCTGTTTAAATATCTGTTGATACTGTACAATGGGAAAACATGTCAAAAACAACAAATCCTGTAAATAATTAAATTTTTTAAAAGTTAATTTGTTAAAAATGGATTTTAAAAAACATATTTCCTGCATCATTATATATTTTTCCTTCATTCTCGAGCCTGTATTTAAATGCAGAATCTCCGATAATTAAACTGGATGAGTGTTAAAGCTATTTCATCCTCAGTAACCCTGTGATTAATCTGATTGAAAAATGTGCTCTTCAGAAATACGCAACCCTTATTTAAAAACAAAACTGTGTCTGCTTATAAAAGGATCAAACAGTCGCTCTGCTCTTACCAGCAAATGAGTTAATTTTCCCTCCTCCGTTGCAGGCCTTTTTTGCGGCTCTCAGAGTTGTTTTATTCCGATTTTTGGTTGTGAACAATAACGTCAAAAACTGGAGCTTCGCTCTCCCGCGGAGGAAAACCTGATACAAAGCTCTGTATTTTGGATCTATTGTGATTTTCTCTTTCCCTCTAATGCAATTTGACTCGCGGGTGCAATTGTTTGGAAGAAGGTGGGCCTATTTTGTGGAGTGTCAAGGCAGGCTTTTAGACTGTCACCTCAGCCTCTCCTTCACTCGCACACAAACCTTTTAAAGGGCCTCGCCGCTGTTTGGACAATGGGGCGTGAACGGCATTTCCCTTTTCTCATCTTCGCGGCGGCGTCGCCGTCGTCGCCGGCTCCTCCGATGACTGATGGGCTGAGACAGCCTGCCTCGGTTTTCGGGGGACATAGTGTTTGTGTTTATATACGTTGGCGAGTGTTGACGCGGTAAACTGAAAAGTTGGTTCAGAAATGTGTCCATGGCTGCTCGGTGACGGTGCTGACAGAACTACGAATCAGTTTATGGATTATACTGTCACGTTATAAATACTATATATGCTTTAATGCTTTCTCTGTGTAGCTCTGTAGTGCTGCGTGATGTCGTCGTCTGTGGCTCATATTTACTGCTCTTCAGTTTGACAAGAATGTTGATGGTAATTTATAATACAAGGTTCATCTTGAACAGCCGTCGGCGTCTTGATTCTGATCTGGAATACTACGTTTGAGAATAATGTCATAAGAAAACATAGGCTTTCATGGCTTCAGCTATAGTTGAAGGTGACAGTTTTGGTTGCAAGCATTTCTATAAAGCAGAATAGACAATAGGTTAAGTTTTTTTTTATAAATCAGATTTTTTTTTCCAGACCGAATAAATACCATGTATTTTCTTTTCAAAATGTTTCCTTAAAATGTTCATGGATAAATTTAAAAAAAGCTGCAAGTCATTTATTTCTGGAATTAAATGAAAAATATTATTAACCTATTTAAGCTATACATTAATTTTAAAACAGGTTCGATTTTTGTTGTTGTTTTCTATGTGCATATGTTAACCAACGGTGAAGAGAGGAGTCAGTATTTTGTTTTGTGGCCGGGGTCCAACTGCAGGGGACGCCTAGCATGTTGTTTTGGCCAACAATATTCTAGTGTCCAGATGGTAAAGTTAAAAAAAGGTTCCGGGACTACATTCACTGAACATGTTCGGGTCATTGTTGTGTGTGGTTTCTCTTCAACCGTCCTCACCGGGCTCTGTTGCAGCAGCGGCACCGACACCGTTGACAGTTATCTGACTATAACGTTATCTCTTGGATGTTAGCTCAGCTCAGTGGAGATTCTTGAGTAACAAACTGATCTATATTAGCTTGTTGTTAATGGTGATTCTTTTTTTTTTAACTCAACATTCTCTAGCAAAACCAGGGAGTCCTGCCTATTTGTACTAATATGGATGGATATGGAAATTAAAAAAAATAAAATTTAATTGACGTAAAGATCACAGGGTTTTCCTGAGACAGCCGGTCCGCTCGTATGTCGTCAGCAACACTACAGGACTAAGCGGCGTCTAAGCGGCAAACAAACTGAATGTGACAGAAGTGCAAGAGCCGGCGTGTTTTCACGTGACAGAGGATGAGCTGCAAAAATATGAAAGTACTGGCGTCGAACAACAGCGGAAGCGTGTGTGAGCCACCACAAAAAAACAAAAAAAACAGCAACCACTTATGAATAATGCAGCTCTGCCAAGGGCTATAGATTAAGTGTGAATATTCATTAATTTGCCTTCCCTTTGGGAGGTGATGCAAATCCGTACACAAGCGCCTGGATCTGGGTTATCCAGCACCCGTGCGGGTGGAAGGAACTCTCACGAGTGGCCGGCGCTCATTTCTTCTTCTTCTTCTTCGTAACAAGAAGGGCAGCTCTGCGAGTGGGTGATAAGTTTTAACAGGGTTTTCCTCAAGTTGTGACCCCCTCAGCTCTTAAGTGCTAAGTCAACGGAGCAAGGAAAGCCCATTAGGCTAAAGGAGTTTGGGGAAGACAGGAGTCTGAGTGATTAGGCTGATTGGATGTAGCAGCGCTGGGCTGCTCAGGTCACCGCTAATCAGCTTCAGAATAGAAGAAGGTTCCTAATGAGTAAAAGAGGAGAAGACGGAGCGACTGCTGTCCGGTGTGGCAATCGCACCTAAACAATAAGATGGAGCCCGTGGGGGTGGGTGGGCGGGTGGGTGGGGGGTCTGAGTCAGCATGGAGGTTGAGCATCCCCCACTTTCATAAACGCATATTAAATTATCCTCCTCGGTCTCAGCTGATACGTTTCCCCACGTAAACCCTCTTTAACGATCTGAAACAGGAAGTGTGAATAGGTTTTGAAAGAAAGAAGACCTTTACGTAATTCAGCTTTTTAATTCTGCTAACGTGACTGAAGCGGTCGTGTGGTTAAAGGGATTTTGAATTTCACTCATTTTCTACTCGTTCCCTTGTCGACTATGGGTCTGGATTATTTTCAGAGTGATCCGTGTGTTTCAGGCGGAGATGCAGGTTCATATGACGCTTGTGAATGGAGCTAAATTTTCTTTGTCCAAAAAGACACTTAAAAAAACATCCATCTTTGATTGAAGCCTCGACATGAGGAATTGTTTGGAAACTTTAATTTTATATTGCGCCATCTCCAGCTTCTACTGTCTACACTAGGGATCACTCGAGTGTTTCTGTGTATTAATTTAGCTCTTTAGCTTCTGTTCCAAATAAACTAAAAAAAAATTCTGAATAATTGCTCTTGTCGTGGCTTCAATACAAGATGGACGTTACAGACGAGCAGTACGAAGGTATTTGCATGTTTTTAAGTTGTCTTTTTGGACGAGAAGAGATAGAACAAAATTAACGCCGTTTGTAATCGTCATGATAACATACATTTCTGACTATAACTCCAAAAATAAAGACGGATTACTCTGAAAATAATCCCAAACCTTTGTTGACATCAGGGTCAGTAGAAGATTTGATAAGAAAGGATTTACATCCTCATGCCATGTGTTCTCTTCTCTTTTGCAAGGAGTATTGTTTAAAAAACTGCAGCAGACTTCATTGAAACATTACGCAGCGGTTTTGAATCGTCAACATCTTGACCCTGAAATTTCTATTCAGAGGATTTCCGCTCACGTCAGCCGCTTCAAAGTGTACCTGAAAGAGTTTTGACAGGAAATAAGTGTTTGTTAAATGTTGATCAAGTGTATTAAATACACTCATTTGCGGGACAGCATTTCTATCTTAAATAATCTCTGAAAAAATGCAACGTCAATTGACGGTTCTTGCTGTTATAAGGCCGTCCTGAGCTCTATAAAGAGTCCAAAAGACACCAGCATCCGGTGCCAAAAAACACATCTTTCCCTATTTGAGGTCTACAAAAGGTCTTACTGACAACATGGTTATCTTTTTTTCTGCAGGTTTCCAATTTAGGTTGTTATTGTGGTGAGAAGGTATTGTCGATTTTGCTGGACATAGACCTTCTGTGTTGGCGTCAGGGGAGATCGCTGAAGCGCACAATCTTAGTAAGTCACCCACAAACCATGGTCCAGCCCCCAATGTAAAAGTTCATATGGAAACATTGATTAAAGTCTGTTTTGCGCTGATTGTTTTGGATGCGATATCAAGAAATAATTCGTATCACATTCATTTCATATCACAATAACGATATATACCACAATATAGTACTTCATAGAATAACATCCTTTATAAACGTTTTCTCTTCCGTCTGTTCCGACTGCCACAAATAAGGCAGGAGTACAAGAATATAAAGGCAGAGAGGTAGAGTAATTATTTTACAAGTTCCTACAATGTGTCACTGTGTAGTGCAGTCAAAGAAGTACATCCACAACAGAACCTAACATTATTGCCCTAAAGAGACAGAGCTGTCAAAACAAAATGTAGGAAACAAACAGTTTTCAGGTTTCTTAAAAATCTACCCTAAACAAGACCAATAATAAAAAATATAAAAAGAAAAATTAAAATATATTAAGGTATTAACCACTTAACCTTTGTTATGAAACAAAATGTATAACTTAATTTTTTTTTTAATTGTCAACTTTGTAAAAGTAATTTACGGGTTATTATATGAACTTTCTATCTTGGCGTAGTAGGTAAACGTGTCAGACGCCTTCTACTCAAACGTAGCCCAACTACAGACGTGTACCCCCTCTTTTCTGTGAAGGTTTGAAGGTGTGGTGAAGAAGAATTGATTACTCTTTGCGACGCAAATATATCCTACACAAGCGCTTTGTGACCCTGGTCTGGAAAAGCGCTATATAAATAAATATTACTTACTTACTTACTTACTTACATTTGATAAAATGACCCTGAATATAATAAAAGATAGCTTTTTATTGTGATATATGTCATGATATTGTCCACCACGTCAGAAAACTACCATCCACATTGTGATCCAACACTTTTTTTAGAGCAAGCAATGTATACCGAATTTTCCTGAAGCGGTGGTTTCGCCAAGTATAGATCTAAATGACATCACAAGAGTAGTTCATGTACACACCAACAGCCATTAGTCCGGTCATCCTGATCTCCTGGAAGAGCTTGAGGGCTTAACTCGACCATGGTAGCCATGGAGCTAACTAAAAGACAGCAAGTAAAGCTGCTGCACCTACATTAGGCAGTAAAGGAAAGTGGTGAAGTCTGAGTTTATCTTCTCTGAATTTGCCTTCACTGCTTCAGTATCAGACCACCAGGACCACCATTAACCTTTCTTAGCCATGAGCAGAATGCCACTCCAGATGAATAATCTAGAGCTTCTAAAAATAACCCCGCCAATCTGAGCTCTGTGAAATCTCCATTAAATATTTCCTCTAGATTGTCTCGGGCCTCCTGAGATTATTGCTATTAATTAATCTCTCCGAAACGATGGCAGCGTGAGTCACAGTTCTAATGTGTCTAAAAATATTTCGCTGCTATTTGAAAGCATGTCAGAAATAACGGTGGGTGACGGGTTTGTCACTCGTTTCTACTCTGCTCCTCATAAAGTCCAGATTGCGTGCGAGTCGAGGCGAAGCTTCGTCGGCGAGATTGAACCCCAGATAAATGACTCATTAACCCAGGATTGATCAAGATCGCAGCACTTTCATTACATCATTAATATCACAACTTAATTATCTGCGAGCCGGTCGACTCATCTACACGTCACTGTGTGATGTATGAACAATTGTAACCAACAATATTTGTTCCTCGGTCCACCATCCATCCGTCTCTCCTCCTCCACTGGCCCCCCGAACACTTCCCTGCAGAAATAATGACGACCTGGTGGTGCACTTCAGGTGGGGTCCTGAATAAAAGTGTCACCGTGTAGCTGTCGGGGGGGAATCGTGCTTCGTGTACGCGAGTGTAGCTCCATTAATCACGGCAGGATCGGAGTAATGAACTTGGTGTTACCACGTTATTAATGGCTCTCAATTTTTCCCTGTTTCTGTCTGTGAACTCGTCGTGAGCGATCGGCGCTGAAGTAACTTCACTGTTAGGACTTGTTTGGTTGGGAGAGCATCAGGTGAGCGAAGCGACGACATCATCATTTCATTTGTCGTCGTTTCCGGAAGAATCTGGTTATATTTCGATGTGAGTTTCATTGTATTTGTTTTATTAAGTTTGTTATTGATGTTTTATGCTGTAGGTTGTTGTGACGTTAGATTCATTGTTTACTAAAAATGATGAGCTGGAAATATACGCATATTAATAATGTGTTACTGCTTTTATTTGTTTGTTATCTTGTTTAATATTATTTCATTTTAGTTGCAGTATTTATTGATCGACTTGTTTTGGAGATCAATTGTTTTCTTTAGTAAATCAATTATGTCTCCCAAATTATTTTGTTGTTTTTAACAATGACATTTTGTCCAGAGATTCTTCTTTGTATCAATTTTCCCATTAATGACCTTTTTATTTTTGTTCAGTAACGTGATGTTGTTACTTGTGTATCCAATCGTTGTGTTGTTGTGTTAAGTAATTTGTGTATTGTCAAGTCGTACATTGTTGTGTCTTATGTACTGATATATTATTTATATAACTTCTAGTTAGCGTTCTAAGTGATGCTTTGATGCAGTTGTGTTCATTTGATAACGGAGGCTTGATTTTTGTTTTTTGAACTCGTGTTTGATAGTTTGTTTCTGTTGGATTTGTTTTTTGGTGGCAGGTATCTTTGATCATTGATGTTGATGTTCCATTTAAAATCTCGGTGTTCAGTCGCTGCGTTCTGTGATTCGCTTCCTAATTACAATCTTTCATAATAAACTTGTTACTGATCGAGATGAATGTCTGTGTTTTGTTGGTTAACGTTTAAGAAAACAACGGACTTTGGTCGCAGCGTCTGGAAATAAAAAAAGTTTCATTTAGGCCTTTGTTGTTTGTTGTGTTGTCGCAACACTTTCTCACTTTGACGTGTTGATTCCAGCGTTGTTATCTTGTTGAAGTGCAACATCAGCTCGGCTTTTGTTTTCCTCCCTCTGAAGTCTCCTGCCCCGGCTGATGGGAAGCTGCTCTCATCTCCGCGGAACTGTCTGCGAACAGACTTTTGGCTGTTAATGGAGGTGTTGAGTGAATATTCACAGAGTACAAACGTGTGCGCTCAGACAACATCATGTCCAGCCAAATGGTGACCTTTAACTTGAAAGGTCACGTATTGTGCTGTCTTATTGTGTGACCTTTTTTACAGGTGAAGTGTCACTTGAATGATGAGGAAGATAACGTATGTGTCATAAACATTTTTTTGACTTGATCCTCCTTTTTTATATATATATTAATCTCTCTGGAAAGATGGTAACATTTTTGAACATTTTAACAGCATTTTTAACGTCAAATTAACCTTGACTTTACACAATTTAAATTAAATTAATATAATTATCATCTATTTAATTCCATCTCTGTGCCGAGGATCCTTTTTATTCTCCCAATCTTTGTGTTAGCAACAGAACACTAAGGTTTCTTATTCAAAGAATGATTTTCATTTTGACATCATGCCAGCCTGGTGTCGTTCTCCGGATTAAACCGCTGAATTCGACGATTAGACGGCGAGATTTGAGTTGAAAAAAAGGTTGTGCTTTAGCTTCACGTGACCGTTAAGTCACGATGGGGTCCGAGGTCCCGTGGGTCCAGATTGAGAGGTTTGAGGATTGGAGGTGAGCGCAACCTGTGCATCAGCATGTCCTAATCCGAGCGAGGCATAATCTGGGATTAGTAATCCGCTCCTCGCTGGATGCAGATTAGATCATCCACTCATGCAGCAAACTCTGCAGCAAAGGCTGGCAGCGCCTCCTCGGCCCCGGCAGCTTTGGCGAGGCGGCGGCGCTCTCTGATTGGACGAGCCCCGGGATAAAGTATGTGGTGACAGAGGTTGCCAAGGCGATCACGCTGGCTTTGCAATGATTGGTTGTGTCAGAGCTCAGGACGGCTGCCTGTCCTCAGACCCACATTAGACCCCCCCCCCTCTCACCCCCCCACACAGGAACTTGTTAACGTATCTGCACATGCAGCGTCGCAGCGATTAAGAGCTTCCACACGAAAACTTGACGGACTGGTCGCTACACTTCTGATCGTGAACACACAACCGTGTGTGTGTAGGATCTGTTGCTGCTAGGATTTCTGTAACACATCAGCATCAGCCCACGTAGGTCAATCTCATCACCCTGCTCACTGGCACATGCTAGAGCCGTAATCCTGAAGGGTCAGAGGTCACCTTCATGCTGCTTGCTAAAGGCCAGCTCGGAACACACTCGCACACACACACTCGCGAGGAGACGCACAACACACTGCTGCTCCTGGGCTGCAGATAGTTTGAAGGGCAGAGCGAACAGTGTCATGATGGCCGCCCGGCTGCAGCTCGTGCGAGCGGCCATGTTGTCATTGAGAGGACACGCTGAGGGTCAGGTGGAGCGACGCCCACACAAGTGTGTGCTTGTTGCTAAAATATTCTGAGAGCTGTGACACACGGTGGGAAGAGTCCAGGGATGCGTTTGATAGCGTTATCAGATGGAGCCCCAAAAAATCCATGGCAACGTTTTATTTATTTTTTGTTCTAGAGACACTGGTGAGAATATACTCCTCTTGACCTTGATCAGTTGTGTGAAGGTTGTCTGTGGTGCAGTGGTCACCAGTAAAAAAAAAACTGAAAATCATTCTTACTTTGAATCTTCTTCAACATCATACTATTCATATCCCCTTAACGTTTTATATAGAAAACCCAAATACTGAAAGGCACAGTAAAAAAAAATTGAAACACCACATTTTGGAAAGAAAGGGAGAATATACAGAATAGTAATAAACCCCACTTTTTATGAAGAGAGTGTATATATATATAAATATATATAAAATGTATGTATATATATAATGTATGTATGTATATACATATATACTGTATGTTTGTCTATATAACAAAAATAATAGTTCAGTAGTTTTTCTTTTCACGGCATTGTTCATTTTTGTGTTGCAAATAAACTCCCAGCCGCTAGATGGCAGCAGTCGTTTCGTCCGCCGCAACTAATGGAACAGTGAAATCCTGCGAGATCACATCAATGGCTGAGCGCGAGAGGATACGGTCAACTCCAGCTTTTTCAAAACAAAAGAAAACAGTTACGACTTTAAGAGTCATGTCTTTCTGTCTGTGACACATGTCGTGACACCAGATACACACTGTGTCTTTTATATAGATTAAATATAGTGTCAACACTTTGTATTGAAGGGTTTTTTTCTGAATCCCATGTGATTCATTAAACCTTTTTTTTTTTTTTAGTAAGGCTTTAAGTATTTCCAGTGATGATGACAAATGTGTCTCCACTCGACTCGCTCACGAACACCTCGTGACTCTAGCTGATGAGGAAGTTATCGCTGCATCTGTTTATATAGATATAAACATGATATAAACATGTGACGTTGTATTCAATACATGGGTTACATAAGCAATGTCGTCGCACTTCTGTTCGGGAGACCCACAAAAAAAAAAAAAAAAATCTCAGTAATCTCTTCAACTTTTTTACTTCCTGCATAAAGGATTTTCCGAAACAATATCTCTGTAAAAAAAAAAACACTGTTTGCACTCGACCAGGTCCGCTGATGTCGGAGCACGGTTCGGGGGGTTTAGACTCTGTAAGCTGCTTCCGTTGCATTTGTTCTGCGAATGTGGAATTAGAAATACTCTAATTTTAAGGAATATAATACATGCTTAATCTGCTTTTGCTGGATTATGCGCTAGAATTTTGAAGAGGGGTAAAAAAAAAAAAACAACTCTCATCCTGTCGGCCCTACATTTACAATGAGAGTCTTGGCTGCGACGACGACTGTAATCTAGCGCTCGTGTCTGTGGAGCGAGAGGGGGGTGGGCCGGGGGAGGAGGGGGGACAGCCCTCAGTTAGGTCTGTCAGACCAGGATGGCAGAGAGAAAATGGAATACACTTTATCCCTGGTCTCCTGCAGGTCAACTGTGACAGGGTTGCCCCTCAATTACTGAGTATCAGCACCTCTCTTCTCCCCCCCTCCTCCCTTTTTCTTCCCTGTCTTCCATCCGACTCGCAGCAGTCGTCTGTGTGCACTCGGGGAGAAGCCTGCCGAGCAGAAAAATGGAGGAGAGAATAGGGGGGGGCGGGGTGACGGCAACCTACAGCACGCTATCGTACAGCTCACCAAATATCTGTCTCCGGCCCGGTGCCAGATTGCGATGGTTTAACCTTAAAACGGGAGCCCATTTATCTCCGGCGTACACGCTCCGTCTTTTCCTTTTGGCAGCGTCGGAACAACACATCGTCAATTTACAAATGACCGAACGGAACAATCAGCCGAGTGCGTCTGCTCACGATAAGGGTATATCCCGGGTTTGAGTAAAACACGCATTTATTAAAAGCGTCAGCCGCCGCGGCACGAGCTCAGTCATCCAGGAGAGGCTGAAAGTAGAACTCTACTGTTGTTGGGGGGGGGATCTGGAGGAGGCCCCGGGGCAGACCCAGACTGGAGAGATTATTGACAATTATTTGGACTTGTTTTTACAGACATTTTTTTTAAAAATGTGGCCACAGTAGAGATTTTTGAAAACGTTGTTCATTTGGTTGATACACGAAGATTTAGGTTCTCAAACATCCCATAATGACTAGAGGACATTCCAAGTACTGTTGCCGGATCTAAGCGTCCCGATTATGGCGTAAAACCTGCCCAGCTGAGTAAAAAAATAAACCCTTTGTCATGCAGAAGAGTTGACGACAAGAGACGATAAACGTTGTTTTAAATCAAGTGAAACACAAGTCAAGACCGTTTGTGTGGAAACCAACACCAGGAACAAAGACACGGTTCATTGTCTGCTAAAATGCTGCTGCTAATGTTTGTTTTAACCTTCTTTTTAATTGTGAGGATTATTTTGGTTTGTTTTAATACCTGTTAATAGAATGACTGACCTGGACAACATCGGTATTCGAAGGAAATAGAAAAAGAAAAAAAAAACTTAACTTAAACTTTCAGTAAATAAAAATAAGTAAGTAAGTCATTTTTATTTATATAGCGCTTTTCCAGACCAGGGTCACAAAGCGCTTAAACAATCAAAACAATATTCAATAAAGTATATACTTTAAAGATCAAGATAAAACTGAGAACACAACAGGAGTTCCAGAAAATTAAGCAAAAGCCTAAACAAATAAAAACGTCTTAAGATGAGTCAGTAGAGTAGGTCGATACTAATATTTCGGAATATATTTGATACTTGATGAACATTTATTTAACCACAAGGTAAAAGTTAAACGGAATGAAGAATTATTTTAATAATGACCTCTTTTAGAACCTAAGGTATTTGACAGAACGTCACCTTAAGTATTTATAATAAGTGATGTGGCAGCTTCTTAAAAACATTATAACATCAGCAGTTTAACAAAAAACAACAAGATAAACATGAAAACGAGCTCCGTCATCTCGCTTAAAGATGGCGATTTTCTCTTATGCTAAGTCTGACGTTTTGACTAGAAATGAAAAGACAAGTTTCATTGTTTGGTTTTAACTGATATTCGAAACTAAACTGTGGCTGTTGTTCCAACAAAAGTGGATTCAAACGTGTCATTATTTGAGATCCATATATCTTTCTTCATGTTTTATGCATCCACCTTTCCTAATAAGGTCAACCAGCAGCGAAATGGCTGACAGGGGTCTATGCATTTTAAGGCTGCCGGGGAACAATAGGCACGCGCCCCAACACAATGGAGCCGGAGAGGAATCAGTCAATGAGGAGGTAGACGTACCAGCTGGAGCCCTTCTCCTCCGTGACCCCGGAGGTCACCAACTGCTCCCCGTGTCCTTTATTCACCTCTCCCGGTCAGCTCATGAAAATGTATGGAACGGGGGAAAGTTGCTTTGTCACACGGATAACCTCGACGCGTGGAGGTCTACGGGGCGCCATTATCGAATCACTTCCCTTTATGAGGAGGCGGCGATCGCTCACCCACGCGTCGTCATCTTCCGAGCGATTGTGATGGAAAGCAAGAGGTCTGACCCGCGGCAGATGCGACGGGTCGGTGCGTCGACTTGAATGGCGGGACACTTAGGTTTGACCCGGTATCAACCCAGAAGCACAAACCTGGGGGGTCACACCGGGTTTCATTTCTCCAGCGTCAGGGCAACATTCATTTAGCTCAGTGTTTTTTTATTTTTTTATTCTAACATGAGAGTTCAAACTTCAGGCCACACAGAAATGGATTCTAAAAGGCTTCACAGTGTCCTGGTTCCTTTCAGAGCTTCGATTGTTCCGCCGCTAAAGACTCTTTCCTGGTTCTTAAACATCTTTTGCTGCTTGGTCGACCGCCCACAGCGCTCGCACCACTTACACTCTTTCTTAATCTAATAGTGAATCCCTCCTTTATGTTTATATGGATTGTGACTCCTCAGCCGTGAGATTTGTGCTCGCACGGCTCAGGTCTGGAGGATTTCGCTGCCAGGGTGAGAAGATAAATCATCCCTGGATCTGCAGAATATTTTTTATTGAATAACATTGACGTGTCTTCAGCACGAGTCCGTCAGGATTAGAAATGTGACATCAAGTATGTTGGCAGACGTGCTTTGAACAGAGATCTGTCATTGATGAGGGCGATGGAAGTTCTTATTCATAAGAGAAGATCGCCATCTTTAAGTTCCTCCATCGTCTCGTGACGAGAAGGAATCAAGGATTTACAAGACAAAGACGTCGTCTGAGTGTTTTTTTTAACCTTCTTACACTTGTGGTGTTCCTGTTCCTGGTGAACGTGATAGTTCATGAAACATCAAAATAATAACGCACATATACTATCATAACACAAAAACAGAAACATACACATCACCCCATCATGAAAATAATAACGCACATATACTATCATAACACAAAAACATAAACATCACCCCATCATGAAAATAATAACGCACGTATACTATCATAACACAAAAACAGAAAAATACACATCCCCCCATCATGAAAATAATAACGCACATATACCATCATAACACAAAAACAGAAACATGCACATCACCCCATCATGAAAATAATAACGCACATATACTATCATAACACAAAAACAGAAACATACACATCACCCCATCATGAAAATAATAACGCACGTATACTATCATAACACAAAAACATACACATCACCCCATCATGAAAATAATAACGCACATATACTATCATACCACAAAAACAGAAACATACACATCACCCCATCATGAAAATAATAACGCACGTATACTATCATAACACAGAAACATACACATCACCCCATCATGAAAATATTAACGCACATATACTATCATAACACAAAAACAGAAACATACACATCACCCCATCATGAAAATAATAACGCACGTATACTATCATAACACAAAAACAGAAACATACACATCACCCCATCATGAAAATAATAACGCACGTATACTATCATAACACAAAACATACACATCACCCCATCATGAAAATAATAACGCACGTATACTATCATAACACAAAAACAGAAAAATACACATCATCCCATCATGAAAATAATAACGCACATATACCATCATAACACAAAAACAGAAACATACACATCACCCCATCATGAAAATAATAACGCACATATACTATCATAACACAAAAACAGAAACATACACATCACCCCATCATGAAAATAATAACGCACGTATACTATCATAACACAAAAACATACACATCACCCCATCATGAAAATAATAACGCACATATACTATCATAACACAAAAACAGAAACATACACATCACCCCATCATGAAAATAATAACGCACGTATACTATCATAACACAAAAACATACACATCACCCCATCATGAAAATAATAACGCACATATACTATCATAACACAAAAACAGAAACATACACATCACCCCATCATGAAAATAATAACGCACGTATACTATCATAACACAAAAACATACACATCACCCCATCATGAAAATAATAACGCACATATACTATCATAACACAAAAACAGAAACATACACATCACCCCATCATGAAAATAATAACGCACGTATACTATCATAACACAAAAACATACACATCACCCCATCATGAAAATAATAACGCACGTATACTATCATAACACAAAAACATAAACATCACCCCATCATGAAAATAATAACGCACATATACTATCATAACACAAAAACAGAAACTTACACATCACCCCATCATGAAAATAATAACGCACGTATACTATCCTAACACAAAAACATAAACATCACCCCATCATGAAAATAATAACGCACGTATACTATCATAACACAAAAACAGAAAAATACACATCACCCCATCATGAAAATAATAACGCACATATACCTACCCAACACAAACACAATGGCATACAGATACTACAACAATCCAGAAACAAAAACACAAATATAAAAACACAACACACATATACTACCCAAACACAGACACAACAACTCACAGATACCACCAAAACAAAGAAAAAGTAACACACATATACCATCCAAACACACACAATCTCACATACACAATACTCCAATACAGAAACACACATATCGCCCGAACACAGAAACATAAACACACAGATACCACCCCAACATGTAAACTGCAACAAGCAGCTACCACCACATAACGGAATAAACAGAAACAAACACATACCACCCAAAACAGAATCAGAAACACACATAAAAAAAAAGAAACAAGCAGATACCACCACACAACAAAAAACAGAAACGAGCAGATACCACCACACAACAAAAAACAGAAACAAGCAGATACAACAGAAACGGGTGAACATAGATACCAACACAACACAGGAACAGAAACACACAAATACAATCGCAACACAAAAAACAGAAACAAGCAGATACTACCACAACACAGAAACACACAAATACCACCACAACATAAACAAACAGAAACAAGCAGATACCACAGGAACAGATGAACATAGATACCACCCAAACACAAAAACAGAAACACACAGATACAATCGCAACACAAAAACGGAAACACATTCACCAGCACAACACAGAAACATAATTACACAGATCCATCACCGAAACAGAAATCATTTATTTATTTATTTGAACTTGGACAATACATATTCATCAACATGTCAGCATTCAGCAAAAACGTACACATTACACGCATCCAACACGGAAATAATAACACAAAGATATCACCACAACACAGAAACGCACAGATACCAGCCCGACAGAGAAACAATCACACACACACACACACACACACCTAAACTATTTAAACTGAATGTTGACATAAAACCACACACAGCATCCTAACACATTAAAGACACATATACAGTCACCACACTAATACAGGAACAGATCCAACACTCCAATAAAAAACTGAACCAGAAACAAAAGTGAGGGTAGCGAAGTGAACATGACAGCCGAGTACGTTGTGTGAGAGCTGCAAGTTGATGTCATTTATAACAATGAAGTCGATGAGATCTCCGGCTTTTTCCTGCACTTCTGTAAGATTTCCCTCGAGTCGCAAACAACTGGGAGTTTTGTTGAGATTGTGTTTGTTAGGAGCGATATTTCAGCATGTAATCAAAATCTGCCTCTGCCTCCACAGGACTGGTTTCTCCGGCTCTGAGATCAATACCGCCGGTTAGATGTTCGCGTGTCAGTGTGTTTTTAACTCTGGAAACATCGGCCGTAAACTCTCAGCGTCGTCCTCTCCCACCTGTATTTGTCTTCGCCCACTTTGTCGGAGTTCGATTTAATTGCCGTTTTCCACTTCCCTCCGGACGTGAATTATGTTTTTGGGTGGCCCGGGGTCTCCTGTAAATGTGATCGATTTCCACTGAGTGTGTCATCTCGGCCGCCCTTTCAGGAGAGGTCTGGTAACAGAGGCTGGGAGGCGCGTGGCGCCATCACTCAGACCCGTCGCCCATTGTTGGCTTAATTCATGGCGAAGGATCCGGGTCAGACCGGAGCGCCGCGTCGCAGGTTAGGAGTCAAAAACGCAGGCAGAAGGCGAAGCTCTCAGCGGCGCCGTTTCATTATCCGGGAAATATATTTCCTCAGCTGTTTGGCTTGTAATGCAACTGTGAATCTAATGAGAAGGGAACGTGTCTGCGATTGTATTTGCTCAACAGGGTTTACAGAACAGAGACGATATAAGGAGGATGAGTGTTCGCTGAAGAGTGTTCAGTGGAGGAGATGATTGTCTCGACGCTCGTGGCTTCCATGAATTCACTGTGATCGCTGCCAGTTGATCGTCACAACATGTGATATAGAAGAGACGTGAGTCAAACTCCAGGGGCTCACTGAAGCGGTGGACGGGGGGACCCCCGGCTCGTTCTAGGTATTTCCCACTTTTGTCCGAAAGATCTCCCACAATGCACTTGTGTTGTGTGATGTCTTCTAGCCACTGGTTAGAATGTTACGCTGGCAAATATTTACCATTAATCTCAGCTAGAGACGAATGAACTATAGTCAGAATTTTCCTTCACTATTATCGTAGGTAAAAATCACGATAACAAGTCTTTATTTTTATGTTTATCCCGGTTATGGTTTTGGTTACAGTCCAGTTGAGTGACCCTTGAACCCTCTGCTCACAAACGACATAATCACATCTCGACATATCACCAAAAAATTAAGATAATTGTAATAAAATCTTGCAAATTCATATTTAACTTTAAGTTTTTGTTCTCAATATCCAGGCAACCGCTCACTTGACATGCAAATAAACTAATCTAACTAGCTTGAAGATAACCAGGTTAATTGACATTGAATCATTTGTGTATAGCAGATTATTCTCCATTTCACACCTTTATTATTCTATCATTTGAGGACAGCAACAGTTTCTTAAAGTGGAAATGTTGACACAGATGTGAAACATAGTCAAAGGAAATGGACTGTTTTTTTATTTTATAACGGACTTGTGAACAACACAATAAGATAACATTAGCAACAGGATTGCTAGGTTGGTCCAGGACTGGACGAGTGGGGAAGAACCAGATCATGGTGACTTGAGGTCAGAAAAACACCAGGTTCAGTGAAGCCATCGGGGAACTGCAAGAAGCTCCAGTTTATCGAGTGTCCACTTGACTCCGGCTGCAGAAAGACCAGAAGTCGTGTTCACTCCCGGCCAGAAAAGATTTTTACAAGATTCATAAAATATAACAAGCTGTACGTTGGGGTGGACTCATAAACACAGACACAATAACACACAGATGCCATCCAACACTAAAATCAAGTACACACACAATACCCACATACAGAAAAACACCCCAACATGGAAATAATAACATGCACAAACCAACACAACACAGAAACAATGACATACATACCACCCCAACATGGAAACGATGACACACATATACCACCACAGCACAGAAACATATAGATTCCTGCCCAACATTGAATCAATGACACACATATACCACCACAACACAGAAACATAAACATACAGATACCACCCCAACATGGAAACCATGACACACATATACCACCACAGCACAGAAACATAAACATACAGATACCAACCCAACATGGAAACAATGACATATATATACCACCACAACACAGAAACATAAACATACAGATACCAACCCAACATGGAAACAATGACATATATATACCACCACAACACAGAAACATAAACATACAGATACCAACCCAACATGGAAACAATGACATATATATATCACCACAACACAGAAACATAAACATACAGATACCAACCCAACATGGAAACAATGACATATATATACCACCACAACACAGAAACATAAACATACAGATACCACCCCAACATGGAAACGGGAACAAGCAGATGCCACCACAAAACAGAAACACACACACCACCCCTACACAGAAACAGAATTATACAGAACCAACATGGGAACAACAACGCATAGATTCCACCCCAACACAGACACAATAACACACAGATATCAACATATCACAAAAACAAAAACCCACATATATCACACAAACACAATGACACAAAGATACCATACAAACACTGAAAACAAGCGCACACACAATACCCACATACAGATACCACCACAACACAGAAACATAAACATACAGATACCACCCCAACATGGAAACGGAAACCAGCAGATGCCACCACAAAACAGAAACACACACCACCCCTACACAGAAACAGAACTATACAAATCCAATACAGAAACATTAACACGCAGATAACCACCCCCAACATGGAAACAATGACACACAGGTGCCACCACAATACAGAAACAGAAACACATAAGGGCTAAATGCTATATACTACATCTACCGAAAAACATGTTCGAGTGGCTCCAGATAATTTATATATATTTATATATATTTATATATATTTATATTATCATAAGAATCTTAACACAACATTTATTATTATTCAAAACCACATTTGTCCTCGGTAGACTTTATCACAATGACCCAGATCGAACGTATAGTCTGTTCTTTTTACCTGATTTACATTTTGACTTCGACAACTAGGATAAATATAACCCCAAGAAAAACAAGTGATCACCAGAAGGATGTTCAGACAATAAATAGTAATTAAGTACGTCCCGCAACTTTAGTTCGACACCTCAGATATACAGGGTGTGAATTCCGCCGGTTTTATTGAGCTTTTACCGCTTTACCAGAGCTCAAAGCTTCAGTGCTAAGTCTTCAACAATGAGCTTCTTCCATCTTATAGTCTCCAAAAGAATCTATCTTCTCCCGTCACGCAGGGAAGAATGCACCCAGCAGCCGAGCTCGTCTGCGAGGGAGAATTAATCTGCTCCTTTTATTTTCTCTACACAACTACTTGTCAGCCTCAACGGTAAGCGATTTGTTTTTGGCCCACTTTTTCAGCCTCGTGGAGACTGACTCCATGAGCAATGTGGCATGTTGTTTTTTTTTTTCTTAAAAGAAAGAAAAAGAGGAGAGCGGGGTGGGAGGAGGGGGGACGGTGCTTTAATCAGATTAGACCTGGCTAAAATCCCAAACAGGGGCTGAAGTGCAGTGCTTGTGGCTTTTGAACGGCTTACGTAAAGTCTGTGCCACGGAAATAATCTACTTTTAAACCCAGGAAACAAATCAACTACGGTAAGGACATAAGTCGCTGTCATTAGGACGCGTGTAGGACAGTCCTGCGGACAGCAGGGGGCAGTGTGATGAAGTCTGAATAAGCAGGTGTTTATATTGATATTAATGTTAATCTGAGTTATATTCTGGATCTCATATCCTGACAAAATTCTACATCTGTGCAGCAGATTTCTGCGCGCAGCATCGGGGTGTGTGCTTCGCTGTGCTGCTGTGGGATTGCAGGACGACTTCTCGGCTGCTGAATAATGAATCAAAGCATGCGAGAGGAGGGAAGACACTGCAGCAGCTTGTCTCTGTGCACAGCTCTTACTTCGGCAGAAGAAGAAGAAGCCCTCTAATAAGACGGAGACCCCGACATCACCTCTGCAGCAGCACTAGACCACGATCTGTGATATGTGGTTAAATACCATTCCGGGGGCCTGCGATCAGCAGCGACCGCCGTGATGGGAATATTTGCATCTGTTGTGTCGATCCGCTCTGTATTCAACACGCGAGCTGCGCTTTTTTTTTATGAGGTGAAGCTCAACGGGTGTGGTGGATTTTCACCACATAAAATACGTCTTGTTACTTTAAAGAGCGTGTGTGCAGGAAGGCTGGAGCGTCCGGATTTCTATTCTGTATATTCTTTTATTTGCTTTTTCATCTTTTACTGTCACACTCATGACAAATTCCTAAGATTAAGGCTCCATTTTTCAGATGCCACAACGTCAACATGAAGTCACAAGTCCATCCTTCATTTAGATAAAAAAGATGAGCTTCTTGCTGGCTTTCTTTTTTTAAATAGTCTAAGATGGTCAAGTGTTTTTACAGCCATGCTTGTTTATTTGATGTAGTTTAGGTCAGAGCTGCACCCTCCGGCCCCAACTATCTTAAAAATATACAGCAAATTAATGTCTTCTGGCTTCACAAAACTGGTCCTCAAAATGTCTTGTTGTTTTTTAACAGCATCTCACCAGAAGTGCCTTTTTTGCTGAAGTCGGTTTCTTTGTTAGGTCTGGTCAGAACTTGTTCAGGTCTTGTTACTCTCACGCCGGGATCTAACACTCATGGCACAAGTTCGTTTCGAGGTCAAACTTGGTTTCTTTCAACGAGACAACACGGTTCTTGAAGCAAACCGGTTATATCATTGATTTCATTGGATGATGTGAGCTTATAAATCCATGGGAAATTTGCTACTTGGTGAAGGTATTGACTATTGATAGATGAACATGATAAGCCAACAATTCTAGTGGTTAACACGAATAGTTGACCCCAAATTCTAATTTCTCTTACTTACTTTTCTCATATTTCAATACTCATTTTCTACTCACCCACATGTCGACTAAGGGTTGGGATTATTTTCAGAGTAATCTGTTCCTTTTTAGAGTTATAGACAAAAAATGTATATTCATTTTAATGTAGTGACTGGAGCTCAGTTGTCTTCGTCTTCATTACTCTTCAATATTCTTTGTCAAAGAAGACACTTAAAAACATTCAAACACCTCCATGGAGCTCGTCTGTAACGTCCATCTTGTATTAAAAACAATTAAATAAATCTGTATATTTAAAGGTTGTTTTTAGCGGAATCTCCTAGTATCTCAGCTCTAAGTGCATCCTGATTCAAACACATTGCAAGTATCATTGCAAGGTTTACTTTGATATATTGGGAGCTTCTGCTAAAAACAATTATCCTCGTTGAGGCTTCAATACAAGATGGACTTTACAGACGAGCAGTATATTTGGATGTTTTTAAGTGTCTTTTTGGGACGAAGATGAAGACGAAGACAACTGAGCTCCAGTTGCTACATTAAAATGAACAAACATTTTTGTCTATCACTCTAAAAAGGAACCGATTACTATGAAAATAATCCCAACCCTTGGACGACATAAGTAGAAAAAGAGTGCAGTTCGACTATCACTTAAAGCCTTCATTAAGTGATGTTATTAATGAGATCAGGTTGAAAATAAAAGACGTCTTGAATAAAACTGAGATCGAAAACATCAGTATCTTGATGGTCCAGATTTTGATCTCAACACATCTCTTGTCACCGTGTGTAGCTTCAGTTTCATCTTTTAGCGACGTCCACGTTCACGTTAATGGCAGATGGACCGACTGATTTACAGGCTGGAGGTGTATAGACTTACATTCCAACAGATGGCTGCTGCGGTCAATAAATCGTGGAGGAGAAAACGCGATGGAGATCGATAGCGAGTCGATATTGGCGAGCAGGAGCCGCGGCAGTCCACCCTCGTGCAATAATGAACTGGCAGACTCTAATGACGGCGGCCAACTGTACCCCGTGTTTGGGCCTCATTAATGCTCTCCCAACAGCAGCGTCTCAATATCAGTTTACTCTCATTACGTCTCCTCTCTGACGCCGTTTCATTCCAGCAGGTTAAATTAAATGTTAAAGTCATAATCCAATTGTGCTGCAGGAAAACATGGAGGCTAATTGTATCAGTCTGAGGTACCAGCGCTCCATCGCTCTCCCACAGTGGTGGGGGGTGATACTCCCCCTTTACAGCAGGGGGCGCTATGATCTCTGATCACTTCTGTCAGCTGCTGCGAGCCCCAGATACCGATGGTGGATCAGACTCAAGGTCAAGATTTTGCTGTAGAACCAAACGACAGGTCAGATGCAACCTTGAGCTGCAATTTACTATCATGATGCATGTGTGTGTGTGAGAGTGTGTGTGTGTGTGTGTGAGAGAAAGTGTGTGTGTGTGTGTGTGAGAGAGAGAGACATAAAAGAGGACGTTAGAGAAAACTGCATGTTGGTCGAGTTTTCACTATTTCATTGTTCATTAGTTTTAATTCTTCCTGATGATTCTGCCGAAGACATCTTTCATCGTTTTGTATCGGTTTACCAGGAGCGATTCCACTGAAACAATCTCAGTTTTGACATTTCCGAGTCTTTTCGATACAATCATCCTGTTATTTCATCCACGGCGACATTTCCACTTGATTCGTACGTCTGTGTAAGTGCAACGAGTGTCTTGTCTCGGTGTCCAGATCTTAACTCCATCATGTAAATGTCTGCGTTTATCAGAGCGTCACGCTGGGAACACTTACCACCGCCGCGCTGAGCTCAACTCTGCTGCGTCTTATTTACTGTTAATATACTCACAGCGTTTGACTCTTTTAGAAAATAAATATTGTTATAGAAATATCAAGTTTATTTCATTTGTTTGGACGGATTGTGCAGCTTTTAAATACTTAACTTACGGAGTATTGTACCATATAATAAAACGTATTCAAAATCTACAACAAATTTAACAAATATTTGACATTTCCTCTTATAATGAACATAATACTTGTTTACTCTTTCAGATAAATATACTTCAGGATACAAAATCTCTTTAATCAAAAGATTATTGAGTATTTATTAACATAAATCATCACCAAAACATTTTTATTTGTGTAAACATGTTATTAAGGTGTGATAGAGATGAATATTCATTACAGGACCCTTTTTTAAACATATATTTAATGTCATTTTCTCATGTTAAACAAAATTAAGAAAACACCTTAAAAAATACAAATTACTGACAAAACCAGACACGGTAAAGAAATAAAACATCAAACAATAAACCAAAATGGCCACAAATCTGTAAATAAACATTCACAGAGATGGAAATACAACCCAACAGAAAAACACAAAAATACATCAGTATTTCAAGTCATTGTTTGTTTTTTCAATTGTGTTGTTCTCTCTCGTCATGTTCACCATATCACAGGACTTTTTATTCTAAAGAGCAAACGATAATAACTAGTAAAAAGCAGTCAGTAATCATGACAGAAAAAATAATATTTAAATCTTTATTAGTAGTTTTCAAATGACGGTTGTTCCTCTAAGAATATAAAATAATTCCCCCAATATTTGTACTGTATTCAAATAATGATTGAAACGTATTCAGATGTCACTCGTGTGTGTGTGTGTGTGTGTGTCTGCGAGTGTGTGTGTGTGTGTGTGTGTGTGTGTCTGCGAGTGTGTGTGTGTGTGTGTGTGTGTCATGACGTGAGGATCACATCTGTTGACTTCACGGTCATCGTTTTCTCCGCTCATCAGACGAGTGTTTGGATTTATTTCTTTATTTTTCCGTAGGATTAAACTGTCACATGACGCTGAGGTTGCATGTTCCGTCTCTCGCCCTCATCTACATGTTCTCTCTCTCTCTCTCTCACGCACACACACTGGGATCCTCTGATTCAGCAAATCAAAGCCCTTGCCTGAGTCCACCCCGTCAGGTCGTGGGTGATGTCGGGGTACAGCAGTGGGGAGGATGGGGGGGGGGGGCTGGGAATACAACCAGCAGATTTGGTAAAGGGGGGGGGGGGGTGCTGCAGATTATTCTGGATATCGCCAGCTGCACCGTCTGCAATCAGGATCAAGTTGGTTCCGGTGGTGGGGGGGGGTGGGGAGTCACTGTCGATTTTTGTCAAGTAGGTCCTTGGATGCCCCCCCCACGCGCACACACACACACACACACACACACACACACCCGAGCGGTGACTTTCGTAAGGGCGACGGTGGAAAACTGTCCCACCACCTCAATTATTCATCCGCTGCCACTCGGCAGGTCCGCTGCTGGCTTCTTTTTAATAGAGCGGGTGATTACCAGCACTGACATTTCAACATTTAAATAAAACACACACACACACACACACACACACACACACACACTGGTCAGAGGAAAAATCAATAACACACACACGGAGCGTCGAAGAGCAGCGGCCATCTTGCCCATTACAGAAGCATGTAGGTGCAAACACACCCCACTGCTGCCGCCTCCCCCCATCATCCTCCCCCCTAATGATGCTGTTGGGTCTTCTCTTTTCTCTCTTCATCGTCTCCATCTATTATTCCTTTCTTTCACCCCTCTCTGGTTTTCTCCCTCGCTCTTCTGAAAATTGCTCGGCTCCTGAGGCGAAGCGGCGGCGCCTGATTAAAACTGGCCTGTTAATGACAAAGGCCCCGACGCTGCAGCTTCTAATCCTAATCTGTATGCAACCGCAGCGCCGCTTCCTCCTGCCGACACCCACAGAAAAAAAAAAAAACGCACGAGCGGCCATTTTGGAACAGCTGCATGGTGCTTCACGTAATGGAGGACCGCTGCAACGAATCCGTCAGTCAGAAAAAAAAAAAAAAGTGCCGAGCCGTTCGGGGGGAGCTCGCGCCTCGGCTGGTCGGGAGGGAGTTTGAGCATCTTGCTCACCTGAAAAGTCCGCCTGCCGGGGCCAACAACGCGGCGAAGAAGGTGAGCTTTGGTTTTATTTTAGCATCAAGGCGAGCGTCGGCACCTCGTCTCCGCTGATGCGCAGGTGATTTCTTTGGGCAGGCCCGCCAGAGCCCCGAGGCGAGTGGGATGAGGGCCGAGGAGAAGAAGCAGGGAAGAGAAAGAATTTAGCCCGGAGAGACTCCGCGGCGGCGCGGCCATTAAAAATATAACAGGAGGTGAAAGGAACGCAGAGCGCGGGGAGAGAGGGGAAAAGGAGCGCCATGTTGGGCGCCACGGCTCGAGGTTTGAGGTTTGAAGAAGTGAAAAAAAAAAGCCATTACACGGCGGCGGCGGCGACGTCTTTAGAAATCAATGAAGTTGGAACAGAGGGCTGGTGACGCCGCGAGGGAGGCTGTGGGAGCAGCAGAGGAACTTCAACACATGACAGGACGACAATAAGGAATTGTCAGTCGCACTTCCAAACTGATTTTTTTTTTTTTTTTACGTCGTCATCTCACTTGGTCAGTATGCTTCTCCATCAAAGCATCATCCTTTCTTCAGCCGTTTATCATCATCAACTTTATTCAATCGAATAAAGTGGCAATCATTAGCACCTCTGCCAAGGAGTCAAATCACTGAAAATTTGGATGAAAGTACTTTGAAGAAATGTTCAGAGAAATGTTGCTAATGGTGTTTTCAATTACCATCAGGATCTAGGTTCAATTTGAAGGTTTTATCATCGACTTCTATGGGTTCTTGAAAACACGCTAAACATTTATTTACAGAAACTAGGAACTCATACTTTTAATCATACTTTCGGCATTTACACAAAACGAATAAATTGTGGTGAAAGATATTTCTTTCATTTTCTACCTAAAGATATCATAGTAAAGTACACAGTTGCGTGCTAGTTGAATGATAATATTCTGCTTATTTGTTTTTTTTTCATGAAGACAGTAGCCGTGCGAACAGATTTGTTTGACTTGAATCTTCATCAGCACTGAGACAAAAGACAAAAAGCCAGCATCAAAAATCCAACCATGAACTGGATTATTCCAGATTGAAATGAGGTGAACTTGCAGATGGAACAAAAGACTCATCTTCCTCTTCACATTTACATCCGTGGTGACCAGAGCTCTGACTGACGGTGTGTGTGTGTGTGTGTGTGTGTGTGTGTGTGTGTGTGTGTGTGTGTGTGTGTGTGTGTGTGTGTGTGTGTGTGTGTGTGTGTGTGTGTGTGTGTGTGTGTGTGTGTGTGTGTGTGTGTGTGTGTGTGTGTGTGTGTGTGTGTGTGTGTTTAAAGCTGCACATTGGAACACGAGTACGAGTACATTATGATAATAGCCTTCAATTACAGTTGATATCTGCATATCTATCATCTTCTTCACTCGTGTCTCTCAACAGCCTCTTGATCAACAACCGGCGACTGTTGCCGTCGATGTCCATTCATTATCGAGGTGCTCCAGTCTGTCGCTGGACGAATCAATGACCACAACTCTCATCACCTGGACCGTCGTCCAGGAGCGCCGACTCCAGCGCAGATGAAAACCTGATCTCGGGGCTTCTTCTACACGCATACGTGCTGGTCAGGTGGACCGTTTCTGAGGTCGAAGGTCATGTGATCAAGGAGCCTGCTGTGAATTCGGTGTGGTCAGTGAATGCAGAGAGTGACAGGAGACGCCTCTGCTGGACGCCCCGCCGCTGACCTACGACCTCCACTGAAAGCCCCGGCTCTTAGAGTGGAAACATACATTTCAAAGATAGCGATTCAACGGCCACTTCTGCGACTGAGCCGGCAGCGAGTTTCAAATCTCAAATTATAACATGAGTCAAAGGGTTTTTTCACCCAAAATTCAAACTTCACTCATTTTCTACTCACCCTCGTGTCGACTTATACGTCCGTGGTTCTCGTCCGAAACGTCCATCTTGTATTGAAGCCACTACAAGGAGAAATAAACGGAAAAAAGGTCTATATTTTACACTAGTTAGTGGCAGACATTTAAAGAACAACAAGCGATAATTCCAGGCTAAATATCGCGAGCGCTTCCAGAGCGCAGTCTACTGTCTACACTGGAAGCGCTTGAGATATTTTTACTTGTTACTCTCTAAAATAGATGTTTTTGAGTGTCTTTTTGGTCGAGACGATTTTGAAGTCAATTGAGATCCAGTCGATACATTAAAATGAACAAACATTTTAGTCTAAAAAGGAACAGATTACTATTCAAAATCCAGAACCTTAGTCGACATGAGGGTGCTTGGAAAAAATATGCGTCAACGAAGTTAAAAAACGGCGTTTGCTACAAAGTGAGATAACCAAGCTAATGACATATCATGAACCTGCAGCGTTAGTATTGCAACTATCAGGGTCCCTTTTTCCAGCGCCCCAAAATCATATTCAGAGACACACGAAAATCAACACTCTCCATGTTTATGTTCAAAACTAAAACATATTGTAAAATGAATTCATATAAATAGATAAAGAAATGTATAACTAATTATATAAGCTCCTATATATATTGTGTCCCTGTTATTAGAGACTGTAGTCTCTAAACTGAATGTTATTCTTGCTAGCTTGGCTAGTCAATAACTGTGCTAGCTGCGGATATTATGGGGTGAAATGTACCCCCCGCCCCTGACATGTATCTTCCTATATATCTTCTCAAACTCTTATTGATTTAAATCTTTAAATAAATCACAATATAGTATTATATAGTATTGTTTCTGAAATGAAAGCAGGACTAGCTATTTGAATGAATCTTTTCCTAACAAACAACTTTGAATTTTTACTGATTTAAGTCGGAGATCACGCTGAGCTTTCGTGATTAATTGGGTTCACGTCTCTTTACATTTCCACTTATTAATTTCTAGTCTACACTTTTCTAATTGCTCCAATGTTTCTATGGAAACTCTCCCGAAATAATTTCAGTCTAGTGACACAGACGGATGGATTGATATATTACATCCATCTTTGACTTTGAAATTCTTAAATCTACATTTCTAGATGATTAAAAACACATTAATAATCACCTTTCTTTCCTTTTCGCTCAGTGTTATTCTACATTTTTTCGAAGGTCCTGGTGATGCATTTTTTATTGTAAATATTCAAATCTACATGAGCAGAAAAAAGGTGATTTTTCTCTCCAAACCTAATGTCAACTAAATAATTAAACTACAATAGAGCGAGCAGATTCCAATTAATGATGTTTCCTCAGAAAAAGGGAAAAAGTCATTTAAATGTTCAAATTGAAAATATATCTCACTTCCCACATTATAATTGTCTTCAACTTTCCGCAGAAGTAATCTCAGCATGTAATTCCCAGGCCAGTCGTCTGTTCTGCAGGACGGCGTCCAGCGACTCTGTCGCCGCGGGTCCACCGAGGCCCCCCCCTGCCCCGACGACTCGGGTTCAGCCCGGTTAGACGGCAGATCTCTGTCACGGTCGCCGGAGCACAGGTCCGGGAAAAACGTCCCGCACCGAGAATCTATTGATCCGTTAATCAGAGCGAGTGGGTCGATCCTCCCATGACAGAGGTCCGTGTCACACAAAAATGAAAGTGAAACAGTTCTGCAGGAGCCATGACGTCCCACTTGTAGCGCGAGACCCTCTGTGACGGTGCAGGGCCGGGTACAGATCGTTGGTACCGTAATGGCATTGGTAGCAACCGGTGCTGAATTCAACCTAATAACAATCTTCTTGTTTGACTTGGAAAAATATTTCACCATTTAGCCTGAACTTACCTGACTCAAGCCCCTCACACACTTTACAAAACAAACACACACACACACACAGTTTGTCCCCAAAGTAATACTGACCAAAGAAAACACACGTGTTATGACGTTTGAAAATCAACTTTTAAAATAAAAGTTCGTAAAATAAGTACATGTGAAAAATTACTTTTATTATCAATTGATTCTTTTCCATTCAACTGGATTTTTACTCATTCATTTATGTTTTTTGCGGATTTTTGTGTTTCAGTTTGTCTCTTTGACTCATTGAATGTCATTATTAAATGTTATTTTTCTTCGTCACTATCCAGACTGAGCTAAAGACATGAAGGCAAACCTGACTCGTCAGGAAGTCCAACGCTTACTTAGCATTTACAAAAAAATAAAAAATTTTGACTTGAACTTAACAAACACATCGTGTAAACACAAACGACGACTTTAATATTCGATCAAACTCCTTCCTTTACCCTTAAGCCAGTGTGTCGGTTCACAAAAGCAGCAGTTTTTCGTCTGAATTGACCTCCTGAGTGAAAGATCTTTTGCTTCTTCACAGACGGTGTAACTTCTCCTCAATATATTCTCAAGACGATGCGTTATTGAACAATATCGCTGATCAATATAAATAATTAATAGTCTGTTCAACCTCTCGTTGGTAAGTTGAAGCTCAGAAGCTACTGGTCGTTTACCTGCTGTGATGGAACACACAACTACTGACCGAGACTCGCACACACACACAGGGAAAAAAAACAAGATTCTCATGTTCAGAGATCTTTTCTTCTGATGAATCCTGTGAAGAAAACATATCTTTGACGCCCTGCTCTCCGTCCACACTGACCGTCCTTCATCTGACCTTCAGCGATGCCCTCTGCAGTCATGCCGCCTGGCTCTGTCCACCCCCGTGGCTCAGCAGTGCGTCATCAAACACATTCAAACACACACACACACACACGTATTGTCATCGTCCTGATCAATAGAGCGTCGGGCTACAGGTCAGCGGAGTGAATTAACTGAGCGTGCCCAATCACATAGAGGAGGCCTTTGGGAAAAATCATTGGCTTTGCTCTGTTACAACCGCTGACACACATACACACACACACACACACACACACAAGAATCTGCGTGCTCAATCATTTTTGAAGGGGTAAAGGCTAAAAGCCATACTTGCACAGTGATGTTTGTGCATGTGGGTTGTCAAATATGTGCGGCGCACTTTACTTCTGTGTGCACATTTTGTAGCTCCTCAACCTCCTCTGTAGAGGTTCTTCCTGTATCTTCCTCCTCCTCCTCCTCCTCCTCCTCGCTGCCGTCGAGCACTGCCTTCCACTCCTGTGTCTCTGCTCTACTACGCAAACACAAGTATCCCACTGAGTCAGCGGCAGGCAGGTACGTTCGGCTTCGGCAGGATGTAAAGAAGATTTATTCTGGTCGGAGGCAAAAGTGGAGCTTGATGAGTTTCACAGTGAAGAACTGCAGCGACTCTGGAGGCAGATACTCCCTTGTAAAAGAACGTTTTTATTTTCTGGTACAGTGTTTGTTTTTTTTTAGAAACGGGTTCAGTACAAGATCGTTTATGACACTGAGAGCTGCATCCGTGTCCACTTCTTCTACCACGGTTTAGTCCATAAATTGGTACAACATGATGTCAAAGACGCATAAAATGCATTTTTGGTTTGGTGTCTTTCTTTGGCATCTGTAAGTAAGTAAGTAAGTCATTTTTATTTGTATAGCGCTTTTCCAGACCAGGGTCACAAAGCGCTTAAACAATCAAAACAATATTCAATAAAGTATATATTTTAAAGATCAAGATAAAACTGATAACACAACAGGAGTTCCAGTAAATCAAGGAAAAGCCTGAACAAATAGAAACGCCTTAAGATGTTTCTTAAAGGAGTCAGTAGATCCATCAAGAATGTAGATATTTGACTCGTGTGGACTCTAGCAACAGACTCTGTTTATAAATTGATCAGAGGTTAGTGGAACTGGATGGTACTGACTCGGTACTACTAAGTTACAGCGTAAACGGTGATCATATATTTGTAAGTTAACAACTACAAGAACTAAACAGAACCTCAGGACAAGCGGCCATGTTGGATTGTGCATGTTTTGTGTGTTGAAAATCCTAATACATTAAAATGTGTGATTGCACAGGGAGGTGTTTAAGATGTGTGCATGGATGTTGAACCTTGTGTAGTTAGTGCACAACATTATTTTCATTTTGTTTTATCGTTTCATTTAGTTGGAATTATAACTGTCGATTATATTGCGTTAATACATCCATCACAATGATAAATCTAATTACAAATGTTAATTCAATGAGCATATCTGCAGCGCAGAGGGACTCCAACAATTTGCACACATTTTGTTGTTTGTGGCAGAGGAGGCTCTCTGCAGTGGGAGGGGAGCAAGTAGAGTACAGACCACCTACAGAGGTTGGGCTGAGAGCACCATCGAAAAGTGCGCTAGTTTCAATGGGTTTGGCAATGTTGACTAATGCAAAATAATTATCGGGTGTACAAACAGCAAGTGTGCTTTATTTGCAGAGACACTTAAAACAACAACGGTCAATCCTGCCACCGCTCACCAACACACTGGTGTGTTCAGGAACGTCAAAATTCCTTGTGGCATTATTGAATATTGAAGCAAGTTCAAGTTTGGGAGCAAAGTTTTCTCAAATTTTTGTCTTTTCACGCTTTTAAGACCAGATGTATTACAATACAAACATGTATTTGGATAATTGGTTTGATGATGATTGGTCCTGATTAATCCAAATTCATTCATTCATTTTCTGCCGCTTCTTCTAGAGCCTTTCCCAGTTTCTTCAGGCGAGAGGCGGGGGACACCCTGGAAAGGATGCCAGTCTGTCGCAGGACACACAGAGACGGACAACCATTCACACACACACTCATACGTACTGAAAATTTCCCCAAGTTTTCAATCAACCTCTGTATGTTTTTTGACTGTGGGAGGAAACCGGAGTGCCCGGAGTAAACCCACGCAACACATGGAGAACATACAAACTCAACACTTATTAATACAAATGTAATAAAATAATTTTAAGCTTTTTAAACAACATTAATTGTTGTTAAGATATATATGTTTCTGCTACACAAAAGACCTGCTCTTCACTTTTCCTCTAAGTGAAAATGAAATGATTGAATAAAACATCTTCGAGCTGTTCTGCACCGACACCAGGTTGTCTGTGCCGGACCTCAAGTCATTCCAATCCTTCAAACGAGGGCAGTCGAGTCAGGCCCGTTCTAAACACCCGCAGCAGAGCGAAGAGCGCCATCCTCTGGCCGCCGCGGGCACAGCACAGAAGAGATGTGAAGGTATGTTAGTTCCAATGTTCTGCCTCAGACAGCTGTGGAAGCAGCCGGTGAGTCTCGTTTGTGATAAAATACTGTCATCATCCCAGGAACCAGTGAAACACCACTATCATTACAACCAATCGGGTGTGTGTTCGGAAGAAAAGAAGGCACACACTGTCCAGACGGCATTGAGAGACACACTTTTTTTTTTTCCTCAGACGGACAACAATCACATCCACGCTCCCATTTCACAAATGATAGCCTGCAATCATGTGTGTGTTGTATAATTGTAGGGACACGTGTGTGTTGTTCCTGCTGCTGATTTACTTCGCAGTATATAATTGGGGGAAAAAAAGGAAAACCACGTCTGGTGCTTGTTACACCAATAGCTAATAGTAGCAAAAGTCATTTAGCCGGAATTATCCGACTCACGTGTGAGTGGAACTTCAGCGCTGTTATGATTCTCCTGTTCAATGTTCTGCTCACAGATCAGCCGTCTCGCTAAAACAAAAGGAGAAAAACACCCGAATTATCTCTGAGACGCACCAGCCGGCTGCGAGCCGTAATCACGCCGGAGCAGAGCGTCAACACACCTCGACACGCCAAGCGGTGTCAGTGTAAACAATGCAGATACAATACTCTCTGCATCTCGGCTGCAGGCACGCCTTCCCATTGGCTGCATCGACCGCCGGAGGCATTTGATGTTATAGGAGGAGAGGCGCGGCATATTGATTGGAGGATAATCTCTGGCCCTGTTCAATAATTCAAAGGGAGGATTTAGGATGAGATCCCCTGGAATCAGAGGTGCGATGTACGTTATGGTCGTGAGAGAGGTCGCTCAAGACCGGGAAGCTCTGAAAATATCACTTTAATTGCCGACAACCGCTTACTCTGCACCTGCAACAACAACCCAACCATCTCACCTGCTCTGAGAGTGAGTCAGGGTCTGCAGGCAGGATGTATAGCAGACTGCGAGCCGGCCCAGAGGACCTTACAGTGCAATCTTTCCATCGATTTTCCTGCTGCAGCCTCTCGGCTGAACGTGTGACTAAGCCAGTTTTAGCAGCCGCGGCATTACTGTAGGAATCCAAACACATACAAAGACTGTTTGTCCTGGAGTTCACTAGATTACTTGGATCAGGAGCTTGTTGGTCCAATCTGGTGAGATAGAATAAAGGTAAACACGTGCATCTTCGATTCATTCATCTCAATATGTCTTTGTGTAATTTACTTCGCTCTCGTCTTACATCGGTTTACATACATTTCTTGCATTTACTTACGTATCATGCAAAAGAAAAAATGGAGGCAGCCAGAGAGAAGAACATTTTGTCTCTCTTTTTCTTTTTTCTTGTTAACAGAATATTTAATTCTCTGTTGTTGTTGATGCAGATCCCAATCTATTGCCTTTATGTATTTGACCTGATGTTCAGCTGCTCTAATCCTTGACCTCCTCATTCTTCTCTCAAGTATCGCTGCAGTTTTTGTATTGTATACGTGGAGTTAAAGACCTTGGTGAAGTTTTTCGCTCCAGATAATGAAAAGCTTTTACAGTTATTATTAAATTGGTTCTAGCATATGCTTGATAAAAAACTTTTTTTTCCTCTCTTTCTTAGATGTTAGTAACCATTGGAGATGTGACAGTATCAGTGGATTCTCCGTTTCTCTACACGACCGACTGTGTTTGTGTGCAGCAACATTATAAGATACTTCTACTAAAACACCTAGACATAATATATACTAATCATTTGAATAGCAAATACATATCATACAATTTGAAAAAAGCACTTGTCTTCAAATATCTTTTTGTAAATTCAGGTAAGACTCTTAAGAGCACACATGCTAACAGCATTTTTAACATTTCGAACTCACAGAGCGAAGCCTTCTTCTTTCAAAAAGGGTTTTCTGATATAAATCACATGTTTAAGCCCAAGCACAACACAGTTTGTAGCAGTTTGTGAACATGATGAAACTCAATGATGGCAACAAACACAGCTATAGAGAGATGCTAAAATGCTAGCTTATCAACTTACCTGTGTACTCTGGAATGATGTGAAAAAAGTAAATTTTTTCTTTGAACCATGCGTTCATTGTTTTGGGAAGATTCTATTTGTAGCCAGAAAAAAGAAGAATAAATAATAATTTGCTGCAAGCTAGCCTGGTATAAGGAGGATGCTAACACTACGCTAAATCAAGGTAAACATGCTAGTGTGATGCTAGCTAAGAAGTTAGAGACAACAATATAATTCTAATGTGTTTTAGAAGAACTACTGTGTCTCAACTTTAAGAACAATAAAGTCACCAGCTTGTGTGTGAATTGAAGTTTGATAAACAACTATTGTGAGAGAATGTGTGAAAATGCCACTGTATCGCCGCCTGGATCACACACCGTTTATGTTTCTTTCAGAGTCAACTTGTGAACCGCCGTTGCCTCGGATTATTGGCGAACGCTCGGCTTGTGCTGCAAATATCACTACTTTACTGTTGTTGAAAGCCGAGCCCGAGGGTTAGGGGTTGTAGCAGAGCCCCCGCCGCGTCTGCCATGTCTATATATTTTTTATTGTGGATCCATGTGGAGCCGGCGTACGTGCCTGAAATCCCAGCACAGCGCCGGCTCTGCAGCCCGGCTAAAGGTCACACAAGATTGGCTCCTCCATTAAACACACTTTTCTCCTGATGGTTATCTCTTAATCACAGATCCTCAAACAGCTCACGCCTGTTTGTTCGCTGGAACGCAGCATTGGCGTGTTTGTTTTCCCGCTGACCGCTGCAGACCTGTCAGTCTGGGGAGGGACTCTGCAGCTGAAGGGGATGCTGACTTCAGATTGTGGACTATTAGAGGCCCCGCCATCTTAGCAGCGCTCCGGGTATCTTCGTCTTCAGGCTGGAGATGCTATCGTGGAGTCGAGGCGACAAGTGGTCAAGGTAGGATCGTTGAACTTAGGAAGTGTTTCAGAGGTGCAGAGCAATGTTGCGAAGCAGATCCTGGATTTTCCTGCTGTCATAGTTTCATAAAATGACTTCATAGTCAAAGGCCTCCTACTGAGCCTCCTGGTAGGTAGAGTAGGCAGTGATCACCCTTTTTTATGGACCATTGGGCTCCTACTATGCCTTCAATTTACGACACAAGTTTGAACAGCAGTCCTCAAGGTCAGGGTAAAACAATCTGTTCATTAATTCTTGCTGTTTTAAAACTCATTTCCTTTACATGACTTGTTCATTTTTATTATTATTATTATTATTATTATTATTATTATTATATGACTTTTTCCATAGCGGCCAACATTCAATTTGAAATGTAATGTTTAAAGTGATAGTTCACCCAAAATTAAAACTAATTTTTCTAGGAGTTATAGACACAAAAATGTTTGTTCATTTTAATGTTGCAGCTGGAGCTCAGTGGTCTTCTGGAAAAACTCAACCGAGTCTATATTTTAAGCTCTATATTGGCAGAAATAAAATGCGATACAGACCAGAAGTACAGTCTACACTTAAAATAAAGATTTAGTTTTAGTTTTTCCGGAACAATTCCTATTGTCTAGGCTTCAATACAAGATAAACGTTACAGACGAGAATTATGGAGGTATTTGGATGTTTTTAAGTGTCTTTTTGGACAAAGACCACTGAGCTCCAGTCACTACATTAAAATGAACAAACATTTTTGTCTATAATTCTAAAAAAAGATTACTCTGAGAATAATCCCAACTCTTATTCGGCAAGAGTGAAGTTTTTGTGAACTATTACTTTAAATATAGAATTTAGTTCGTTCATTTGTGGGGGGCCACTTACTTGAGGCGTGAGGCGGGGGACACCCTGGACAGAACACTAGTCTGCCGAAGAGCACACAAGGACGCACAACCATTCACACACACACACACACACACACAGAATTTCCCAGAGCTCCATATCAACCTCTGTTTGTATTTGGACTGTATTTAAACTCCACACAGAAACCCCTCCTTCAGACCTGGAAGCGAACCGACAACCTTCTTGCTGTGAGGTGATCGCGCTAACAACTAACCTCTAACCTCTGCGCCACCAAGCATAGTGGTTAGTGGTGCAGAGGTTAGCGCGACTTCTTATTGTGAATATTTCACAAAAAAATAATACTAATTAAACAAATTAAAATACAATAAAGTCAGTTTTTATATCAAATATTTACAATGACGGTTATGATATATTATTTGATCAAATATACTTTTTGTAAGTAAGTAAGTAATTTTTATTTATATAGCGCTTTTCGAGACCAGGGTCACAAAGCGCTTAAACAATCAAAACAAAACAAAATGTTTGTTGAATCATTAGGATTCTCATTTTTAGACGGGAAGAAAATAAAATGGTATCTTGTAGCAGCCTGAATGAATGGTTGATATGAAAATGCGCATCAATGGACTGATGGCGGCCATGTTGGCTCGTGGACATCTGGCTTGTTAATATGTATTTTCAAAATATAAATACAAACCTGGAAGGATAAGGTTATTGGTTGGCTTGCTGCTGAAAACACAGAGCTGCTGCTGCTGCTGTGACTTGGATGAAGGATGAATAGGATTCAGACACAGGTTAAACTGAAGGGGCATCAAGAGAAGACCTCACAAGAACATGTAGTTTCTTCCTCTTCATCTACAACAAATGAGATTGGAACTGTGAGCTAGAGCAGGGTGAAATGTCAGGATTCTATTCACGGACTGACGTTCAGATAGATTTAAAAAGACTCACCACAACGCTGAATCAGCAAGAGCTCTGGACTGGTAACAACAAGATGTTTGCATCTACGTATGTGTGATTGTATGCTGATGATGGTGTTCTGTATGTTTGTGTCTACTAGTTTTTACAGTTTGTACCAATGTAAGTAAGTAGTAATTAATTAGTGTTTATAGAACGCTTTTCAAGACCAAGGTCACAAAGCCCTTAAACAATCAAAAAATACCTAATAAAATAAATACTTTGAAGGTCAAGATAACACAGAGACAAACACAAGGTTCTCAGAAAATCAAGGAAAAGCCTGAACAAATAAAAGTGTCTTAAGATGTTGAAGATGAAGATGAAGTAGATCCATCAAACACAAAGAGAGAGGAAGATCGTTCCAAAGCTGAGGAGCAACAGCCTGAAAGGATTTCTCTCCTATTGTCCGAAAGCATGTTCAGGAACCATCAGTAGATTCTGATCCACAGACCTCAGAGCCCGAGCTGGGGTGTATGTCTGGATCAGATCACTGATGTAAGGAGGAGCCTGACCATGAATAGATCTGAAAGTAAGAATTTTAAAGTTGATCCTGAAAGAAACTGGAAGCCAGTGAAGAGATTTAAGGATCGGAGAAATGTGAGTTCTTCTACTAGAGCGGGTCAGAATTCTTGCTGTGAGTTTTGTATCAACTGCAGGCGAATGTGTGAGTTTGCGTTTAAGCATTATCAGTTGTCGAGAGTCACGCTAATGTTATTTATGAGGAAATCTGTTTCCTTTTTCTAGATGAAAACCCTTCTTGTTTTTTTTTTCTTTCTCCCTGTAACAAACGTCTCATGAACTGGTACCGGTCCCTGGACCACCGTACAACAGTGTTGTTACTGATTAAGACGGAGCTAAACTAGTTCTGTTTCCACCTTTAGTACAAAGCATTTTTTTGAAGGAAACCAAAAAAAGGCTTGTTTTGTTTTTTTCATCTGCCCTGCGGGTCTGAACTCTGGGTCATAAGAGGAGATAGACTTCTATAGTGCAAAGGTTGGTCTCACTGTGTAAATGCTGAGTTCAGCAGTTATGTCGTCCTTCTGAGACTCTGAGTTGAGACACTTCTTCGCCACATACAGTATGTTTCTTTCGAGATGACATGAATTTAAGAGGGCTTTTCTTTACGCAAAAAAACGACTTGCAAAAGCCATATAGAGGTTTTGATCCTTTTTGTGTCGCACGTTCTTTCACAATTGATTTCTTCCGGGAGTGTGCGGTGACTGCCCGACCATCGCCTCTGAAGAAGTGTGTGTGTAGCAGTTTGTTAATGAGATCCGTCTGCAAACACCAGAATTGTATTTTTGCCGTCCCTCTGGGTTGTAAATGATTTTCTGATGAAAACATATTCAGTATTTTGTGTTGGAAAACTATCAAATCGAAGAGTTTATATGTAGAATATTGAAAATGAACCACAGTTGTAACATATGTTGCATCACAAGTCAGTGTCGGTGATGGCAGCTAAACGCTTCTTACTTCAAGAACCTCTGTTTAACCTTGAAGCAGGAGCTGGAGGTGAACCGCTCACACACACACACACCTACACACACACACATCCTCTCTGACCCAGCATGTCCTCTGTCCATCATCTGCTGTCTTTCTCTCCTGCCATTATCAGGACAATCTTGTGCGCTGCCTCTCTGGATTTATGCATCATCATTCACCAACATCCTCGTCTGGCTCCTTCGAATCGTCTTCGCTCCTGAAGAAGAGCCGCCGCACGTCGGCTTCAGAGACAAAGACCGACCTGACTTAATTACCTATCGTTTCCAGCAGATGGCTCGCGCTGATAGTGCTGGTGTGTGTGTGTGTGTGTGTGACTCTGAGGATACATTTTTTCACATGTGATCATGTTTCTCTGTAAATCTGACTTGTTACCACAACCTGCAAAGGGAGATAATGGGAATAATCTTGATTTTTTTTAAGCAGATGTTTTTCAACATCAGCAGCATCTAGTGTTTATAAAACAATACAAGAACACATTTTGTCACCATAGTCTCATGAAAGTTGATTCCTTAAGTTGTATGTTGTGAATTAAAATCACATTTTCCGGGGCTTTTTTTTTAGGTTTTTTTGGTTGTTTTTCTTTTGGAAACACAACCTAGATCTTCTCTACAGTTACTTCATTGTGAAGATTTATTCAAAATATCATTTGTGGTTTGTTTAGTTACAGACAGATAAACATTAATCCCGGAACTGTGACATCAGAATGTCTATTGAAATGTTGTTGTTGTTTTTAAGCATTGCATAATTATTTCTATATTGACAGGTTATATTTGTTTTCCAAAATGAATCTGTTTTTTTTACACATAAAATCCAATATTCTAATTCCAATTTTTTTAAAAAAATCATTTTTTTGTATCCTTTTATATTCAATATAATATGTTGGTATAAAAGCGCCACCAGACAATACCAAACGAGTACCGAGCTGGTACTCAGTCAGAACTTTCGGCCAATTCTGCAACGTGTTGACAACAATTTATTAAACTCAATTATTTATTTGTTTTTCGATTAAATGCTTGAAACGACAACATTTAAATTAAAAAACTTTGAACATTTTAAATGGTAAATTCAACCGTGTTGCATAGGTTTACTCCAGGTTCTCCGGTTTCCTCTCACAGTCCAAAAACATACAGAGGTAAATTGGGAAAATTGTCCGTAGGTTTAGGTGTGTGTGTGGGAATGGTTGTACGTCTTTGTGTGTCCTGCGACATAATGGTGTCCTGTCCAGGGTGTCCCCGGCCTCTCACCCTAAGAAACTGGGATAGACTCCAGCTCCTATTAGGGAATAAGCAGCAGAAAACGGATGGATGGATGAATAAATGATCAGTATTCTAAGGGCATTAGTGTACTTTAATCAATGCAAAACATTTAGTTTCAATGTTAGGTAGACCGGAAGCTGTTGTCCATGTTAACTTACATCTAGTTTACATTTAAAACAACAAGAACTAAAGCTCACTCTATTAAAGAGTTCAGTCTGTTGCACTTTCCCCTTGAAATCCTGTAACAACTCTAGTGAGCTAAGATGCTAATGCTCAGTCATGTGACTTTATTAGCTCCTTAATGATGCTAATAAGTAATAAGTAATTAAAGGTTATTTGTAAAGATCTTTCTAGACCAGGGTCACAAAGCGCTTGAACAATCAAAAACGATACACAGTTAAAATATATACTTTAAAAGGCCAGGATACATAAGACAAACACAGAAGTGATTCAGTGATAAAACAAGAAATTATTTATGATTGAACTGATAACAGTGTTGAGATGAAGAGTTTGACGACAAAGTGAAGGACACGTGATCTGGACACGTCTTAAAAGAAGACAGTAGGAGTGGAGAGAGAAAGTGAACGAGTGATGATGTGAAAAGAGGGGAAATGAAGAGAATAGAAGTGAGAAGAGACGATGTGTTTTAATGACGCTGACTGACTATAGCAGCCTCTGATGGAAAAACGCTGATAGAAGAAGTGTAGCTACTTATTTTCCGGACATGAGGAGCAAATGTTTCATCTGATAGGAGCATGAAAAATCATTCCATTGGGCGAGAAACACACAACCTTGGCAGGCATGTTATTTCGGGTGACGACAATGTTGCCTTCAAAGGGAGACGGTCTTCAGTGACAGATGTGCACTGGTATATGTTACCCAGGAAGCCATGGAACCTCAGAGGCGGGGGAGGGTTGATGCACTCGACGCCTCTGTGCGTTTTTTGACTCACTATTGTGAGCTAAACCTCCTCTGAATCAACACAAGAGAGAGTCAAGTGTGTATGTTTGCTCGACACTCGCACACTCAGCGGGGGGTCTGTGACTGGGGCGTGCATGTGTTGCTGCGGCTCGAGACGCACGGATCTATTCATGCAGACTGAGCACGCTCGCGAGCAGCATCATGGATCCTCTCCACGCTTCCTGTTGTCGTGTGTGTTTCCCTGACTCTTAATGTCATTCAAGTCTCCTCCTGGTACCCCGCTGGGATGTCTCTGCAGCTGCCTCTGCCAGGAGTCATCACAGATACACTCAGAGAATCCAACAAGAATATAGTGTCGGTGGAGTCTGAGGTTTAGGAGGAGGACACGTGATCGATTTTCTCGTGTTAAGACAATTGATTGAAACGCAAAAATGAATGAGAACGACGTCAGTTGGGCTTGTAGCTTTGACGCCCTCTGGTGGTGTCGCCTGGCTTTGCAGAGTTGTCGATAGCAGTTTTAACGCTAGAGTAGATATTTAAAGTATCACGTTTGCTTTAAAGCAGCACCACGTCACCTTCTTACATTATTGTATTATTTTAGATGAATATTACTTACTTATATGCAGGGCTTGGTCTAGACAGGCATGTATGAGGGGGCAGCCACAAATCTTGAGGGGGCATGTGCTGTTACTTACTTACTTACATGTAAGTTTGAGGGGGCACAACATTTATTTGAGGGGGCCAGGCCCCCTCTTGCCCCTGCCTAGACCCGGCCCTGCTTATATGTGATGATGATTTCATTTTGAACAGTCATGACTCCTGTATACAAGTCTCTAACTATTATTTAAACAATGTCGAGCAGAGGGTCATAGTCATACAGTGTTTTATTTGAAATACTAAAATGGTTTTTGAAGTTTCCTGAAAGGAAAAAAAAAAACGACGCCTACTGAACAGAGTCTTCATCCCCTTTTTTAAAATAATGCACATGAGCTACTGTGCAACTGAGGTTTCAAGACGTTGCAGTTACACTGTTGTGCCACTAGGAGGGCTGGAAACGCTCGTTCTAATTGTACATTTTGCTGGTTTAAGAGATACACATCATTTATGGTTGTTATCTTCTTCTTGCATCAATCATTAAGTTTATTATATTTTAATCTCACAACTCATCCATTTCATTTGTTGTAACATCATCTTCTTCGGATTCTTCTGTTGCGATCGTTTCAGTGATGCTTAAAAGTCTAGGTATACCATTTTTTTGTGTGTTTCTGTGCAGTCGTTTGTTTAGTTGCTTCTTTTGTTTTATGGTGGTTTCATCAGTCTTCTTTTTTCTATCCAGCTGACGGTGAGATCCAGGACTTCCCTCTCGATATCGGAGGTCATTTTTCTCGATGCAGTTTGGTCACATGGTGGGCTAAAGTTTTATCTTCTATGTTTCTTTTTAAACATTTCTAAAGTGTGTCAAACTCATCAACACAAAGGTGTCAACATATTTTCCTAGTGTCAGTTAAAATATTGTATATTTACAGAACTGTCTGTCACAGGAAGTTTGATTCTGTGATGTTGTCAGACTTGATCTCTCAAGATGTTTCTCTATGTTTGTTCTTGAATCTCACCAGTGGAATCTTTACAGGTGCCAACATCAGCTTTCATTTCCTTTGATGTGAGGCAACCATCTGTCCTTGAGTTTGACACATATGCGTTATATTTTCCTTTTTTTTTCTTTTTAAATAGCAGATAAAAACCTGTGCATGTCGGAGCGTTTGTTTACTTAAACCAAACCAAGTGCCTCGAGCCTCAACTGGGTCATGAATGTGAAAACATTTTCAACAAACCCATGAGTCCTGATTCAACTCGTGGTCAATTTTTAAACATGTAGAAAAGAGACTTGATTTGGTGCTTCAGAGATTGAGACGTTTCTCTGTCGCTTCTTCTTCTTCTTCTTCTTCTTCTGCTTCTGTGGCATTTCATCACCTTCACTAAAGAACATGTGGCGAAGACTGAGAGAAGAAGTTCGAGGATCTTGTAAGGATGAGTGTGAAGAGCTGAAGTTTATCTGAGTTCTGACTTCGTGTCTCCAATTATTGGGAAGAATTAAGAGTTGATCCGGGCTTCCAAGTTTGGAGTCGTGGACTCGTGAGAAGTAAGTAGTCACCTTCTGACTTGTAAGTTCTTCAAGCACGGGGAACATTCAGTGGAACTTGTGGAGCAGAAAAGCAGGAAGTGAGAAAATATCTTTAATATTTGATCAAGTGAACATCACCTCAAGGCTGAGTATGCAGAGAATGTCTGGGTTTTTTTTCAGACAAACAGAAAAGCAACCTTGGACACATCGCTCACATCCTTTTGTTTCCTGTCTTTAAGGTCCACGTCTGAAATCATTTTCTGCTCGGGTGAGGAAGAGGCTCCTCTCCACGAACGCCTACCTCAGCAGCACAATAAGAAAATGCTCCCCTTTGATCCGCCGCTGCCCGTGGTCCAAGAAAACCATTACACTGGTTTTGTGCCGCGATACACTTGTCACGCACCGGCGAGCTCAGATCCCGGGAAATCAAAGGTTGGGTTGATGCCTCCAGAAGCAGCTTTGATATGCATGGCAGCAGAATCTGCCTTGTGATGTAATTGCAGCGAAGGTCAGTGAGTCCACAGCAGCCGCTCCGTCACGTCAAGGCCGGCTCTTTATTGTCATTCTCACATATTTAAAAAACAGATCTGCTGGTGGGTGGGTGGGGGGGGTGGGCAGCAGATAGATGAAAATCCTATCTCCGGGCTCTGACTGTCACGATAGAAACTTGAGCTCTCTCTACATGGATAGACACTGACGCTTTCATCCGAGCCGCCTATAAGCCTCACACCCACCCGTGTGGTCCCATTGTCGAGCCTCCGCCGGTCCTGAATATAATGGACTTGGATTTTATTCATGGTTCAGCTCTGGCCCTGATCATTATCCTGCATCAAAGCGGCAAAACCAAACGCGTAATGGTGACGGAACGCCTGGAGGATCGGACGTTTAATGAAGGTCGATCCGCCGGTTTTGAGGAGTTTTCACTGCGATCTCGGGATCACACCTGATCATGTAAAAACCATCTGAACCAAGATCGATCAATCGTTGGGTTTCATCGTGTCCCTTCCATGGGTTCACAGGATACTTGTTTGCTTCACACGATCATACAAATGATTTGAACACATCATACCGTCCTAGAATCAAACCCTTTCAACTGTTGATCACACAAGTTTGATTCGATCAAACGAGCTGTTTTGAGATTGAAAAGGAGCCGAGAGAAGAACAGTTCTCAATCTTTCTGCCCCTTATTCAAACTTTTCTCTTTCTTCATACTTACAACAACTAATGTGTTGATTTAAGTGTGTCTTAAATAGATTTTGGACTCTATTGAATCATCAGTGTCTGTTTGTACAAAACTCTCTTTTCATTGAAATATTTACATTAGAAAATGTGCTTGTTCACGCATGGAGGTTTGTCACTGCGTGTCATCAATCCCGGAAATCTCCATCTCCAAGGGACTTGTATAAACAAAGCACGTGATTAGATCAATAAAGTTTTACCTTACCTTACCTTACAGCTGGCTGGAGGAGTGAAGCAATTATTATCTCATAATGGACTCCGCCCCCGTAACCTCTTGTTCGCCCAGATTTCAGAGAACTTTATAAAGTAATAAGTTGAAAACATGGTCACGATGATTGACTTACCGCATCTTGGAGAGGAAGATTCAACATTTGAAACATGTGAGTCAGTCAGGAGAGTTGGGTTTTATCATGTTTGTGTGTCAAGTCCAACCGTCTTTCTTCAGACTCTCCCCTAAAGTCAGGCCAGATACGCTGCACAGCATCAAGTCACTAACTTTTTCTAGTTGTCAAATCACAGTTAAGAAAGGACGATTATGATTAAAAGTCGTGTACAAACATCAGTTTGAAGTGAGACTAACATTGCGTTCAGAGAAAACGCTTTACAAGTAATTTGGCATGTTAAATAAAAAATCCTAATTTTTGTACCTAATTCTTTCTTCCAAAAAGACTCACTTAAAACATGCAAACACCTTCATAACCTGCCACGTCATTTTTTGTTGCTCTGAAAAGCCTAAAGTACACGAAGGATGCTTCAAATTAATTAATCTGATGTCCTTGAATTAGTTTTGTTCAGCAAGAGTTCTGACCTTCGGTTGCTCCTGGCAGAGTCTTCATAACTTTAAGTGTTGCGTCTTTTGCGTCTCTTTATTGAGGTCACACCGTCACAACTTGTGCCACACGAGTGATATGTGACAGTGTAAAATTTGATGAAAAGTTTTCAGTCGTCTGACTTGTTTTTCTGTACGTCTCTGCTCAGATTGATAGAACCAGGACAAACACAGCCGTAAGACCCGGTTCTGTCGTCGTGTGTCGGTTTCTTTAACACCCCCGAACAAACAGTGTTTTCCATGGAATCAAACATGTCCTGCAGGAAGAAGGTAAACGTTGGTGCGTCTAATAATTTCCACCCGGACACTGGAGACGAAGTAACACAAGTCGCTGCTTTATTCACTCAGAACTGACAGTTGATACATTCATGCATCCAAATACAGTTTATTTTCAACCAGTGGAATTTATAAACAATGTATAAGGTTGGTTTTCATTCTTAAGCGTTCATTTGACCGTTGAGTCACGAATGGACGTGAACGGTGTCGAACCTTCAGCGGTTTCTTCTGACGACACTCGGTGAAAGGTGTGAAGTCTGTTTGATGCTGAACATTCACACTCAAGGCGCTTCTCAGTTACTGACGTCTATGACAGATCTGGGTTGAACGTCAACGGGCGTCTTGAAGAGGTGTATCAATTTATGATGATTTCATTCTTGTTGAAAGATTGATAAATAAACTATATTATGTTTATTTTATGAAAATCCAGTATTTTATGAACTCCACTCTTGTAACCTCTTGTTCGCCAAGATTTCCAATAAGAGAGAACTTTATAAAGTAATAAGTTCAAAACATGGTCATGATGAGAGACTTACTGCATCTGGGAGATGAAGACTTCAACATTTGATACTCGTGAGTGAGTCAGGAGAGTCGGAGTTTATCATTTCTGTGTGTCAAGCTAAAATTATGTGTGCGTATTTACTTGTAGTAACCACTCTTTTGCACTTGAATCCGCCTAGAAAAAACCCTTATACCTGCCGTCTCACACAGTTTAGCCCCAAAAGCATATTGGCAGAACCTATAATGAACAATCACTACCTTAAACACGTCGAGCGGGTTTCGGAGAGACACATAAGCGCTCTATAAATATAATTATTTAATTACTTATTTACTAACTTACATGTAGAGCAGTCGTCTCCAAACCATGGTCTGTGGGACAGTCCCAGTCTGTGAGGAATATGTTCTTGGGTCACAAAGAAAGAAAAAAAAGTGATCGATATTGCGTTTCTATTAATATTGTAATATTATTGTAAGCTTTCTTCACAAATAAACCTGTAAACTAGTGAAACTAAGTCAAATTCTCGATGTTATTAAATCTTCATGTTCTTATCTGAAGGCCAGTCCTTGAATAAAATGGCAACATTAAAGCAGTGAAAAAAATGTTGGGAACCTCCGATGAACGAAGTTTTGGATTCTTTAAAGGGTACAGTTCAAACTGCAACTAATGTAAAACTCCAACTCTCCTGACTCACATGTTTCAAATGTTGAATTTTCCTCTCCAAGATGCAGTAAGTCTCTCATCCAAAAAGTTGCAGGTTCAATCCCAGCTCCAGACAAGCTTGTGTCGTTGTGTCCCTGAGCAAGACACTTTACCCTGATTGCTCCTGATGGTAGACTTGGTGCAGGTGTGCAGCCTACTCCCATCAGTATGTGTGAATGGCTGTCAAAAGCACTACCGAATTTCCCCTCGCGGGACAAATAAGGGATTCTAAAAATCATGATCATGTTTTCAACTTATTACTTTATAAAGTTCTCCCCCGTCTGAAATCTGGGCGAACAAGAGGTTACGGTGGCGGCGTCCTTTGAAACGTAATAAAGGCTTCACTCCTCCTCCAGCCAAATGTAATCACACCCCGTGGAGACTTCCAGGATTGATGAAGCGAAGTGACAAACCCTGTTGCCTGACCTATCACAGCTGAGTGGGTGTGGTTATGGTAAATGGGATTTCATCTCCAGAAAACAAGAGGTTTTCAGTGGGGGGGGCTTAAGATCATTTTCTAATGTCAATATTTCAGTTAAAAGAGAGTTTTTTACAAACAGACACTGATGATACAATAGAGTCCAAGATCCATTTAAGACACACTTCCATCTACACATCAAAGTGTAAACCAATGACTATATCCTAAAACCTGGCGACTCACACTGATCCACTCGTTTGGTTCTCTGCCTTTGAGCCTCACAACGTGAGAAGAGTTTGCAGGAGAGGAACCCAGCAGAGACATCAGCAGAAAGGGGTGACGAGGGTCAAGGGAGGAGAACAACAGCGTAATTGGATCGTCGGCTACAGTGGGTTAAGTCAATATGATCGATGCACATGCAGCAGAGTCTTTAATGGTTCTTCCTCTAAGTACGACCTGGACAGGAAGCGGAGAAAGGAAGTAACAAAGTCTCACAAAGGCTCTGCATCAGGTTACAGTCTGGGCCTCTCGCTCGTGGCTCTGGATCTACAGCAGAGAGCATCTTCCTCTCATGTCATTTCAAATGCATTGGATTTCAGACCTCCCTGGCGCCGGTACCCCCCGCGCTCCCGAACAAACCGCCTCGGCACAGAACACCGTTCAAACCTTTGAATTCAATAAGCAGCCGAGCACGTTGGCCTCGTCCAGCCGTCGTCGCAGCACGTCCTGCAGCTCGGCTGTGGAGAGAAACGATGTTTAACGCGTCATCATTGCACATTCTCGTGGTCGCCGTCTCACGTCTGGAAACTCTTACTTTACTTATTTGAAAAAAATATATGTCTTTGTTCCTCCTGCGTGATGGATGAACGGACGGATGTACAGTTGATCGCTTTTGTTTAATGGAAACCCTTTGATCTTATTTCTAATATGTTGATAAGATGTAGATGAAGGTTCAAGACGACATTTATTTTAAGAACACAATGATTGATGACATCATCTCGATTAACTCTTAAACCCTATTTTTACCTGTGGACCTTTGTTGATTTGTAAATGACCGCCTCTGTGTTATTTAAGTGCATTCACACGAGATAAGCGACGTCTGTTTTATTGACATTACAGCCGGATGTGTCGTCACATCAGCTTCTACTTCAAGCAATGACAAGATGGCTGCGCCCGTCGTACATCTCGCTCCAAAAACACTCCAAAAGTAGGCACTGGACTCGTGAGGATATTTATATAAATTGCCCCTGTAAAGCTGTCAAGACCACTCATCAACATTTCCACCGCAGCCTCCATTATTCTATACCAATAGCTTAGAGATACAAATCTAAAAAGGCGGGCGATGACTGAAAGAGAAAGGTAGCATATAATAATAAACAGCGGGATGCAGGTTCGCAGTGGAAGCCTGTTTTAGGCCAAATACAGTTGGTAATTTGTGGCGGAATTATTACATTACAAATCATACATCGCACGGGATTAAATCTCCGACTTTCTCTGCAATTTGTTCCACAGGTTATACTTATCCGGTGTGAATCGGGCTTTAGTCCGTACATGTGCAAAAGCTTTTTGTTGGTGTGTAGTTTGTGAGTTCTCTCTGTGCCTTCACGGGTTTCCTCCGACAGTTTTAACAACGTTTTAGGGGATGTAAGTAAGTATGTAATATTTGTAGAACGCTTTTCTAGACCAGGGTCACGTGGTCGCGTGGAAAGTAGATTCTGATCCACAGACCTCAGAGCCTGAGCTGGGGTGTAAGGCTGGATCAGATCACTGATGTAAGGAGGAGTCTGGCCATGAATAGATCTGAAAGTAAGAACCAGAATTTTAAAATTGATCCTGAAAGAAACTGGCAGCAAGTGAAGAGTTTTAAGGATCGGAGAAATGTGAGTTCTTCTACTAGAGCGGTTCAGTATTCTCAATGCAGAGTTCTGAATCAACTGCAGGCAAGACAACTCCTTCTTGTTAAGAAGCATGTATCAAAACTGTAATATATGGATATATTTATACTTATTCTGTGTATTATGCCAGGCATTGTACTACAGGGAGTTCTTGACTATGTTTGTGTCATCATGATGATGTGTGTGTGTTACGGAAGTGTATGGGTCACGCCCTTTACGTACGTTGTTCACGTACGTTGTTAGTTACTTACTACCGGAGTAAGATCCACTCTGGTGTCCCGGGTCCATCACTACACGAGTGAAACTAAGAGACGAACCCGAATGTATTACAAAAACTCCCAAGAGAAAGTCCATTTTGTTAAGGGCTTGAACAAAAGATGTTCAAGACTCTCTCTCATCTGGCAATGATATGCCCTCTAGTGGTCAAACGCGATTGTAACAAGTTGAAAAAATACAAAGGGATTTAATTCCTCTACCATGTCTGTCTCTATGCCTGACCTGTGCCCTTTGCTCTCACCCTTCAACTCCATTAAAGGTAGGGTGGGTGTTCTTCAAAAGTCCCCTCTGCACATGATGTTCCCCGGAATCTTCGAAAAGGAATTAACGTGTTTTTCACACACAGAGAAGAAATTGCCGGACAAATGCTTCAAAAGATTGGACAATATTTGAACAGTCCTGTTGATCCACGGCTCAATGACGGGTTTACTTTTCAATTTAGAGCGTTTTAAATACGCTTTAGAATTCGAAGTGCGAAGGGGCGACATGGTAACATCTCAATGAACTTTGACCTCATTAACATTGAAACACAAAGTATTTTTTCGATATCAGACCGAAGCGAAGAAGTCCAGGTCACAGGTGTAGCCTCTCTGCTACGATACCTGACTTACATCTGCAGTCACTCCCATGATCAGCCGTGAATCATGAAGCTGCCAGCATCGTCGTCTCTGCAGGACGTCTCCAGTCAGTGATTACATACTGAACTGTAGCAGCACCTCCCGTGTTTTTATTGTCTCAAAAATATGTTTGCGCTTTATTAAACTGATGGAAAGGACAACCTTCAGACGCGCCGTATCTCTTTTGACTCATTTACAAAAGCGCCCGTGGTGAGAATAAGACTTTCCGAGAGCGTCCGCAGTAAACACCGTCGAACTGTGAGCAGAAACATAAGCGGCTTTTGTGGAAATGTCTTTCAGTCGTTGTTCATTGTCGGCGCTCTCTGTGGGTGTTAAACGCAGTTAAAGCTCTGCCAACCAAAGAAAAAAAAAACCTGCTGCATACATTAAATCTCCTCTGCAGCCGTGATATGAATTTCCACATCGTACATAATTTCTGAAAACATGTCATCCGAGGAGACGAGGGAGAAACATGTCACACATCAAACATTTAAGCGGAGACGGCTGAAAGGTTTGTTCGAACGTTGCCTTGTTGACTCCATCACATTGCCATAGCAACACGCCACGGAAGAGGCTTGGAAGAATTTCTTTTCTGCTTTTATATTGACGGTACATAGAAAGAAAGATGATTTCTCAGCCAGAAGGTCAAGGGTCAGGGTTCAGCTTGAGACGGTCCCGGTTGATTGACTGCTTTCTGTCTGTGGGTTTCCTCCGGGTACTCCTGTTTCCTGCCACAGTCTGAAGCATTTATTCCTCCATATTAATCTTAACATCAGAAGATTTGTGGTCTTAAAACATTCATTCATTTTCTACCTCTTCATCGTGTACCACAGTCACATCAGTTTCATCGGGCGAGAGGCAGGGGACACCCTGGACAGGACGCCAGTTCGTCACAAGGCACGCAAAGACACACAACCGTTCACACACACACACACTCATGCCTACAGATATTTCCCCAAGTTCTCAATCAAACTTTGTGTGTTTTTGGACTGTGGGAGGAAACCGGAGTGCCCGGAGTAAACCCACACGACATCAAGGAGAACATACAAAATGCTTTTATCATTTTTCCATCTCCATCCTCGATCTTCTTCATGTAAACTTGATTTCTGTGTCTATTCTCTAAAAGTGTGTGTTTGAAAACAACTTCTCCGATTCCGAAGCGACGACAAAAACCCAATCTTAACTAAAATCCAAACTCTCTGGAGACAAATGTCCTTCACTCACTTTTTGCTGGCTTTAGGCGACTATCAGTCTCTCAGACGAGCACTTTAGAAAGTATCCTTGGGGTTACATCAGGGTTACATACTGTGATGTCGTAACAACTTTACAGATTAAGTAAGACTATATCGGAGAATAGAAAAACAGGGTGTGTTCCATCCCTCATGCAGCTGAATGTTGGATTTAAATGAAATTCCTTTACAGATCAATACCAGGCATGAGATTTTGGGGAACATTTCTTTAGTTTCTCTGTAAAATAAAGTCTCAAAAGATGAACAGGGATGTCATCAAACTCTTAAGTCAGAATCTCTCCTTTTTGGTCGGCCATTTTCTTGCATGCAGGAGTAAAAGTGAGACACATGACTGAAAACAAACTGTAAATATGTTGGAGACTGTGAAAGAAAATTCCTGTCCTTAAAATTTAGACTTATGTATGGAACCATTTTTAAAGTCAGGGCTTCAATACAAGATGGAAGTTACAGACGAGCATAATGGAGGCATTTGGATGTTTTTAAGTGTCTTTTTTTGGACAAAGTTCTTCCCTGGGCTCCAGTCGCTACATTAAAATGAACAAACATTTTCCTTTTCTAAAAAGGAACAGATTATTTTAAAAATAATACCAAACCCCTTGTCGACATGAGGGCGAGTAGAGAAATAGTTTTAATTTTGGGTGTATCACTTTAACATGAATACAAGCCATAAAATAAAGCAGTAAAGTTACTCACCTACTGTCACATCCTTGCAGTTGACGTCTCGCCATTTTTGGGGAATCTCTGTCGAGCTGAGAAGACGGTGGATGTGGGAGATTCTCCTTAAAAATGTAACTTTTCGACGAGACATTTCCACCCTTACACGCCTCAGCTCGACTCCACACAGTTGAGTTTCCACTGGCCCTGGTACCCTGCAAAGAAAATGTCACAAGACAAGAGTAATCGAGCTGCTAAGCAATAATGAGGGTAAGATAATGGTAGCTTGTTCCGTGTTATAATAGGTAGTAATTACTGCTAACAGTTATTGAGACGTGTGTGTGTCTGTCTGTCTGTGTGTGTGTGTGTGTGTGTGTGTGTGTGTGTGTGTGTGTGTGTGTCTGTGTGTGTGTGTGTGTGTGTGTGTGTGTGTGTGTGTGTGTGTGTGTGTGTGTGTGTGTGTGTGTGTGTCTGTCTGTGTGTTTCAGATGGTTCTCACGTTGTTGTCTCCATAATCCGTCGGCCTTGAACCTCGACGGTGGATGAAACTGTTCTTCTGAATGTCCAAGAAACATTTATTCTTCAACAGACATCTTCCCATTTTGGATCAGTAAGGTATTGTTTTTGGATACATATGCATCACTGCCTTATTTCTCACTTTAATACGAATGATCATTACGATATATCCAGAGAAATACTGCAGTGTTAAGATTCACATGGTGATAAATATGTAAAACAGACATTTTCTAGTGTGATAACAGACGAATAGCAGCTCTGAGAAAAAAGACATCTCACATTGTTAGCGTTAATGCTAACTAGCTATCCTGTTGTGTCTGTCTACGAGTCACAATATTACTTTGAAATTTGAGTATCTGGACCACGCAGAGTACAAGAGCGTCTCGCCACTGCATATGTATTTATGGGAGCCAGGGAGGTCGTTCACCTTGACCCAGAGACAACACAAGGGATACTATAAACACGTTTGTTTTTTCGGGTCACCTTCATCCAGGGACAACACAAGGATTACCACAAACATGTTTTTTCTCGGGCCTTTGGGTCACCTTGACCTAGAGACAACACAAAGGATACTACAAACACATTTGTTTTTTTTCCGGGCTTTTGGGTCACCTTGACCCAGAGACAACACAAGGGATACTATAAACACGTCTGTTTTTCGGGTCACCTTAATCCAGAGACAACACAAGGGATATTACAAATAGGTTTGATTTTCGGATCACCTTGATCCAGAGACAACACAAGGGATACCACAAACACATTGGTTTTTCGGGTAACCTTGATCCAGAGACAACACAAGGGATACTACAAACATGTTTTTTCAGGCCTCCAGGTCAATATAAGAAAAACTTTCTAATCACCGACAAACAGGATGATTTGAAGACGAGTCATAAATAGGAGTACAAAGAGAAACTGTAAACCGGGCCGAGCTCTAATAAATGAGGTCCCGCGGTGCTCGGAGCGATGCTTGCAAGAAACCGTTCCTGAAACTTCAAACACACTAAGAAGATGCTCTCGTTCCTCCTGCGCTGAATACTGAGCGTCCAGAAGGACTTTGTGATGCCTTTAAATAAAAGGCTTCGCTCTGCACTTTCCTGCTGCAGCGTTGACCGCTGTGGAAACTGCTAATGAACTGCTGCTTATATTAAAGCCATTAACCACTTGGTTTGATTCTCAGACGGTGAAATCACAGAGGGAAGCCATGAGGTCTAATGAAAGTGTGTGTGTGTGTGTGTGTGTGTGTGTGTGTGTGTGTGTGTGTGTGTGTGTGTGTGTGTGTGTGTGTGTGTGTGTGTGTGTGTGTGTGTGTGTGTGTGTGTGTGTGTGTTGGGGGGGGGGGGGTTGCTGGGTATATTCTCCTGCTCAGGTCCCCGGGGGTGTAATGGTTGCAGCAGGGTTTCAGGGTGCAGCAGACAGTCACAAGGTTGTAATTAAATGTGGGTTCACATGCACCTCAGCATCCTTACACAACAGCAGAGAAGACATGGTCAAAGGTCATGTTGGTGAGAAGATTTAAAACCACACCTGTGAATACTGACAAGAGCTTTAAGTTACAGATCGAACAACAGATTGTAAAATTCCACCTGCTTGTGCGTGAATAACAGATTAATTTTCTTTTTCTTTTTTTTCTTCCAGCAGAGAAGACGAGATGTTCGTTTGTCTGTTGTCCGGAGCTCTCAACCATGAGGTAATGCCGCCCTCTAGTGGCTCAAATAAAACAGCGATGGGAAGATTAGATTAGAATCTCTTTATCGTCCAAGAAAAACATTGTTTTGAGGTCACGTGTGTGGCGCCATTAAGTCTGAGGAAGAGAAAAAACATCTTTAATATGAATCGTTTAAAATATATACTGAAGCAGCGACGTTGAGAGAAGGAGATACATTAGACATTTTCTCTGGTCCGATTATTATTATTTATTTATACATAGTTTTACCAATACAAGAATAGGATGTTATAAGGTTAATATGGATGTAACGGTTATTTATTTTATGTTTTATTATTATTATTTAATTTTGAGAGACCTGGAAAAAAAACCCATTAACTATAAGGTCTAAATAAGAATTGAATAAAAACTAAATGTAAAAACTAAATAAAGAAAGTCAGTGAAATAGAAACTAAAAATGGAATATTATGAAGATTACAAATTTGTGTTTCTTTGTTATGGTTTATATTTTATTCTAAATATAGTACGGTACTAAGAATTTATGTAAACACTTTTTGAGGGGGAAATGTTGTAAAAGTATAAGTTGGATTAGCAACAGATATTTGTAAACAAGTGTAAACAGGTGAACTCACATGGCACTAAGAATTATGTTTGGTTTTTGTTTGTTTTAAATTTGATTGAATTAAATCATAGTTCATCGAGATAAAGATTGTTCTGATATGAAAGTGTATGTTCAAGTCTGTTAAAATAAGTGTTTTTAACATGTGTGTTTTATTTTTGTTGTAATAGTGATGCATATTTACATGATCCTAATTATGGGATGCCAAGTACTGTATTTTGTGTTATAATATATTACAATGTTTAAAATTTGTGGGCAAATGTTGGACTGTTGTATCTATTTATAACTAAGTTAAATGTATTATTTATCCAGTACTTTCTCCCATTAATCAACCGATTAAAAGTTACTTTAAAGTAACTGTGTTTTTTATAAGAAATTGTATCTAACAAATAATTCATTGAGCAATATAAATTAAGTTAATAAACTTCCACCATGTTATTGTCGATGTCCGCCTGTTGGTGTGAATGTAATGTAACAAAGTAAAATTAAGATTTAAATGCCTTTTTTAGGAAACTTGATTTAGAGACGACAACCAGGTGGTTCGATTTTATGCCCATCTGGATCCACCAATCCTTTGAAGAATCCATCCCCATTGTTCAGAAACGTCCGGTCCTGTCGTGAACATCTGCTGGAACATTCATGCCTCGTGTTTTTTGGGCTCCATTTAAATTGTGAATTAAAGGTTTGAATAGACCAAGAAAATAAATGTATAGGATCAGACAATATGCTTGGCAGAGGTCTGCACCTACCAGGTGCTTTTCTAGATACAAGTTCTTGAAACAGCCAAAGAGTCATTCCAAGGTCAGAAAGTAGACAAGAATTGAATCTTAAAAGCATCTAAATAAAAGACACAAAAGAGTAAAAACCAGAGACGCAATAGTTCTAAACATGAGTCGTTTTTATTTAGCTAGTGAGTCACCTAGAGGAGAAAACTGTCGCATCCTTGCAGTTGACGTCTCGCCATTTTGGGGGAATCTCTGTGGAGCCGAGAAGGCGGTGGATGCGGGGGTTTCTCCCAAAAGTGCTAGAGTAGCTGAGGGGCTGACTGAGCCCCCACAAGGGTCCGAGGAGCAGCGGCAGCTCCAGCAGAGCAGCAGGTTTCTCCTCAGACAAATGCACTTCAGATTGACAGGGTCACAAGAGAGAAATCAAAGATGTGCACTAGCCTGTCGCATGATACGTTTGGAACACAAAAACAGATGCAGAAAGAGGGGCACAGAAAAAAAGGGGGGGCGGGGGGTACATCCTATGATTGGCATGATTGTGACGGTTCCCCAGCTAATTTTATCCCACCTGTCAATCATCTACAGCCAGATTATTATCATATATTATTAATGCTCCTCAAGCAGGTTTGTCATGATCACCGGCTCGGAGGCGTGTAAGAAGTACAGCTGACTAGGGTTAGTCAGTTAGTTTGTCACAAACAAAATTAGAACAGGAAGTTAGCAATTAAAGGTCTGACGAGGCGGATTTCCAAGGACTGAAAGTGCTTTAAAGACAGTTGACGTTTTTTTTTTTTTGCTTTTTTTCGAAGTGGGTTTTTCTCGTGAGAACACGGGTTGAATGTACCGGTCAACACATACAGATGAGTCCATCTACGGCCCCCAGTGTTCACATACAGTTGTCATCTTCAGCGGGAAAGATCATCGGAGCCTTTCCTCCTGGTTGGTGAGGCAGTTTCTTGAGTTAAGGTCCTACATCATTACTGTTGCAGATCCAGCAGAGCTCGCTTCAAGGTTACTGTTTATTTCTATTGCGCTCCTGAAAAGAGAGAGAGAGGGGGGGAGAGAGAGAGAGAGCTCAACAATGAGGTCCAAACAAAAGCTGATCATTTGTGACACATGCAATCGTCAAGGCAACGCACTCGGTGGGATCTTCACGTTGATCCTAGCAGACTTAACAAGGGTCACTTTCACCCACGCGGGTCACAGGACTATCGTGATGCAGGTACATGAAGGGAGTTTTCCTCCTTCCGCCCTTGCTTTGTTCACCCGAAATATTTTTCATCGGCGTCGCTGCATGAAGTCACGTGACCCCAGCACGTGGGTGAGGCTTTATCACCTGATCACTATCTCAACAGGAAATAGCCGGGGTGTCAAACTCCATCACGTGTACCAAAAATTGTAAATACAGTCTGAGATTGTGAAACGACGTACAATATCAGTCTTTTAATTGGAGGCTATTTTTGATACAATATGTGGTTCTTTGTGGAAAAAAAACATGCATTTTACTCAGCAGAAATATAAATGAATGAACTACAGATCATGTCTCTCTGCAAAGGAAGCAAAGATCTTTATCTTTATTTTGTTTTTCATAAAACAACTCCATTTGCTACAAAACAAGCCATGACGGGTCAAAAGTTAAATAAACAACCTGCTTTTCCCACGATGTACGAAGGTTAAGGTTAAGGTTTATCACAAAATAAAGATGACATTTGGCTTTTGAAACTGATGTTGTCAGTATTATTTTTGCAAGTACACTTTGAGTATATGAGTACAATATTGAAACGTCTGAAAAACCTTGAGAATGTGTGATATTTGTTCTTTTCCACTGGAATTCTAATTTAAGTCTAATTCTCATTAAGATTTTTTATCCAGCAATTCCCATTATAATTGAAACCCACGCATCAGGTGTGATCTAGTTTTTAAGCACTTTAAATGAGCATTATATTTAATTTGAGACAAAAATACAGCAAATGAATCTTTTGCTTGTCAGAAAATATTTGGCTCTGCCCTCGGTTTCCTCCACTATCCTTGAACACTACTCTGTACTTAAAGCACGTTTATTAAGTTAAATACAACGACTTGTTCCGACTTAAAAATGTTTGAGTAAAATTAACAGGACAATTGTTGAAAATATTATGCAAGATCATTATCCAACCCTAGAGAAAATGTATATATATACACATCTCTTAAAACACTACCATACTTCAGTTACTACTAAATCTATTTGCTTACTATTGAATAAAGTCCCATATTTGAACAATGATTACATTTGTACATCATGATAGTATAATTACAAACCACTTTATTAATACCTATGCTATAAACGTGTTTAAGATAACCGCATGTGTTTTTGGGATATTTAAATAAAAAAAGGCACTCAGTCAGAACGACCAAGATATTCTCTGGACACAACTATACAACTGAAATAATAATAAATCCATTTCATGTAGGATATGAGCAACACTTCTCAGTAGTAGTAGTAGTAGTCTCAGAAAATGCGTATTTAAAAGGAGACGAAGTAAGCGGTGTGTACAGGAAGCACACTTGGCAGCGCTTGTTAGATTCTAAATGAAATTAACATTCCATTATGTTAATATGATAAATGGAAAAATGCCGTTTGTAGGGCGAGGAGGAGAGTTCGGAGTAACATCGCGTTGGTCCGGACACTCAGCACGTCTCAAATAGCCAAAGACAAACACGACTAGCACGGAAAACAATCACCACACACGTCAAATATCAAATATCATTGGGTGTGTCCCGCCAGTGAAATCCCAGAAGGAACATGACATTTACAACATCCTGAGGAATTTCCAGAAGTGACAAAACAGTTTTTTTTGTCCAGAAGGTGGATCCCCAACGAGCACCTCAGACCTAATTCGAGCTTTTATCCTGCCAGGAGAAAGACCAATTGTAAGGGTCACCAAAGTAGCCCACAAACACAGAGAAGATTCACCTGCACGCGAGTCAAGACTCAGCACAACAACCAGAATCATCCCCTGCCATTAAAAACAGTTTCTAAAAGCAACATACACAACTGTAGAGACGAGTTCACAGAGAGAAGGATCCACAAGCGAGTGTTCATTACGTTGAAAAGTGAGTCACAAAGGGAGATTGTATTCATCACAAGGGGAAGGAGTGTCTTTTCCGGTGAGTCTCAATTGAAAGCTCTGGTTTTCTAACTATTTTTATACCCAAGGTAAAAAAAAACAACCCGTTGACATTATACGTCAAATGGCAAAAAAAAGAGTAAGAAAAGACCAGTCGTGAGACTCTGTAATAACTGAATTAATTCAAACTTTAGACTTATTTATGGATACATAAATGATATGTTATAATTTAAAAAGACACATTTAAACGCTTGCTATAAAGTCCAAAACGTACAGGGATGTTAAATAATAAGATATTTTAACCCAAAAGTGGGAAAAGGGACAAAATCACACTTACAATTTCACAGCCATTAAATCAATTAAACAACAGATAAACTGTATTTTGGTCTTGAGTGAAGACCAAAACGTGTGCATGGTTGTTTAGGGTCCGTGTTAGTCCTGATCAATGTGGTCTTCAGAGAAAGAAGGTAAGTATTGCAATGATCGGGAAGACACACGTCCACAGTTGAATCCTCCATAGAAACCATCGTAGTCATCATAGTTGACGATCAAATATAATGAACATCCATCGTGACGCGTCAAACAAACTTATACTGGACTCCTTTACTCCGCCGTCGCCTCAACTACTTCCTCAATCATTTAAAAAAAGAGCATGAGACGCATACAACCTTATTCAAAGTTTCCCGAGACATGCCGAGTTTATCGTTCAAGCAGTTGTGAAAACACAACCGCGGAAAAAAGACCGTGGTAAGATACAAGTTTGACTGAGGCGGATCCTGTCCTGTAGGAGGTCAAGACTGCAGCCCCGCACAGGCTCCAACAAGTCTTCTACTGACAGGTTGTTTTCAGAAGCACTGGAAACACCGACTTGAAATATTAATGAGAAAGTAGCGCACTGCATATTAACAAGGTCAGCAGCGTGGAGTCAGTACAGCATCAATGGGGCAGCGGGGGGGTGGTCGGGGAGGAAGGAGGCCGAAGCGAGGGGGGGGGGTGCTTGTAATGCTGGTGATTCTACGGAAGCAGTTTAATAAAGTTCTACAGCAGAAGCTTTACTGAGAGTTTCAACCATGTGGACCAACACTCGTGATACAGGCGTGAGATTCACTCGACCCTCGGACATGAAGCCGTGTATATACGCAGCCATTCAGGATTCAGGAATAGACGGTGAGCCACCCAAGTCCGGGGGAACCGCAGAGGGACATTTAAGAGACATCGGAGCATGTATCTGCCATTGTCTGGAAGAAGGAATGTCAGGAATGCGGGCTATTTTGGGAAAGCCCTATGTATCCGACCGCAGTCTGCCAGACTACGGTTGCCATGTCAACGGCACAAGATGGCTGATGAGGAATCTGGTTAACTGGACATATATTGCTGATTAATGGTGACACATCCGTCCGCCGACAGGTTCCCCCACAACCTCCATTTACAGCAACAGGATGACAAGGTGTTGCTGTGACGGAAGGTGGAAGCTGCCACATGCCGAGCTGACTCCGTGAAAAGAGACCAAGAACTGAAGAGATCCAAGTGAGTCACTGTAGCGAAAGAAGCTCCAGCATTCCACGATGTTCAGAAAAGAAAATCCACTTTTTTAATACAACTTAGAGTGACTACTATTGAGTATAGAATGAGTACTAGAAATCCTCTCACTTTTTTCACAAGTTGGGTGATGGTTCCTTTAATTGGTGGCATTTGGAAATAAAAAAAAATGGCAGTAAAGTCAGCAGATTTGACCCAAGAGCCGAAAATAAAATCCTTAAAAGAATAAACCTATTCCAAAATCAAACTATTTTTTCCACAATGTTGGTTGTGGGAGTCCATGTCTTGGACAAGGCCACAAACTAACTTCACCTCCGCTTGCTTTGTAGTGAAAACCAAAACCAAAGCAAAGGTCAACGTTTTAAGGGTCCAGTATTGAGATGTGATTCAATTCCAACAATGATCATCATTACAAAGTCGTTTTCACTTTTCTCTTCTATGTAATGAAGGAAGGAAGATGAACTTTCAATCATATAGATGTTTACTTCAACTTATCATTTTATAGTGGTTTTTAAAACGCACTGTGATTTATTAGGTAGAGCCACATTTTTATACCGGACTCGTAGAGTTGAGATGATTTTCAATGCTAGGCGTTACTTCCATCATTTGTCTGGTTACTCAATCCTCCCTCTGTGTACAACTATCATATACATCAGAGAAAACCCTCGCAAGTTCAGGGAACACATGCAAACTCTACAAAAACACACACTTAAATCTCAGTGGTGACGCTTATATCAAATACAACTGATTTTAATGAAAATAACCATTTTTGGGTTGATTTGAATGTTGAGAGACATCATTCTGCTACAGAGGAATTGCTGAAGAAAAAAACCCTGAACTTCCGTTTTTTTTCTTTTTGGAACAATATGTTATTAAACTTAAAGTAAGTTGCATTGATAACCATCAATTGGCTGGTTAAGGTTTTCATTGCTCACTCGTCTTGATTACTTAATAGTTGTACAATCAAAAACTTGAATTAAAGATCACGTTTTAAAATTGAATCATCAAATAAATCAACTTTTGACTTGGTCGAGGCACCTTAACTCAAGCGACGATTCCTTAAAGTTGCTCGTATTATTTTGCCGTCAATGAGACACCTTGACATCCCAAACCAATCTATTGATCAAATTGTGTTTAAAAAGCTCATCCTCACCTTTCTCAAAGCCTCCTCCTCCTCCTGCCGTTTTTCGTAATGTGCAAAGTCATCAAAGATTGAGGTGGTATGCTTGTAAGTGGCGATTATTTTAAGCACTTGTTTGGCCTTCTCCAGAGGCACTTCCTGAGTGTCCCTGGAGTTGGTCACTGGCTTGTTGTCATTGTTCTCTAGCCGGATGTGTCGCAGCTGGTTGTTGGGCACATCCTTGATGAATACCCACTTCACTTCAAACTTGCCCTTCCACTTGTCCTGAGACCAGACACCCGCGTAGGCATTGTAGTCCACCGGTGAGCGCATCTCGGCCACGCCGCAGAAGTGCCCGCTGCCGTTGACGCTGAACAACAGGTAGAGCGGACCCTTGTTGCCCAGTGAGCGGAAGGCACCGTCCAGACGCTTGTTGCCGTGTTCTGTGCTGCACCAGATAGAGTACTTGATCGAGCGGTGGATGTCGTCCTCCGAGTAGCTCTTGATGATGAAGACGCGTCCGTTTTTCAAGCTCCAGTCAAACTCTTTGGGGTTGTAGTTGTTAAGGGCACGGAGTTTCTCCAAAACTGGGTGCACCTCTCCTGAGCAGGGGGAGGCACTCATCGGCATGCCCATGCCTAGACTGAAGGCTTCGCCGCGATTTCTGGGCGCCACCCAGCGGTTGGGGGGCGGTCCAGGATGCTGGGGCTGGTGATGGTGGAGGTGCGGTGGGTGTTGAGAGGCGAGGTGTAGGTGTTGCGGGCCGGGGGGAAGAGTTTGAGGGTGTTGGGGAGACTGGAGGGATTGGAGGTGGAAGGGCTGGTGTTGGTGCTGGGACGGGTGTTGAGCCTGGGGGGGTAAGGGGCTCTGCAGGAGGGGCTGGGGCTGCCCTAGAAGAGGTTGCTGCACTAAAGGCTGCGGAGGCATCATAGTCTGAGCTAACGGGGGCTTGTTCATGGCGCTCTTATCGTCCCACGTGCCAATGTTCATATTGTGCTTAATGGGAGGAGGCGGAATGGCGTTACCTGCCATTCCCATGTTGGCTTTCGGCTTGACTTTGGGCTGTGGCTTGGCCGGTTTCTTGGCGATGGCTGCCCAGGAGGCGGGTTTAGATCCAGCAGAATTGACAGACGGCGGCAGGTTATTGGCCGCCATGCTGCTCATACCTGCTGTGACCCCTAAAGACGAGCCGACAGTTTTGGTGACGGCTGCCACCATATCCGTACCCAGTTTTAACCCCGCCATACCCTGCTCAATACTATTTAGCACTGGCACCTTGCTCAGCTGGGAGTCACTTCCAAAACCAGCCTGTCCATCAGTGATGGCCCGCCCAAGTGAGCTGGGCGCGTACCCATAACTGTTACTGTAGACGGAGGTCTGCGTGGACTGTCCTTGGGAGACACTAGTGCCCCATGTGGAGAAGTCTGCGTTGCCAGGAAAGAAGTTGAAGCCATGCTGGCCAAGGAAGGGTGGGGTGTTACCCAAAGCGCCTGGTTGGCTAAAAACACCGTCGGGAATAAAATGCGGCTCGCCATTGCTCATCTGTCCGTAGGTGGTCAGGTAGGGCATTGGAGGGTCTCCTGCTGTGGACCAGGCAGCTTCTCCCAGAGAGTAAGGAAAGCCAATGGATGGAGCATAGTAGCTTGGCATGTAGGGGTCAGACATGGGTGGATAGCTGTTACCCTGTGAGGGTTAAAGACCAAAAACAGTTCTGGTGAAATTCAGAATAAGGAATACGGAAGATAAAGATAAGTCTGAAAAGTTGACTTTAAAATTTAAAAAAAAATCAAATCGACATGAAAATGTACGATCACAATAAATTCAATAAACATATTTACAAAACTACAAATTGTACAGAGTTTGATGAATGACTGGCTGGTCATTACATTATCGCTTTCATGAATAGAAGGTTTATTTTATCGGTGACATTACCAGCTTATTACAAATATATGGAGAAGAAAAAAGAAACAAAAAGAAAGAGGTGTTTGTACCTGATTGGTCTGGCCGCTTAAATAAGGCTCAAAGTCATCATCATTCACAGTATCCTTTTGATGCATTGATCCGTTTTGTACTGAGAAAGAAAAGGATAATTAGGACAACAGATTATACCCCATGAGCGCGTTAGAAGATTATTCGAAGAAATATCATGCATACTCCTCCGTCATATCCTGCCTACATTACATTACAACTAATATTACTCCTACTAAAACCAAAAAAGAATTAAAGTGTGCATCTTTGTGTACATTATATACAATTCAAGAGTCTCAATTGTCACCATTCGGCATTTGAAAATACACAATAACACACTTTTAGCACTCCTAAATGTGCTATTTAAATGAACTACTAAATTAGAAAACAACATGTTTTGTCAGTAGTTACTTACAAGAACAAAATATGGTCTTAAGGAAAGAAGAATAGAACTGACAACATTCGGGAAAAAAAGGGATTCTGTATTTTGATTAAAAAACACACAAGACAGTAGTTTTTTTTAATCCTCCTCCTGATTTAAAGATGGTGTAGCTGTGAGTGGAGCCACTGTCCACTGCCACCTATTAACCCGTCACTTGATTCCCTTCCTCTGATCTGATAAGCATCGACAACTGCCGTTTAGGAAATCATCAGAAACGGAAGGTAAAAGGTGAGACAGTTAGTTATTGCTTATCATTGTGCACAAAAGTGGATGTAAAATAATAATAAGAGGATCAGCCCTACACATGCATATCCATCCATGTAGAACACATGGTTGTGCCACATTATTGTCATAGTCGTGGATTTAACATAACAATGTTTTTAAAGTGATAACATTGACAAAATAATCCAACAATGCACAGGTGAAATGAGCTGCATATTAAAGTAATGTATTTAAATCTCTTTGCCACGCTACAGTGAAAAAAAAGGGTGTTTCAGTGGAAAATACATTTACCTTTATTTCCTTGTCCTTTGGGTCTCTACAATAACAACGAGATAAAAAGGAGATGTTAGAAGATAGCAGGAAAAACAACACACACGCCAGCAAAAAAAAACAAAAAACGACCGTGGTTTAAAAAAAACATAAAAAGCGACGCATCTTTTTCAAGACATATGTTCTCGTAAAACACGTCGTGAGATTTTAACCGGATGTCAACGACATCCAGTCCAATCGCTGCCGCATCGCGACCCGGGCTACGACCAGCAGAGAGTCTCCGTGCAACACGGCCGGCCTACACGCGAGCTAACGGCTAGATCCCCCAGAGTTGTCTCGGGTGATGAGACACCAACTCCTGCAAGAACTTCACCCGCAACCGCACGTATTTTCGATAAGACATGGCGGCGTCCCCGTGGTGTTCCGACACACAGACCTGGTCCACGGTGGTGGCAGACATCCTCCAGAAAGCCGAACTCTGGGGTCGTTGTTTTTTTTTCTGTCCGCGGCTTTCCCTGCTTCTCTCTCTCTCTCCCGGTCCTGCTCTCCTGGCTCGTCTCTCGGGTTTCAAAACCGCTCAATGATCGCAGCGAAGCGTCGGGTTTTTTCTTTTTTTCTTCTCCTGCCGTTTTTTTTCCACAACACACGACGACCTGCCTGTTTTTTCAGGGTTTTTTTTGGCAAAACACGGCGAAAACTCCGTGTCCGTGGAGAAGGCGTTCGTGGACCAGTCCGAGCCGGTTAAGCAGTCAGTGGGGAAGCGGCTGCTGTTGGACTGGAGTATCCCTCACCATATTCCACAATGGCGGACAGGCTTCTACTCCCGCTTCCGTTCCGTGCTGCTGCTCCGCGACCTTCCGCCTGTGACGCTCTGAGTCATGTTACTCACACCGACGCTTCACATGACACTCTCCTGGAACCACAGCACCTTTGGCCTGGTTCCTGACCCGCACAAACACACTCTTTGATATCCTCCTCCATCACATTTAGTCACTTTATTTGTGGGTGGAGGAATTTCTTTTTATAGCATCAATTTGCAGGAAAAATACTACTACTGTTGATAATACTAAAGTCAAAATAAACGAAATAGTTAAACATGCAACTTAATCAAAAACATAAGAATACTAAAGTATGAAAAAAAAAGTTAAACATGCAACTTAATCAAAAACATAAGAATACTAAAGTATGAAAAAAAAAGTTAAACATGCAACTTAATCAAAAACATAAGAATACTAAAGTCGAAATAAACGAAATAGTTAAACATGCAACTTAATCAAAAACATAAGAATACTAAAGTATAAAAAAAAAAGTTAAACATGCAACTTAATCAAAAACATAAGAATACTAAAGTATAAAAAAAAAAAGTTAAACATGCAACTTAATCAAAAACATAAGAATACTAAAGTATAAATAAACGAAATAGTTAAACATGCAACTTAATCAAAAACATAAGAATACTAAAGTATAAAAAAAAAAGTTAAACATGCAACTTAATCAAAAACATAAGAATACTAAAGTATAAATAAACGAAATAGTTAAACATGCAACTTAATCAAAAACATAAGAATACTAAAGTATAAATAAACGAAATAGTTAAACATGCAACTTAATCAAAAACATAAGAATACTAAAGTCAAAATAAACGAAATAGTTAAACATGCAACTTAATCAAAAACATAAGAATACTAAAGTATAAATAAACGAAATAGTTAAACATGCAACTTAATCCAAAACATAAGAATACTAAAGTATAAATAAACGAAATAGTTAAACATGCAACTTAATCAAAAACATAATAATACTAAAGTATAAATAAACGAAATAGTTAAACATGCAACTTAATCAAAAACATAATAATACTAAAGTATAAATAAACGAAATAGTTAAACATGCAACTTAATCAAAAACATAAGAATACTAAAGTCGAAATAAACGAAATAGTTAAACATGCAACTTAATCAAAAACATAAGAATACTAAAGTATGAAAAAAAAAGTTAAACATGCAACTTAATCAAAAACATAAGAATACTAAAGTATAAATAAACGAAATAGTTAAACATGCAACTTAATCAAAAACATAAGAATACTAAAGTATAAATAAACGAAATAGTTAAACATGCAACTTAATCAAAAACATAAGAATACTAAAGTATAAAAAAAAAAGTTAAACATGCAACTTAATCAAACACATAAGAATACTAAAGTATAAATAAACGAAATAGTTAAACATGCAACTTAATCAAAAACATAAGAATACTAAAGTATAAATAAACGAAATAGTTAAACATGCAACTTAATCAAAAACATAAGAATACTAAAGTTGAAATAAACGAAATAGTTAAACATGCAACTTAATCAAACACATAAGAATACTAAAGTCTAAATAAACGAAATAGTTAAACATGCAACTTAATCAAACACATAAGAATACTAAAGTCTAAATAAACGAAATAGTTAAACATGCAACTTAATAACGTGAGTAAATACATACTTAAAAAAAAGCACATCTTTATTTATTAATACTTTGGAAAAAGATAGTTTAAAACTCAAATCAGATAACATTTTTTATATATATACAGTATATCTATTGACTGCCTGGAGTGTAACATAAATAAATCTAGCCTCAGGGCCACAGGGCACAATACTTTAACAGAAAGAGAGAAAGGATTAGTTCTAATACATTTTAGACTGTATTATATTATTTTTATTTATTTTTATTTTATTTTTAATTAGGAAGGAGAGCAATTTAACTAAAAGAGATCATACTTTATTGGTAAAGTAGTTTTTTTTTCTTTTATGACGGACTGATTCACATTTTCAATTATTATTAACATACTTTATCTACTGAATCTGCTAATAGATGTAACTGCCAGGACTCCATCATCTTCTTTACCTCCAAAATACATTTTTTTAAATCATTTGTCCCAAATGTTCTTTCTTCTTCGATGTCCAGACAACTGCCACCACAACAATACTTCACAATAACTGAAACAACTGCTAGTGTTGGCCCCAAGACAGCATGTTTTTTCCAGTTTAGTTGATAGAATCCCAGCAGCTATTTCTGTTCCTACTGGTTGTGTTTGCCTTTTTTAAATTGTATATTTATTTAAATAATAAGGTTATTAATCAAGTGGTCTCAGAAACGAGTTATTTAGCTGCTCAACTCTCACTACAAGTTGTAATGAATAATACACAGTATGTCCCCAATTACCACCTCTAAATACTTCAACTAAGCGTGGATAGTAGTAATAGTGGAATAGTTATTACTACGTCTGCAACTTGCAGTACCCATCACCTACGACAGTACTAGTACAGGAGTTATTCTTATTCTTATTCTTATTATTATTATTACAGCCCATTTTTTTCCACCTACACCAATCGAATATGATTTACGTATGAACAAATACAAGCTAATTTTATACATATTGCATGACAGTAATCGTTTAAAATACACAAGTGTTACAATTTCAGCAGTTATTTAAAAGAACGCACTGGGCTTGCATATAAAACAAAAACACAAAAAGTACAATTCCAATACTCTTAACGCAGATTTGACGTCAAACTACGTATTCTCGTGGCGTGTCCTCGCGAGATTTCCGCAGTGAGTCTTGGAGCAGTATGGCGGCCGTGGCGCTGAGGTCTTGCCGCAGAGGACTTTCACAGATTTTAAGTAAAAGTCAACGCTCTCCCGCCTCTTTAACACGCGTAGAAGGTTGGTTCAGCTTAAGGGTTTTCAGAGTTATCAACCAATTTTAAAAAATATGTCGTGTAACGGGATTTAAAGGTATTTGGGGGGGTGTGGCGTTTATTTACTAGACGTCTTTAAAATTGAGGCTCATATAAGTGTCCACTTCTGCTTAAATGTATACAAATTACGAAACAAATAGCTCTATTTGGAACTTAAAATCTCCATTCTTTGTTATCATGTCAACTAAATATAATATAAGCGATAGTTTTTTTCTAAAACTCGACCTCTTGTTTTTTGTTTGTTTTTTATTTGTATGCTTAGATTGACAAACACTTGTCGACTGTCTCTCTGTTGGTTTATTTAAAATGTATTTTTTTGGGGACTATTTTGATAACAAAATCTCCCACTAAACTTTGCATTGTGAATACCAGGGAGCAAGAGACACAAGTCCACAGTTCAGTATGCTTCGCGACCAGACCTTCCAAAGCTGGCCTACAGGAAAGTGAAGGGCAAGAGTCCAGGTGTGCTCTTCCTCCCCGGCTATGCATCCAACATGAACGGCCAGAAGGCCGAGGCACTGGAGGAGTTCTGCAGGTCGCTGGGCCACTCATGCCTCAGGTATGCCTGTCAAACACACCTTAACGTAGTACTTAAACTCTATAGCATCAAACTAAACAAACTAGGACAACAATAATGGATGGACCGGGCTGGCAGGAATGACTAGAGGAGAAAGATCTATAGGAACTTGGCGATTATAGCATTCCATCATATCCCATGTTTAGATCTGATGACTCTGTCAAGCCCAACAAGGAAAACGGTTGGGAAGGAGCCTATATTTAAATACATCCACCAAAAATAACAAAACAAATTGTCCTCAACCAAACTGTATCCATAAGATCAGCAAAGACAGAAAGTTATATTCCCAGGCTTCGAATTTAAACTTTTTAAGGTCAAGGCAAGTGTTGCAGAGCATTAGGGCACCAAGGCAAACTATTATTTCGAAGTAGGGGCACCAGGCAAATACATATATATATATATATCATGCTCTTGTAAACACCTATTGAAAACATAATGTTATTAGTTTTAACATATCAGCTTTGCATTAACATCTTGGGCTTCTACTGCTATTAATTATTTGTTTATAACAAATCTGTATTATAACAAATATTGACGAACTTAAATAAAAGGCTTTGAATAAATAAGCACCTGGCATACATGTTTAAGTAATTAGAATTACAAGAACATGATAATAAATGACTAGATTATATGTAAAAGTAAAATGAGTAATGAGATTTTGTTAATCACTAAACATATACTACGTTAATATATATATATATATATATATATATATATATATATATATATATACATACACACACACACACACACACACACACACACACACACACAGATAGATAGATAGATAGATAGATAGATAGATAGATAGATAGATAGATATATTGTAGAGGGAATTGTGAACAAATATATAAAACGTCATGCAATAATCATTCTATCAATATTATCGTTTTCATAAGCGGCTTGTATATTAAATGTTTACAAAAAGTATACAAATCCACGTATGTTACAGACTTGGCTGCTGACTGCCGTGAATCAAAATAAACACTCACATAAACAACATCGACAGGTTTAGTCTGGAGGAGGTCACAGCAAGTGCCGCGGTTAAATTCGAACCCTGTATTCCCAAATTGACTCAATAGTTCATGGTACAATTTTCCTTTGACATTTAGCCATTTATAATCAACTGTAGTTGCAGCAAACCCCATACATAATATTGCAGCTTCCATTATGTGTATTAGGTTGCTAAATAGAGTATTACTGATTACGTTTGTCTTCACCAGGTAATATGTTTTTTTGTGACCAGTGTGTTCTTGCGATTTGATATTAAATGTGTCACCAGGTTTGACTACACAGGACATGGAGCGTCAGAGGGAGTGTTATCGGAGGGAACTATTGGTACCTGGAAGAAAGATGTTCTGTTTGTCTTGGATGAGTTAGCTGAAGGTCCCCAGGTGAGTGTCACTTTAATATGACTGACTCAGTGAAATCCATGTGCCACTTTGCTAGTGTTCTGGCTTCTCTTGTTTGACTCGCACACACACGCTCGTGATATTGCACAACCATGCTGTTGATTTGAAACAGACTCTGCTCCTGCACTTGAGCCAACATTGTTTGAGGTTGATTCTTGGAAAGTCTGCATGCTTTTGAGTCTTCTCTCTCCAAACTTGCTATGAAGATTGAATGTTTGATTTCGTCTTGTCCAGAGATGGACAATTTAATTACCTAATGGACTACATTGTGAACTGCAACTGTTGTCTAAGGCCACAACAGTATAACTGCTGCCAGTTAGGATTTTTGGCAACATTTGAAAAAAAGCTACAATCATCAATTGATTCCATTTCTTTCTTTCTTTTTTACTGGTGAATATGGGCTCATCTCTGAGAGATGCAAAACTATAAGCTAAATTATTAGAAAATAGTTTTCTTCACTATTAATGTTAAAATAATAATGATAATAATAATAATAATAATAATAATGATGATGATGGCACTGACCCATGGCTGGCTTAGTCTGTACAAGAGTTTGCATGAACCATGACATGTTTCAAGTGGCGTTTTTGAGTGAAGTAAACTTAAAAAACTTTTTGTTTCCAATCTTTCTTAAAATACATCTTGGTGCACATGTTTGGAAATATCAAACGTTTAAAAAAAAAGCTCTACAGTAACGCTCTCTCAAATGCTGTTCGATTAAATCAATGGTAATTATTGCTTCATGTTGTAACATGGCGTCTGCGGCAGGTGGCGCTGTTTGCCCACATTATGGCAAAAATATAGTTTTTTTTGTATTTTTGTGTTCTCGCTTCCCTGAAATTGCGCAACATGTACAGCACATGGCAGGCTTTCAGATTACCAACCAATCTTCTATAACCAAAGTCTCTAATCCTGGACCTCCTCACAGATCATGGTGGGCTCAAGTATTGGTGGCTGGCTCATGCTGCTCGCCGCCATCGCACGACCGGAGAAGACCGCGGCCCTCGTCGGCATCTCCACTGCCACTGATCACATTGTCACATCATTCAAGTCTCTTTCTCTTGAGGTGAGACCACCGACTATGTGTTGGATTTTGGAAAGCAGTTAATACAATGTTTGATACACCAATGTATAGCTCATAAACAATAAGCCACTAGTTATCGTTCAATACATTTGATTTATGATGTAATATTGTTAATTTTGATTGTGGTGTAATATAGACAGTAGAAATGATTTGCTTTTTGTTTTATGTATCCAGGCAAGAAAGGAGTTTGAAGAGAAGGGGGAGTGGTCTTTGCCCACCAAACACTCAGATGAGGGCCTCTACAAGTTTAGCATGGACTTTCTGAATGAGGCTGAGAACCACTGTCTTCTGCGCAGTCCCATTCCCATCACCTGCCCTGTACGTCTCATCCACGGGCTGAAGGACGAAGACGTCCCCTGGCACATCTCCATGCAGGTGGCCGAGCGCATCCTCAGCCCCGACGTGGACGTCATCCTGCGGAGACACGGCCAGCACCGCATGTCCGAGAAGGATGACATCAAGCTCATGGTTTACACCATTGACGATCTGATCGACAAGCTGACCACCATGACTAACACGGTCTGAGTGGGAGGAGAAGGCAAAGAAAGAGTCTGAAAATGAGCCTGTTTACTGGCTAGATAACGCCCAAAAGCACCAATCGTGTTTCTCTGCCAAATATCTCCATTTCCCCGTTTCTATTTTCACTGTTGTTTCACTGTAGCTTCTGATTATGAGTCTTCCTTCTAGTTGAGCCCTAAAAACTACAGTTTTTTTTCTGTATGTCCTTCACATACTGTGTGTTCTGTTGGTGACCCGTTCAGGTCCACCTTTGCTGCTGCCCATCTCTTCACTCTTCACCTACATGCATAGCTCTCCTGTGCCTTTTTAGGTCACCTGCCACCGTTTTAGCCAAGAAAACCTCTTCACACTAGATGTCGATCACACACTGTTACCACAACCTTTAATCATGACTGTCCACCTGAACAAAGTCTCTGTGAGGTGACAATTATTTTATAAAGGACAATAAAGGATTTGAAAGAAAAATGGGCTGACATTTGGTCAAGTTTATGTCCCTGCACGTCCATGTTTGAAGGCTTCAGGCTCATTTGCAGTAACGCTCTCACACGTCTCCTCGGTGGAGTAACGCTGTTGATTATTAACTTGAAATCGGTCACTCGCTGGTCGTCGTTTAACGGTCCGGAACTAACCAGTGACTCAAGTCCACTGGATTGCTGAGCTGACCTTTGTTTGAAATATTCCCTTGCGCCCTGGAACGAGTTCAAGACTTCTTATACAATTATACAAACTGATGAGACCTTCAGGAAATACATTCACGGTTCATAAATCTGTTTTCATTTGACATCCGCAACAACTAGTGCATCTAAAATTTTATTCACCCGCTGGAATTACCTTCATCTTCCAAGATGAAATGCGATTTTGTTTTGGTGTTCTTCTCGAAAATATGATTTTTAACGTTCTTTTGTATGTTTGAAATCACATTTTTATCTTCATAGCATCTAAATTTGTCTTTTGCTTGTATGAAAGGTTCAGGTTTCCAAGTATATTGTAGTCCAGAGTCAGATTTCAGACACATATCAAAACTGTGAGAGGAAGATGGCTAGTTGTTCTTCACTTGTCTTTTACAGACACTGCCTCGACTTCAAGTCTCTCAAGGTCTTACCTCACATACTATACTTTTAGACGATAGAAACTTAAACACGCCAGGCAGGTGTCTCGTAGTTAACGCAGGTTTACTCCAGGCTCTCTGAATTCTTCACCGCAAGCCTCAAGTGAATCACATAAATGAAGAGGTGGACGAGTAACCATGCAACTCAAATATTTCAATAAGAAAATGAAGCCACTCGCACCAGAGAGATGTTTGCTTAAGTGAAGATACACTGAGAAGTTGCAGCTATAATGCATATTTGTGTATTGCTCATAAATGTAGTTTTGTTGTCATCACCTGCACATGACTGACCCTGGACTGCAGCTCTCACCCATGAGTCATTAACAGAAGGTCAAGATCTCCATGATAGATGACAGATGTCCAGCAACCATGCTCTCCAGCCAGGATCTTGTAAAAGGAAACTAAGTGGTGGGACATGAATGGTTGAAACACAAGAACCAGAGGCTCGGAATTCGAGGTCGGGTAAAAAAAAAAAACACACAGAGATGTGGATGTGAGGACCCCTCCTGGAGCAGCGGGGGTATAAAAGAGAGAGTCGCCCCTCCCGACCGGGACATCCTGGCCCGATGGATGCTTCAGCACTTCAGCCTCCTCAGTCCTGCCCGCGCAACTGACAGGAGGACCGGACGAGCTGCAGTGAGTACACTCTCGCATCCATCCTCACGATGCTGTGTCACATCTTTATCAACACTTACCATTCACTTCAGTCATCCACGGAGTCTTTGAAACCACGTGCTTTTTATTTTTGTGTGAACCTTACTAGAAGAATTGTCGCAGAAACCACTGACGTAAGTCATTTAAAGTGTCGTGCAGTCTAAATATAGCTCTGTCCTCGCGCTGCTTTTCCAACTCTTTGTGAACGAGTGAAGATAAAACACTGTGACGAAGATGATAGTTTGACGCCACACACACTGCCGGAAACAGGTTTGGATGTTGCCATGGTAATGCGAGGGTAGGGTCAGCGACCACACCCTTTTTTCTGGACACACTGCAGACTCAGTTTTCCTTTTTTTTTTTTTTCTTTCAATAACTAAGTTATAGTGATCGCAAATGTAGTTACAAAAGTAATATTTAAACAAGTTAATCAAACACAACAAGATAGTGAACGAGTGAAGATAAAACACTGTGACGAAGATGATAGTTTGACGCCACACACACTGCCGGAAACAGGTTTGGATGTTGCCATGGTAATGCGAGGGTAGGGTCAGCGACCACACCCTTTTTTCTGGACACACTGCAGACTCAGTTTTCCTTTTTTTTTTTTTTCTTTCAATAACTAAGTTATAGTGATCGCAAATGTAGTTACAAAAGTAATATTTAAACAAGTTAATCAAACACAACAAAATACTAAGAATTAAAAAAAAAATGGGTTGCCTTTATAGTCTCCAGAATACACACGTGAACAGTTTACCTTTATAGTCTTTATGAACAGTCTTACATCATCACAGAAGCTTAAGGCATACAAGTCAAGAGCAAAGACAGATTCAACAAAACAGAGGTAGGTGTCATAGGAGCAGAAAGTATTTAAAGGTCTATATATTTAAAAACCTGATGAAGATGAAAATCAAAACCCTTTTTTTGGTTTTAATATAATTATTCGTTCCCTGTATTTCCCCTTAAATCACACGTTGCCTCATCTTCCTCCGAAGGCTGTGAGTTTTTGGGGCTACCGACATGGCGAACAGGGGGCCCAGTTACGGATTGAGCCGAGAGGTGCAGGAGAAGATCGAGCAGAAGTACGACAGCGACCTGGAGCAGCGCCTGGTGGACTGGATCATCGGTCAGTGTGGAGGAGGCCTGGACAGACCGCAACCGGGCCGAGAGAGCTTCCAGAGCTGGCTGATGGACGGAACAGTAAGTCTTCGGCTGCACCTTCAAACTCGAAATAGAATGTACAGCTGAATTATTTAAAGTGCAAGTTGGTGCTTTGACCAGCGAGGCTTGAGAGCTGAATACGTTTGGATATTTGAGCTTTTGATGTAGAGTTTTACTTTTGAGTTTCAGCACAAACAAGAGTCATGTTAGCGTAGTTTAGCACAAGCTTTATCAGATATTACTTTCCTCAGAGTCTTTTCAAGGAGGTACATCGAAGACCAGATCGAAGTGATATAAGTGTGTGCAACAGTTGCAGCAGAGCACCAGACATTGATCTCAAGCTGGTTTTAGTAGCACGAGTAGGACAGCAGAGAGACAAGGCTGACCTGTTACAAAAAGATCAGGAAAGAGAACCTTCATTAAATAAGATATATTATATGAAACTCCTTTATTTCGGACACAGTGGTCGTGTGAGTGACACACAACATGAACCACCATGTTCTCGGGAAGAGCCTCAGCCTAGAGATCCATCAATATTAATAAAGACACATTGATTTTATTTAATAATAAAAATGTCTGATTGTCTGGTCTGGTTTACTTTTTCTATTGCTTATTAAAATAATGCTGCCAACAAACAAAAAAAAACGCTGATCATCACATTATCACACCACTGTGTGTGTTAACCAAGGTATCTAAACAACCCCTAAAGAAACCAACATGTATCTTGTATCATGTATCTTGCGACCTATTTCACTGACCCAACACTCTGTACTAGCATTTGATCCTCATCCTGACGACTCATCACATCAATGTGTCTCAGATTCTGTGCAGACTCATCAACAGCCTCTATCCACGAGGGAAGGAGCCCGTCAAGAAGATCGTGGAGACTCAGATGGCCTTCAAACAGATGGAGAAGATCTCTCAGTTCCTACACGCAGCAGAAGCATACGGCGTGACAACGACTGATATCTTCCAGACCGTGGACCTGTGGGAGGGTGAGCTGTCGGTCTTGAATCTGCCCGTTTCTACTTCTCAATTCATGTTGATTCTATGGGTCTTTGTTGTGTGTAGGGAAGGACATGGCCGCCGTGCAGAGAACCCTCATGGCTCTGGGGAGTGTGGCTGTCACGAAAGACGACGGGCACTACAAAGGCGACAGAGACTGGTTCCACAAGTAATTCAACACTTTCATTGTAACAACTTAATGAGATAGAATTATCTTTTTGACTCATCTCTCTTCTTGCCGCGTAGGAAGGCGCAGGGATATCGTCGCGAGTTCACCGCCGAGCAGCTGCGTCAAGGCCAGAGTCAGATCAGCCTGCAGATGGGCAGCAACCGAGGGGCTTCTCAGTCGGGAATGACGGGCTATGGTATGCATCGTCAGATCATGTAGAGGCTCTTTCCCGACTTCCACAACTTGTATTGTACTAACGTGTCAAAGTGTAGCCGCAACTTCTTGCTGTGCTAACCTCCCTGGAACTGCTGCTTTCTCTCTTGATAAATGATGTCAAATTCTTTAAACATTCTTCCCTTTAGTCCTAAAACCATCCTTTTCACTAGTACATGTAGCATGTGACAATTGAGACACACAATCAACATTACAGGTCATAAAATGCAAATCAAGAAATTGTTTGACAAAATCTTACTTGTCAATAATTCAACACTAATAAAGCAGCAGAATAGGTGATGGTTGATGCTGTTGCTCAACAGCAAGAGACTAGCATAAAGTATCTCTCGCTCACCGGTCGTGTGTGGTTTTCCTTCGTAACTGCACAGTTCTAATTTTGTCTCATAATTGTGCGTAAGTGTTTGCCTATTTACCGTGTTTGGCTGTGGAACTTTCCAGGGTGTCCCTTGTTTACAGCCCAATGAGAACATGATGGATAGCTGAAGAATTATAGAGTAACATATCAGTGTCTGGAACATCTGTCATCCGTGTGCGAACCCAATAAGCTATTTAGCATTAGCATTAGCATTTTAAACCTACAAGCACTTTCTTTTGAAACTGTGTCTGTGTTGCCATGACGCCCACGGATGGCCTTCTGTTGTGCCTGACTTAATGGAGACTTGTTCCTAAAATAAAGTCAATGTGTAAGTCACGTGTCATTCAGGTCTTTTTTTATTATAATTTTTAGCAAATGCGTTTTATCTGGAGGCCTGTTGAAAATAAAATGAAATAAAACATCACTGTGTGTGTCTGTGCGGTTCCCTGTGCACTATCTCCATGGACAAGAAAGGGCGAGTCGGTTACATCGGAAGTTCTTTTTTTCTTATCTTGGTTTTATGTTTCAGCCTCACCCTCGCCTCCTTCCTCTCTGCTCCCCCCCTCACTGTAAGCAATCTAATAAAGAGCACGGCAGCATAGTGATCAGCAGCCTCACCGACAGACTCCTGGGTCACCTCTAGTCAGCCATGCTGATGCTGACCTTGGAAGTGACCTTCCGGTGCTTCTGTGTTTGTCAAATTAACGTCTGACAGAGCATAAATATTCAAGCAGATTTTATAGCGAAAGCCCTTTTACCTGTTCCAGTCAAACAGGATTATTTTATAAACTGATGCATGGAATACAGTTAAACCAAAATAATTTTAAATGTTGTTAGTTGTTAGTTTCTGTACATAACCTTTGCCTTTTGTGTCTCTTTCGTTTAATGAGACCTTGGAATTATAAATAACTTGCATGTTCCAAATGAAAATGAAAATATAAATTGAGAACTTTAGTAGAATTTACTGAGCACAAATTCTCCATTCTCCATGTGGAAAGTCACATATAGCATTATACTCTGACATATTCATTAAAAAATACATTTCCTTAAAGGTCAACTCTTAAATTGATCTTGGACTCTATTGAGACTATTGTATCATCAGTATGTGTCTCTTTGTACAAAAATCTTCATTAAAATGATCTTAAGCTCCGCCCACTGAAAACTGTTTTTTTGTTCTGGAGATTAAATCTTATTTACCATAACCACGCCCACTCTGCTGTGATTGGTCAAGCATCAAGTTTGTCACTTCATGTCATTAATCCCAGAAGTCTCCACCTCCAAGAGACTCGTTGTATGAACGAAGCGGGGCGTGATTACAGCTGGCTGGAGGAGTGAAGCCATTATTGCGTCATAATGGACTCGGCTTTTGTAACCTCTTGTTCGCCAAGATTTCAGACGGGGAGAAACTTTATAAAGTAAAATTCAAAACATGGTCATGATGCAACACGCCTTTACATCCGAGGCGTCATACCGTCCGACGCTGTGCAATTCCCTCCCTAAGGTGACGTTACAGGGGGGACAAAAACGTCGGTTTTAGCCTACCCGGGTCACCCAGTAATATACAGAGCACTCCCCGACGTCGGATTCAAACTATCTGGGTAACATTTGACGCGTCGCCTAACTCGTCGTTGCCATGGTAACGTGACATGATGTGTCGCTGTTGTCATTTGGCTACTGTAATTGTAAAACTATGATGCGCACTTGAAATGTTTAATGTCAACACTGTGATTCTACCCCGATTGTGCTTAACGACCTCAAACCATTTTGAGGTGATACAAGGCGACCATAAATCGGTAAAGAATGCTTCATTTGTATATTTTGAAGCTTGGATTGTTCACGCATCGCGGAAGTCAAGAGGCTCTCGCGGATTAATACATGCTTAAAAGGTCCTGTAAAAGTGACTATATTGTATATTTTTAGGTGTTTCAACTCCATAATGTTGACATTGTTTTATGAATGAGTAAAATAATGTCTGGATGTGCTATTTCGCTTGATCCTCTTTATAATCCGGTACGCTTTTCTATAAAAATAGAATCTTTCATTGAGATTGCGTTTATGGACATATGTTTTCTTTTTATTTAGTTGCAATTATGAGCGATCTATGTGACGTTTGTCAACAGTAATCGCGATCCTGCAGAGGTGACGGACGGTATGACGCCTCGGGTGTGAGGACGTGTTGCATGATGAGAGACTTACTGCATCTTGGAGAGGAAGACTTCAACATTTGAAACATACAGTTAGTTTTAGTTATTAGTTGCTACTTTATACTATAATATTTTTTAACTAAATATTTAGAAAAATTCATTTCCTAGATTAAACCCCCACCCCCCTGCAATGCATACATGTTCTATCACAAAAAACCTTTTAGTGACATCACAGTACACTTTCTTTTAATTGAAAAAAATCACCAACAGCCAAAAATGTGTTAAAATGACACTCTGTAGCCTACAATAACAATCTAGTGATATGGAAGTGTATTACATGATTACACTCCCAGTCCCTACAACAGCAAAGATACTCGATAATGGCATATTATTTGCAGATAATTCATTTTTTAAAACAAGGTGAAATTGAATATTTTCCCACGGCACACCTGACCTTTCAAATCAGCCATTTGGACACGATCGTCACTGGAGACCTGAAGGAGGCCTAATCTACGCATGTGCAGTTTTACACCACCATTCTCGCCACACTCATCACTATCTGAACCACCAGACTCATGTGCTGGAACACACCCTAAGGTTATCTGATTCACAGAAAGGGTCATCTGCTTCATGACCTCGGTGGCTGACCTTCCCGCCCTTGATTGAACTGCCTTTAGGCAGCAGGCTTCAATCAATTAGGTCAATACAGGTTTTGTTTCCTCATTGAACATTATGGAATGGCGTGACCTTTGCAAAAGTGTCAAAAGCTTTACAGTGTCCACTCAAAACTACGATAATTTGCATGTATTAACTTGAGTAGCATAACCAGCATCTTACGAGGGGAACTTGAATTGAATGTAAAGCTTCTGACGACACTTTTATTAGTTGGACATTCCCGTCACACGTCAAAGAATAACAAGATTGTAGAACCAACTTTGCCTACTTCTTCCAATGCAGTGGTTTTATACCAGAAGACCAGGCAGAGGATCCCCAAATACAGGTGTGAAAAACTTGTTGCGTCATTTCCAAGAAGACTCATGGCTGTACTAGCTTATAAAGGTGCTTCTACTCAATACTGAGCAAGGTCTGAATACTTGACCATGTGATATTTCAGTTTTTCTTTTTTAATAAAAATGTCAACATTTATGGGTTTTTTTCTGTCAAGAGGGTGCTGAGTTTACATTAATGAGGGAAAAAATTAACTTAAATTATTTTAAAGAAAGGCTGCAATGAAACAAAGAGTGAAAAATCGTAAGGGTTCTGATTACTTTCCGTACCCACTGTATATCTATACAGAGGTATATTTGTGTTATTCTTTATATAAATGTAGAACCTCTATTTTTGTTTTCTATGTAGAAATAAATTAAAGTTGCCTGAATGTTCTCCATAGAGCATTTTTTAAAGAGATGTACTTATATGTACTTATTTTTCCAAACTTTTTTTTATATTTACTTTTTACTTTTTTTTATATACTTTATATTATCTTTTTGAGGGACAATAAATCCCTACAATAAATACAATAAATACACTAAAAACCCTATATTATTATTGAATAATAGAAAGAAATACAAAATAAAATATTTGTTTCTACAGGATATTTGACTTCATGAGGCCACATAAATATAAAGGGCTGTTAAGATATCTAAAGATGTTTATGAGTAATTGGTATCTTCAGTTTGAAACCAGGCAAATAAGTAAAGGTCTTGGGCACAGGGTTGCTCTCGCATCCTCTCCCAGACTCTCGGGCGTTTTATCATTAGCTCTAAAGGCAGGTGAAGTGTAACTAACCAGGATGAACTCAATAAGTGAACCACCAAGTCTGTCCACCAATAGAACGACAGATAGACAACTGGGGCTATAATGATTCAGTCAAACAGTGAAGAGTATGCAACGTGTAGAGGTGAATTGTGAAGGAGGAAGTCACATGATGAGGGTTCGATCATGCACCTTGTCACGCTGAATGGGTAGTCCAGGCAAAATGAGGTTCATGGTTTCTCTGTGGCTTCTTCTGTTGGCCATCAGGTGTGTTGCGCAGGAGCCAACTCAGACTCAAGGCTGCGTTTGTGGACACCCTGGAATTCCGGGGGACCCTGGACATAATGGGTCGCCAGGCAGAGACGGGAGGGACGGACTCACGGGGGACAGAGGTGACAAAGGTACGTTGTTCTAAAGTATTACTGTTGTTTGTATTATCAAAAGAACCATCATTTTTGAATCATTATTCTTTGTAAAGGTGACATAGGTCTAGTTGGACCACCAGGAACGGACGGCATTAAAGGAGTTGCTGGAGAACCTGGTAAGTCAAGTACTCTGTGTTGCCTCCTCATAATGTGTTTGGACCTCAATAGGTCATCACATTATTAGCTATATGAAGACTATGACGTTCCAACTTGTGCTGTCATGAGATTTAAGTGAGTGCTGGAGCAAAGCAATGAACTAGCAATGGCCAAGACTCACTGCTAAAGTCGCCTTAAACCATGTCTGGTTGTCCCACAGACAACCAGATGTTACCAGGACCAATGACCAAACACTGTGTTTCCTTCAAGCCAACATGAACTTCTGCGGTTATTATGTTTATGTTGTATCAAATATTTCCCTGTCCAACAATCCTAGACATATCTGTTTATACTTTATAATATACTTTTTATTACCAATTATTTTATTCTTTTTACTCAAAGGGGGGCAGGGTCCTGCTGGCCTGAAAGGAAAAAGAGGAGATAACGGTGAGCGTGGACCTCCTGGGAAAATGGGACCCCAAGGTATCCAAGGACTGATTGGTCTGAAAGGTGCAAAGGGCGAACTTGGATTGCCTGGACCCCAAGGACATAAAGGAGATCCAGGGCCCTTTGGACCAGAGGGTGCAAAGGGGGAAGTTGGCCTCAGAGGAGACAGGGGTATTCAGGGGCCACTTGGACCCCCTGGCCGTCCTGGGCCAAAGGGAGAGATAGGTATTCCAGGTCACAAGGGCAGCATTGGTTATCGAGGAGAGAGGGGGAGCAGAGGAGAAAGGGGTGACAAAGGTGACAAAGGAGATGAAGTTTTCATCGCTAAAAGTGCCTTTTCTGTGGGACTCACATCTCAGTCAAAACTGCCCCCTGCCAATGTGCCCATTAAATTTGAGCGGATCATTTACAACCGACAAAACCACTATGATCCAGAAACAGGAAGATTCACGTGTGCAGCGTCTGGAGCGTATTATTTCTCTTATCACATCACAGTCTACTCCAGAAATGTCAAGGTGGCTCTGGTGAAGAATGGACTGAAGATGATTCACACCATGGACAACTACCAGAGTAGCGAGGACCAGGCAGCAGGGGGCGCTGTGTTGCATCTGGATGCAGGGGACAAGGTGTGGCTGCAGGTGGTGGGAGGCGAGCTGTTCAATGGGCTGTTTGCTGATGAAGACGATGACACCATATTCTCTGGGTTCATCATATTCGGAGTTTAAATTTATTTTCTAAATGTATGGGTTCATTTCTTAATGGTTTCGTTTCCATTTTTATTGTGGAAGTGGATTAGCTTTAATTGTGAAACGTCTGGTATTTGAGTGAGAAAATGTGCAGCTAACTTGGACGTCAGAAAACATTCTTAAGTACTCAAGAATGTTCGAGTTATTTGCCAGTGTCTAATCCACCGACGACATGGAGTTTGAACAGGCATTTCTTTAAGCTCTTGCGAAAACAAATTTAACAAACAAAACTGGGGGAAAAAAATCAACTTCAATTATATCAAATGATATGTACACTTGACCGTAGTTAATGAATATGAAATACAACTATATTTTGAACTCACAATTTCTTTTTTAATGTTTTTTTTAATGTTTAATTGTCATAACAAGTGTTTCAATAAAGGTTGGAAAACTCCACGGTTTCATTTGAGACTTTTCTATACAACACAAAACTAAATATACTACAAATATCTCTGGGGGAGATATAGACTTTTTTTTTGTTTTAGTCTCTCTGAACCTCAACCTCAGTATTGTTCTGACACAAAGCTATTTTTTTTCATCCCACACAACATGAGCCATCCATTATGAACTTTTTAAGTAAGGTATTTACAATGTTGTACACATTAAGAGTCGCTAATAAAGGTCACAAAGTCATGATGAGAAAACACTTAAAAAGACATTCCACGAGCATGACCAGTTTAGGTATGTCAGATGATATGAGGAAGAGAGCGACAGAACAACTGGAATGTCCAGTCCTTTCAGAGGAAGTGAGGTGCACAGTCTCGTCTTCTGTCTTCAATGAGCGCCGTTTGTTGGGCGTGACTTTCCGCCGAAAGTCTCAAATGCGATTGGCCCGAATTAAATCAATCACACACCGGTCAACCAATGAGCAGCCACTTACGCCTCCGAAGCCCCGCCTCTTCACCAAAAAACATTGCAACAAGTGCATCTAAGATGCTCGCGAGCTCCGATCTCCTCCAAGAAGCACTTCAAGTGGAATATTCGCGACATTTTTTTTAGCTTTTCTTTTTTCCTCTATTTAGTTCGATTCAAGCCTCCGCGGCTTCGCCACGATTATTTTAAGGCATTCGTTTTCTCGACATGTTTGAGCGGTTGGAGAAAAGCGAACTGATAACGTGAATGAGAAGTTTATCAGTCAGGAGTTGGAGAGCTAGTGGCTAATGCTAACAATACTAACTGCTTAAGGAGGAAACTACGAGTTTTTTTTTTACTTCTTTTATCTTAAAGAAACAAACTAAAAAAAAAACAGGGGGATTCGACATGTGTGCGCGAAGGAGTGCGGAGCCGCGACCGGTTCGACTTCGGACCCCGCAGCGAGACATCATTGTGGCCGGAGAACACGAACAGCTGCTGGCTTGATGCGACACCGCGACAGCCACGATGAGCCTGGTGAGAACAAGTGTGGAAGAATGTGACGAGGAATCTGCTTTAACATGTTCTGTCATGTCGGATATAATCCCACGGCTGCTTTTTTTTCTTCTTCTTCTTATGGTTGTTGCTGTAAACGGGGGGGTTCTTGTGGTGCCTTTACACCCCTGTTGTTATAGTGATGTGAGGCTCTCTCGGGAGGACTGGAAGGAGGGGCAGGTGGTGGGTCCAACTACTACAAAGAGTTTATGGCCAGAGAAAGTGAATTAATGCAGAAATGAATAAGACGTTTCTCTCAGATCGTTATCTCCTTTTAAATCTGCGTTTCCTCCCCCGGAATCCAACAGTAAATCTTGATAGTTTGAGCATATACTGACCTTCTTTTCTGTCTTATCTATTCGTCTAGTACTGTTGTACACACTTTTGAAATACATGTTCTCTGTAACTTATTTCAAGTTTTAGTTCTGGCTCCAGCATAACAACTCCTGCACTTTCTTTTAGTAATATTCATATTCTGGACTCCCCAGAAAAGTCACCAATTACCTTAAAAGGTGTGTTTATTAACAATGTTTCGTTTGTTTATTTTTTTAATAACCATTATTGAGAGTGTTGTTGAGAGGTATGACTCCTTACATCCATGCAACAGTTTATTTTCATGTCTTAACAAGAAGGATCTGTCTCGCCTGCAGTTGCTTCAGAACTCTGCAGCGAGAATTCTGACCCGCTCAAGTAGAAGAACTCATATTTCTCCGATCCTTAAAACTCTTCACTGGCTTCCAGTTTCTTTCAGGATTAACTTCAGTTTTATCTTGCCCTTTAAAGGATATACTTTATTGAATATTGTTTTGATTGTTTAAGAGCTTTGTGACCCTGGTCTGGAAAAGCGCTATACAAATAAAAATGACTTACTTACTTACTTACAAGCGCTTATGTTTGACTGAATTTATCTACTTGTCTGGACCGAGGGCTGTGAAACTATCTGCTTGATTTCTGGAGCTCACCAGATTACAATTGTCTGTGACTGGAGAGCCCTGCAAAATAAATTGAGATATCCCTGAAATAAAGGATTTATGGACACTCCAATTTAAAACTCATAATTGTGAGTCACACCATTGCGAAAATAATAAAGTTGAGAGTTATAAAACGTTTAATCAACTTTCCTAACTTCAAATATAAAGTTGAGTCAAGGACAACATTGTAATTCAATCGACATTTAACTTTTAATTTCTGAGAAAAATGGAAGGAAAAGCAAAAGTCGAGTTAACAATTGGTTTTAAAGGCAGCAGGTGAACTTTCATTTTCAGGTAGCACAAAGAATGACTTGACATGAAAATATGAGCCCAAAATAAAGATAATATCTTGATTTCAAATCCCAAAGCCCACCGTCATCTTACATTCTATATTACTTCATATAATTGTCCTCTTCGTTTGTGCCTTGATGCCTGGAGAAACAAGGAAACCTATTAAGTGTTTAGCTGTTCTTGTTGGGGGAATCATTGCTCTCCACTTGAAAGAGTCTCCTAAGTAATAGAGACACATTTGACTTTTTGTTTGGAATAATTTCATAGTAGCAGCTAACAAGTAAACCTAATCCACTTCTTAGTTTTGTTTTTCACTAAGCTTTTAATTATTTGTCTGTGTGTACATTTTTTGTTTACAAAACAATATAAAGACTCTTGTTGAATTTCTCATTTTATCTTCCTGGTAAAGCGATTAATCTCAAGGCTGGTCGTCCAGGCAAAGTTCAGCAGATAGGATCGTTAAAATCAAAGATAGAGAGTTCTACTACATGAGTCACAACGGTTGCAAACGAACCAATCGTTACAGAAATATATATTTTAAAAAAAACAATTGTGATGCGTTAGACAGTATGATTCACAGGTACTTTTATAAATAAAAGCAATACAATGTGCCTGATCGTGAATCGTTATGATAATATAATAAAAAAGTTAATATTTTCAACCTACCTTAATCTAAAGAATTAAAACCCATATGTTTAAATTCACATTATTTTCTGTACTAATAAGCATTATATATAGTTAATGGAAATTACCACAAAAACAATTACAGAAAAAAACTATAATATAAAAAAAACATAATATAAATTGTGCAGTGCCATAAAGATTTAGACATTTGGATAACACTATCATGTTCCATCAATAGTACTCCTCAGTCTCTTTTCATAGTTGTACATTTGAATCCTTACATTAGAAACATCTTTATTTTTTCGGTAGGTGTTCTAAATTAAAAATGATAAATTAAGGGCCATTCTTACCATAAAGTATTCAATTGATGTTCTTTATTGGTATAGAAATATGTCTGTGCTTCAAACAGGTTGTATTTCATTCAAATATTTCTGATGACGAATATTTTCTACTCAGACCTGCTTTAATGTTTTCTGGATCTGGATTCTAAGTAGCAGCATTATTATAGTTCTGTCAGGTTTCGCTGTTGTCTGTTCACAACAAGGTTTATTGTCCTCACTAAGCCTTGTTCTCGGTGTGGTGTTCCATTTCCGCCTGTCTGGATCTATGACAGTCGGTCATAGATCAGGTGAGCTAGTGGCTCCTTGACATACTGTGGACACTCCCTGGTTCCGTTCATATTTTCCCTTCCCACGCTTTTGAGAAAAGGGGCGTATTGTATCAAATTAAAAGTTTAAAAAGAGTCTTAATGTCAACATTTGAATGACCTAAGATACCTTTGTGATTTTCATTTTCAATAAATGTAAGTAAGTAAAGTAAAGGTTATTTGTAAAGAACCTTTCTAAACAAGGGTCACAAAGCGCTTTAACAATCAAAAACAATATACTGCTAAAATACATGCTTTAAAAGGCCAAGACACATAAGAAAAACACAGGAGTCCCAGAAAATCCGGGAAAATCCTGCACAAATAAAAAGGTTTTAAGATTTTTCTTGAAGGAGTCGATCCATCAAACACAGAGAGGAAGATCGTTCCCAAGCTTAGGAACAACAGCCTGGAAGGATTTCTCTCCTCTGGTCCGGAACCGTGTTCAGGAACCATCAGTAGATTCTGATCCACAGACCTCAGAGCCCGAGCTGGGGTGTAAGGCTGGATCAGATCACTGATGTAAGGAGGAGCCTGACCATGAAAGTTCTGAAAGTAAGAACCACAATTTTAAAATTGATCCTGAAAGAAACTGGCAGCCAGTGAAGAGTTTTAAGGATCGGGGAAATGTGAGTTCTTCTACTAGAGCAGGTCAGAATTCTCACTGCAGAGTTTTGTATTAACTGCAGGGGAGACAGCTCCTTTTTGTTTAGACACAAAAATGAACTGTTACAATAGTCTAAAGGAAGGAGAAGACACAAACGCATGGATTATAAGCTCCAGATCGTGTTGTGACATCATTTTAAAGTTTAGAGATTTTTCTCAGTTGAAGGAAACAGTTTCTGGTCAGTTTCCTGCAGTGTTGAACTAGAGACACGTCTTTTTCAAATACAACACCCAGGTTTCTCGGGCTCAGTTTGACGGACTGGCCTAAGTCACCCAAGTACTGACTCAACCCAACAACACAACTAAATGAGACGCCCTTTGGTCACAGGCACTGCTCTTTAGCTAATGTCTGTATCTGATGCTTGCTCTGTCAGGAGGATAATGAATGTGCAACAGGGGCCGGCATGGTGGGCTGTTTACAGGCTCGTCGAGTGTCACTGCGAGTGAGGGTTGAATGGCCCAGTTGTCTGCCTGATTAGGATATCATGTGTAGATGAAACCAGTCCTGAACACCGACTGGTAAAGCTTAACTAATCAGATTATTACTGAGATGGAAGAGTGTAATTCTGCACACAAACACACATGTACACACTCCCCCTCCTCGCACAAACACACACGTACACACTCTCACTTTCTTGCACAAACACACATGTACACACTCTCCCTCTCTCACTCAAACACACATGTACACACTCTCCGTCTCTTGCACAAACAAACATGTACACACTCTCCCTCTCTCGCACAAACACACATGTACACACTCTCCCTCTCTCGCACAAACACACACCTACACACTCTCCCTCTCTTGCACAAACACACATACACACAGTGACCCCTCTTTCTCCTTTCAGCTGCTTATGAGTGCACGATGAGCCAAACAACAAAAGTTTTCCATTTATTCAAATGTAAATATTTAATGATCACTTTCGCAAACACTCTGATTACTGACTTGAGGTATTTATTGAACTTGGCATATATTAGAAGACAAATAAAGCAATGGCATCAAGTGAAAGATGGTTTGGAAGTAAGTGTGTAATAATTACCAATTCAGTCACTCATCCTTTTCCGCATGCCGTCTGTCAGTTTCTCCAAAAAAAACTTTGTCTTTGTTAGTATGTTAGTAAGTAAGTAAAGGTTATTTGTAAAGCGTGTAAAACAAGGTTAAAATATATACTTTAAAAGGCCAAGACACATAAGAGAAACACAGTAATAGAAGAACGAAAGCTTGTTGACAGCCTAAAATTGAAGAATTTTAAGCGGGGTCAGAGTTCAGACCCAACACAAATTGGGTTAACACTGTTTTTTTGTTTTCAAGACAACCTAATGAATGTATCCATGAACCAGCTAAAGTAAGATATTCTCCAGTCCAGCCTATGTCTTCATACTTGGTCTTCGTTTGATAACTTTTCCTCATCGTCCATGATGTTTTCTATGTACTCTATACTTTTTTTTCTAATGGCAATACATTTATTTTTTATTCGGTTAATCCATAAGAAGTTCTTATTTTTCAGGTATTTTTCAAAATGTTTACCTGTTGTTTTTTTTTAATTTTCATCGTGCACTAAGACCTGTTCACATATGGTCAAGTATAGCCATGAAAATACAGATGTTTCCCTTAACGTAATCCTGATTGTGATATCATATCGGATAAGCAGATCTATCCACACAGGATAGAAAAAAGGTTTCATTTGAACTCTACCAGTCATTCCAAAATGGGAATTATTTGAAACGTGGAACTCCCTCGACTCGACAACCTGATGACCTGAATAGCCGAGTGACTGCACAGGCAGCACCGGCACGTGTTGAGTTGTAGTTTGACTCACCGCACGAATTACAATACACAAATCCTAAATTAAGCTCTTCGAAACATGCTTGTTGTTTTAGTGCACGTTGACTGTGTGTCTGCCTGAAGCTTTCTTTTCTGAGTAGGTTCAGGTTGTTAGTACTGCAGCAGCCTACAGAGGAATGTTGCTGCTGCTCCAGAATGTTAATGTCCGTGTCTCACACACAAAATACTTCTTATGAATGTCCTTTACTTTCCTGCTCATCTCATGCATTTGATCCCAGCTCCAGGCGTGGCAGTGGGATCCTGGGGTCGAGAGGTCAAGAATCCTTGTGATTTAGTGCCTTCTTTCATAAGCACCTGGGTTTTCTGAACAAACAGGATGGGAGTTATTCATTTAAAGGGCCGTCCTCCCACGACTGTCCAGGCTGCAAATGTAGGAGAAAAGATGTTGTGTTTCGCATTAGTGCGTCTCTGGGCCTTGGGTGTGTTGTCTGTCCTCATCTCTGAGAGTCTAATCTGAGTTTGGCTCTCATGTGTTCTGGTGTGTGGGAGCAAGAGGAGCACATAGACTCCTCCCTGAGCTCTTAATTAAGTCTGGGCCGGGGTCTCAGTGCTGCGTTGGTCCTCGGATGAGAAACGACACTAATAGCCAGATGAAGCATGAAAGAAGTTTGGTTTAACCTCGGTGAACCTCAACTCCGAGTTTCAGCGAGATTTCAAAAGAACATCTTAATTCTTAATTATGACTTAAGTCGGTGATTCGAGGAAATATATTCTGCTAGACCTGACAAATGTTGTATTGGATAAAAAATATGTTAAAATAAGGTCTAATATTTTAGCTTGAAATTGTTTGTCAAAATGATTGAAACAATGAAGTAATGAGATATACTCTAAAATATGAGGTAAACCTCTGAAAAAAGGCTACTATTTGTATTTACCTTGAACCCACACAGCAGGGAGTTATGTTAAGCAGGTTAATACAAGCAAGTTAACTTATTTTTTAAATAAATACCAAACACTGTCTTTTGCTGTTCCTTTTGTAGACAAAATATGCACAGTACTCCAACTCCATTTGCAGAAATTCAGCCCCAAACTTGCAAGGAACCTCCACCATGTTTCACTGTTGCTTGTATACACTCATTATTGTAGCGCTCTCCAGCCCTACGGCGAACAGACTTCTGCTCCAGCCAAATATTGATTCATCAGTCCAGAGCACCTGCTGCTGTTTTTCTGCACCTCAGTTCCTATGCTTTCGTGCATAGTTGAGTCGCTTGGCCTTGTTTCCATGTCGGAGGAATGGCTTTTTGGCTGCAACTCTTCCATGAAGACCACTTCTGGCCAGACTTCTCCGGACAGTAGATGGGTGTACCTGGGTCCCACTGGTTTCTGACAGTTCTGAGGTTATGGCACGGCTGGATATCTTCCAATTTCAAAGGGAAATAAGCTTGATGTGTCTTTCATCTGCTGCACTAATTTTCCTTGGCCGACCACTGTGTCCATGATCTTCAACGTTGCAGCATTGCATTGTGCTTCTTCAAAAGAACTTGAACAGCTCATCTTGAAACCCCAGTCTGCTTTGAAATCTTTGTCTGGGAGAAACCTTGCTGATGCAGTAGAACTACCTTGTGTCTTGTTGCTGTGCTCAGTCGTGGTGTATGACCTGTGACATGAAACTGTCTTCCACAACCTCAGCTTGGTGGCAAAGTTTGTCTGTTCCTCACCCAATTTTAAGCTCCTTCACAGCTTTATCTTCTTCACTAAATGACTGCGTTTCAACCTACTAGTGAAACTGATGATCATTAGCATCTGTTTGGTATAATTGGTTGATCATAAACCTCACTATAATGTTACAAAACCCCTGACTTTGTGCAAATGTACCTATAAGATTTGATGCTGGTTTGAAAACAAATATTGATTTAATATAGATTTCTCTTTTGTTCGCTCACTTTGCATTTTGTAAATATTTTGCAAGCAGTCTTATTTTATGCATTTTTTTTACACCTGCCTATAACTTTTGCACAGTACTGTACATTTATTTTATAATAAAGAGGTTGAATGAGGCTGATGTCATGGAAGGTGTTTATAATTTATCCTACTTGTTGGTCAAATAATGCAAAAAAACATGAAAAAAAAGCTTGTAAATCCTTAAAATAGTAAACCAGCGCAACATTCCTCATATCAGCTAGAAGATATTCATTAAGTGTCTGACATTCATGAAACACCTGACATTTGTAAATTCAAAAAATCTTTACCTACTGAAAAAATATGTGACTGATCAAATGCATCCATACTCATAGGAACACACAGACACTAAATACAAAAAAATACAAAAAATAACAATAAAACAAAAAAACAAATGCAGTACATAAAATACTTTACAGGACCATTACATTTTTTTAAATGTAATATATAAGCTCCTCTATTAAGCCCAACTCCTGTTGAAAACATCTTGAAATACAAAGTTCTCTTTGTGTACTGCATGGCAACCACATGACCTGCAAAACATACATTACAACATACAGTTGGAAGCCATTCCTTTCCATTTCAACATCTTCTTTCTGATAGCTGTAATTGCAGTAAAAAGAAAAAAGAAAAAGTGAGTTAATAGCAGCCGGCCTGGGACAGTTGGCGTCGTGAGTGAGGATAAGGGAAGAAGGTGTTGAAAGATCACAAGGTTGGTCGACCGACTGACGACATTACTAAGGTATTTCAAAACAAACGTGTCTCAGTCAAGCTAAAGCTGTTTCTTCCACACATCCCTCATCCTTCTGTTTCGGAGGGAAAAGGAAGTGATTCATCCCAGTCTTTTCTCTGCTTGTTGCTCATCATGGTTTGTCAGAAGCTGCACAAGAGCGAAGACAATCGTGCTATTGAGCACGGATGAAAACCGTGACACCGTCGAGAGAGGGTGTTCAGTGTCTGTCGGCAGCAGTGCTTGGCATTTCTGGCTCTGTGTTTACACAAGTGCCTGGTGTGATGGAGTGCTTGAGTGACAACAGATCCCATCGAGACCTGGACTGAGAAAACCCATCTGCTTCAGAACGTGTATCGAAACAGGAGCGTTCCAGGATCCGACTTAAATCTCAGCTGATGAAGTTATTTTATCACAAGAATCTGTCTTGACTTCTTATCATCTGGGATTTGCTCCTTCGTGTGTCATCACTGGGCTGGATGTGAGGTAAAGAAGGAATTATTGACCGAAAGGCTTTTCATGAGCTGCAGTAGTCTGACAAACAGACATCAGTTGGCAGGACGATTTGAGATCCTTGAGCATATATCATGTAAAAATGTACTTTTGTTAAAGCTTTTTAATAATATGAGTCAAAGGGAAGCTGCTGTGTTGATGCAAATTCCTAAATATAAAAGGTTTTCTGTGTCTCTCAGTGAAGTTCTGCATGTTGTTTTGAGCTCTCTGAAGATAGAGGTGCTTTATCTTTTGAAGGCTAGAATGAGATAAATCTTGGTATGATGTCACCCGCTTGTTTTCACTGCCTTCCAACAATATCTGATGTAGAACTAGCCTTGTGCTACCTGGTTTTAGATGTATTTGTGTCTGTTCCTTGTGTTGTGTAGGGGCTTTCTTAACCCTTTGTTTTATCTCAGAGTCAAGGTGACTTGAAGGCCCAAAAATAAATGTGTTTTTCGTATCCCTTGTGTTCCCTCAGGTTCAAGGTGAACGACCTCCACCACAGCATATTTATTTATGAAAGCCAGGGAGGTCGTTCACCTTGACCCTGAGATAAAACAAGGGTTAAAGATTAAAAGGTTCAATAAACTTTTACTTTGAATGAAAAAAAAAGAAGATCAAATTTGTTTAAATTAAAATTGTATTAGTATATTTGATTTTCTGGTCATATAAAACCTCAATTTGAAATGAGCTGTACAGCATTACCAGTTTCCACTTCATTTATCTTTTTATATACACCTTGTATTGTCAAATATCTAAATAGTTTTATCATTATGAAGAAAATGGTCTTTTCTGGATGGTTAATACATTTCTATTGAGAAATTGATTATATTCCTTTTTTAAATTCCCAAAACATGTAAACTGTATAATGAAACGGATGGAGGCAAGGAAATCTAATCAAATTAAACCTCAACGAAGTAGAATTTTATACTCTATTTATCTATTGAGTAATCTGGCATATGTTGATCAAATAAATTAGGAGCTAAACCTTGACGTTTTCAGTAGACGGGGTACTTTTTCACCAAAGTGCTGTGTGAGTAGTCAGTGGGACTCTGGGCAATTTACTGCATTAATCACAACAGATTAGAACGGTTCAATTCTGAATCACACTCACAAAGCTTGACTTCAAAGGAAAGTGGGTATAAGCTACACGCACACTCACACACACACATGCACACACACACATGCACACACACACATACACACTCACTGAGCTCCCCAGCCAGGGCCTCGTCTTTCCTTTGACATAAAAAATGCAGTTGCAAGGAAAATACTTGCACTGATTTACTAGGATTAACGTGATTTATCTGGACAAGGATTTTTGTTTCCAACACAGTCTCTGCTTTGTTGTACATCAACTCTACTCTCATACTGTACATTCATAAAACATTGTCCTTGATAAAACCGTTCTATCAAGCTCTATCTCCCACGTTTTTTTTATACTTGTATATTTGATTCATTGGATCCAATAGTTGAACTTTTCTTTGCATTCCAGTCTAACAATCTTCTAATCATAGATTATTTTTTCCCCTTAGATGTGTTTTTAACGTTTAATTCCAAACAATGCACAAATGTTTAAAATGTCTCGATTTACCATGCTAATGCCACAGGGGGATTGACATAGAAAGGATATATTTCAAGAATCTATATCTATATTTTGTGGCTTGTCAACGACCGCAAAGGTATCGGAATCTTACTGCAGATCAACAAAAATAACAGTAGAACTTGGTTTGGTTCATTTAGTATTGCAATGTGAGTTAAAAAGAATAATTACATTTCAAGTAATAAAGTAAAAAGTCATTCTGGGTCTAAGAGATTACTTTAATTCTCGTCTACCGTCTGCCTAAATGGATGTTGAATTAGCCTATAACCTATAACCTTTAGCCTATAACTGTATTCATTGTGTTAATGTGACTTGTTAAAACCTTTAGTGCTGTGGTCTATCAACCCGTGTTCCGCTTTCATGCACAGGGTTTTGGTAATTTAAACATTTTCCAGTACAATTAGTTTTCTTAGAATATTAATGCGAATGGTAAGATTGTGTTTTATTGAATTTCTGTAAGACATTAAACATTAATTAACATTAAAGGACCTTCTAGGACGGAGCGTTATAGAAGGTCCTTCATCCCAACTGGTGTCAGGATATTTAACTCTCTACTTTAAATATCCTGATGCTAATCCGTAGTGTGTTTTTCTTCTTGTGTGTTTTTTATTTTATTTTTTTCCGATTTTTATTTCTATTTTATTTTATTTTTATTCTATTTTATTTTGTTAATAGTGTCAATTTCTAACTTTGTAAATAATTTGTATATTCTTAAGATCGTTTTTATTTTATTTTGTATTATCTCTTTTTTATTTCTTTTTCCTTGCACTTTATTTTTTTTTTCCAACTGCGCTGTTGTGAAAGTGTGTTTCCCCTCTGGGGATGAATAAAGCTTTTCTATTCTATTCTATTCTAAACTATGGTAAGATTGTGATTTGAATGACAATTAAAGGATAATAAATTACTTTCTCAGTTCTAATTTATCTAAATGGAAAATCCTGGGAAGGGAATGAAACCAGATATATTGGCAGAAATATAATCAATTTTAGTTACAAGCTTTAGCCCAGGATGAAATCATATAATTTATTTAAAAAAAAAATCAGTGCAGAGATTCCAGTGGCTGTTTACAAACATTTGAATACTGTGGGTCTATTTATCTGTGTGCTCTGGTATTGGAGCCCATATCTCATGACTGGTTCTTGTTTTAAAAAATATTCAACGTCAAACAGCTCCGTCATCAAGTCCCTGGATGTGAACTCTGACTTTGAATGTCTCCTGTGTGATGTTTATTTAAGATCACTAAATTTGTTTTTGTTACTCTGTCACAGGTTGATGCCAAGAAGAGAACACCATCCTCCTGCACAAACTCCCTCTTGTTCACGAAGGCCGAGCCACTGAGTCGACCCCTCAGTGATGGTTATCCTTTCCAGAGTCACTCTGACAGAAGTGCCGTTCCATACGTTCTGTCCGGATGCGGTGGCCAGGTTTCACCTATGACTTCTGGGGTTGATGAGAACCACCACAATGGCATCAACTCCTCCACCTGGTCCAACCCAGTAATTATTCAGGCTGAAGGGAAAACCCAGAACTCGAGAATTATGAAGCTTTTTTCAAACCCGCGAAAGGGCCCCGACGCCGGACAATGCCTTAGCGCAGACGGTCCCACCACAACAAATGGCACTGATGGCAACAGCAACTCTCATGCATGGGCCGGACTCTCGGGACTAGCTGTCGTGGACTCCTTTAAAAAGTTGCGCTCCTCGGTGCTTCAGGGGATTCAGAGTCGAGGAGCAGTTAACTGTGAGGAGAAGCTTTCGTCTAATCACGAAGTCGGCAATGGAAAAGCCGTCTTTGACAATTCTCTCTCGACAAGAGGCCAGTCAAATAGTTTAGAAGACTTCAGTGTGTCGAGAAGACATTCTGATATCATACAAGGTGACATAGATATCGAGGACTGCGAGGATGACGATGAGAACGATGTAGATGGTTTGCAGAGGAACTCCCGCTTTTCCAGGAGCATAAGAAGAGCATATGGTGCAGGACGCATCTCTATAGTGGACACGGGGAACGAGAGAGTCGCAGTGGCCTGTCAGGAAAAGTCCTGTGAGGGTAAGAAACTGCAGCAGAGTTTAAGCGTGTGTGAGCAAACGGAGAGAACAGGCACCAACGTGAAGGTACTGAGCAGACTCAGTAAAAGTGCGGAAAACCTCCATTTATTCAAGGCACCTTTCAAGCGCAGAGCCCCATCACCCGTTTCAACATTTCCAACGGCAGACTGCGACGGTACAAACCCATCAAATGGGACCCCAAACATCCAGAGGAGATCGAGCGCCTCTTCGGCCGACCTTCGCAACCATAGCCGCGGGAAAAGTCCAGCGAAGACTAAAGGACAGATGCCGAAACTAGTGAGCAGCATGACTGATTTGACCGTCCGACGCAGGCAGAGTCCCTCCCCCAGTCCCACCACTCCTTCTCCTATGACACCCTTGTGCCGTCTCCATGACGACTATTCCAGGCGATTGCCTTGCCTAGCAACGAGTGAGCGACAGCGCCGCCCGTCCCCGGTCAGAGCCCGGGTCTTGTCTGTAGGGCACAGGCCGCTGGTTCATTCCCAACCTGACGTAATCCAGCAGCAACAAGAGGCAGCAGGACCGAGTCCCTCAGCTGCTCCCTCTGAATCGCTGCTTGTCACCGCACTGTGTTGTCATGAACAGACAGTGGAAAATGTCACGTCGCAAAACCGCAAGCGGTCTTCGCAAAGCCAAGAGTCCATTGATGACCCACAGACTCATGAGGTAAGACGGGTAGAAGTTTGTCACAAAAAGTCCATTTTGCTCTACTTGTGTGGTTCATAGAAATTATTCTTAATATGTTTTTTCCATAAAATGTTTATTCCTCAAAGCAGGAGAGTAAAAATATCATAAAACTACTGTCAAGCCAAAAAGTGCAAAGAAAGAAATGAGTAGGTGATGAAAGGATGTTCACTCTTTAGGAAAAAATAAATATGTGGTTCTGCATCATGAAAGGAAAAGTTTACTTTAACATGTTATCACATGTATTAATTTTAATATGCTCCATTCAACTTATGATGATTTATTTTTCATTTGTCACCTGGAAGTCAATTATAATCTTGTACATAAAGTGCAATTGTGGTAATAGTTAGCTGGCAAATTTGTAATTAAGTTGTCACAGCATTGCTCGTAATCTTAAGTATTAGTTTTAGTTGTTTTTTTTAAAGTGTATCATTTTATAACTTGTACTAATATGAAGCTCTAGATTCCTTTATCTGCTCTGGAGAGGTTCACGTGTTTTATTGTTTATTTTCAAACACTTTCTATAAATGTGTACATATGTTCTACATATGTGTATAATGCATTATGAATACATTCATAACAGCGTTTATAATGCTTTGTAGAAGGTATTATGACGATTTAAAATGTTATTTGCAATAACATTTAACAGTTTTGACACCTCACTTAAAGCTCTTAACTCTTGTGTTATCTATGGGTCAAGGTTACCCCAAAACCCCAAAACAAATGTGTTTGTGGTATACCTTGTGTTGTCTCTTAGTCAAGGTGAACAAAACACTTTTGTTTTCAGGCCTCCGAATCTATCTATGACGTCATTTAATTTCTATAACTAAACTATAAGTATATGTCCGAGCATTTCTTTGATTCTTGACACTTTTTCATTCAAAAAAATAATTATTTGCTAACTGGCCCAGCACTTCAGTTAATTCTTTCAAACAGTCGTCACTTTGTGATGAATTTTTCAACAATAAGTGTTGGATTTATTATTCATTCAGTCCACCACTTATAACACTTCATAAACCTTTTTATAAGTTGGCATGAATGATTTCATAAAGATTTAAAATGTCTTCTTCTGTATAAAGTATTATCAATGCTTTATAATAATGTTCAATGAATGTATTTATATTACAATATGTAGGACTTTCACAGACGTTTTTAACCTTTTTATGATTTGAACCCTTTCTTCACGCGTTAAAGTTGTCATGGCAGACATTTAAACAAAAAAGTCAACAAAAAACAGTGTTAGACAAAATTACAAAAGCTGTATTTCCTCATTGTGACATTGCACCACAGAATCAATATAAAGAAAAACAATGTTGGATTATTTTATTTTAAAATATAACAATGATTGTTCTTTTAACAACAATCAAAAATGTCCATTGTCTGCTTTGATGAAAAAAACAAGGATTAAACAGTTATAGCAGATTGAAAATCGTTAGGATCGCATTGAAGAAATGCATCTTATTTAATGATGTGGTGAAACTGTTTGATGTGTTTTTCCAAATCTGGAATTATTCATTCAAAACAGATGATCACATCAAAGATTCATCACCTCCCCGTCAGCTGAGTGACTTTTATCAGGGTCACATGTTCCCGGCAGCTGTTCTGACTGACGGAGCAGTTAATGATTACACTTTGTTTATGATCACTGGGCCTTGCGCAAAGTAACTTTGTGTCCCTGGTGAGTGCGAGCACGTCCGACCCCTTTTACCCCGACAGCCTGTGCTTCCCGCCCTCCAGCTAGAGCCAAACTGAGCAAAGTCCAGCATCATGGGCAAAGGACGTAGAATCACTTGCAGCATTAGGCAGACCGAACCGCACACACTGTTGACGGATGTATTTCATTTAAGAAGAGAATTTTACCTGAATATGGTCAGCGGGAGTTTTGTTCGTAACAAGTCGGCTGTCACCGGAGTTCAAACGGGAGGTTCGGCACAGGCGGACACCGGTGTTTGTGAGCATGACAATGGTTCTAGTGCATTGTGTGCCATTCAAGTGCATGTGCCAGGGCTCGGATCCAGACCGAGAGAACTACGAGGTGGGTTTAATAACCAGTGCAGACATTCCAGTTAAAGACTGTGGGTCGAAGTATCCGTGGGCTCTGGTGTTGAAGCCCATGTCTCTTGGCGGAATCTTGTTGTCATCCAACAGAATATTTAACATTTTTGATGTCAAACAGCTCTGACATCAAGTTGTGTTATCAAATCACCACAATATAAATGTTTTTCCTGCTGTACAGATTTAAAACTAGATAGTTTCTTGATTAGATTGTTATGTTTTCTAATCAGGGTACATGGGGTACTTCTCTTGGAGTCTGCGTAATTACGAAAGGAAGGTTTGGAAATTTAAAAAAGGCTTATTACTTGTTTTTAAAAAGTAAAAGGTAGGATAAAGTTGTGGTTATTGCACTTCAGATGTAAAACGTGCCTGTTTGATCATTATCTCTTTGAGCAGCATAATGATAAAATGGCTTTGGTTAATCAATCATCTCAGCGAAAGCTGATGTATCCAGATCCTCATTGTAGTGAAATTCTACTTATAATTGTTCAGATAACTATTTAAAAGATACACATTGACAAAGTTATTGAGCAGGTGAGAAGAACAAGACACCTGGTTAAAGATACAAATGTCAAAGTTAACATATTTTAATTGAATTTTAAGGTTTAAATTATAACCATATTTTAACCAAAGTTTTCTTTTGACATTTAATATTTAACAAAAATTGTGGCTTTAATGGTCAGCCTCCAATAATACAATCCTAATTCTGCAACGTTGTTTAACCCTAAATTACACACTGGAACTAAGACCATTATGATCCCTTTCCTTTAGATTATTTTATATAATCATTGATAAGAAAACATGGAAGTAAATAAGATCGAATGCTCTCCTTATAAAAAAAAAAGCTGCATTTTCAAATATATATAAATCAGGGACAAAAAATGTAAACACAAATTCCTCGCAACATACAAGAAGAAGTAAAACAGAGGAGAGTCCTAACAGGAAGAATAAGAATAAAGATATTTTTAGAATTAAACGAATAGGTACGAAAATACCAAATTAACTAAGATAATTGTTGGTTAGCTGTCACAAACATTTGAAGGTTATGAGTTTTATTGACAGCTTTTGGCCCCAGGGCCGAGCTCGATCCATAAACAATCTAGCTTTGTAGATATGACTCGATATGTCACGTGAAGCCACAAAGCTAATAACATGTGAGTCGATAAACTGTTATGACTAGTTCTGCAACCCTACTTATATTTATGGTTACGTTACCTTGTAAATTTAAATGCTCTTTACCTTTCAGACCGTCTTATTTTTGCAGCGTTCATCCCTGTGGAAAAAACGTATCTTATCTAAAATGGTTTCAAATAAATCTGTGCTTTTAAATACGTAGAATCAGCACAAAGTCAAGCTGGAAAGTCTCACTGCACTTGACAATTGCTGACGTGTCCTTCTGAAAAGTTAATTAATAGTTGGATTTAAAAAATTAAAGTCATTGTGAACCAGAAGTCACAGTGTATAATTAAACTGTGTATTGTTTGTGATTGTTAAAGCACTTTGTGACCCTGGTCTAGAAAGGCGCTCTAGAAATAACCATTACTTACTCAATAACTTACTTAAAAGTTTCTCGATTTCCCATGAGTCAAAGCTTCATAAGCAATTCCTAGGTTCAATGGTCCCTCTGATGTTGTCAAAAGCTTTCACTTGAGATACATTCAAATACAAATAAATGCTGTAAAACAAGCATCAGACACAGGAATTTTTAAATGATTCCATGTTATTTTCTTTAGTATTGAAATAAAAGGTATACGTTTATTTTTTTAAGAGATATTTTTCTTTAGTAAAGGCATTTTAGGTTACTAAAACATGTCTCATTGACATCTGGGTAGAGGGGGGTCCGATGTCTCTTGACTCTAATCTTTAAGTTGTGTTGTTTCTCCCACAGGTGACGCCGTACAAGAAGGGCCATGAAACACTGCTTCCCGCAGAAGAACTCTCGTCCTTCACTAGCTGCAGTAGCACCCCGCCCACTTCGCCCGTGACCCCCTCCGAGTCTCCTGCATCACCGTCCGATCCCACCGATTCTGTCAAGCCCAGACGTCGTAGTGTGCGGCCGAGACCCCGGCCCATCTCCGACTACGGTCAACTCTCGTCGAGGAAGCAGCCGATTCCAGAGGAAGTTCCGCACAATGAAGCGTGTTCGGCCGAGAACTGTGTCGATTCTGGCAGCGCCGAGAGCTGCAGCGTCAATGGAAATGTCCACAAAAGGAGGCAGCGGCCAATCTCGGCGATGGGAGTTGCAGATTTACTTTCAGCTGAGTCCGAGGAAAAGGAGGAACGCCTTCCTTCTGTAAGTACACATCAGGGGTGGGTAATTATTTTCCTAGAGGGGCCACACTTTACTGTATACTGGGACTTCTAATGAAAAAAGATGCTTAATTTGATGTGAAAGAAAGTATATTTTATTATTGTTTACAGTGCTCTCTTGTTCAATCACAATTGTTAGTGGAATGTTCCAACAATTAGGAATTTGCTTAGAGGGTTAAGTTCTGATAATGACCCCCACATTAAATTAATTCCACAAAGTAGTGACCTTTTTTATTTTAACTCTTCAAATCAACAATGCTTATGAGGTGCCATTCCTCTCAACAACCCTCTTAGTAAGGGTGACCTCAACAGCTCCCATAATGCTTTGCTGCCCAGCCCACCAATCACAGCGATCGACCCCTTTTGACAGCCATTATTAAATAGAGCCTTGTGTAGAAATGCATCTTGGGACTTCGCTGTTTTGGGCACCATAAGTATAGAGTGTGCAATAATTTGTGCCTTCAACGAAGTTTAGTGGTATTGATTAGGTTTATCTTCTGATTAAATAACAGTGTGTGCAACATTGTAAACAAACAATGTATTTGTGGAAGGTTAACAACAATATATTAAAAACTGTGTAATTTAATTTTATTCTCATTAAATTATTCTATTAATCCTTAACACAAATCTTAAACAATGGACAATTAATGTTAATAAGAATCAAAGGTACTTTATTTTGGTTAATTAAGACAGAGATGATACAGTTCTAAGTGCACAAATAAAAGGTCAATCATTTCTAAAAAGCAGATCTTTATATTGGCCTTCATGAAGTTGAAGTTCTGCATGAGGCTCCTGTGCTGGTTTATGTAACAGAGACTCAGTAGGACCTCCATTTTTTAACTTCCTGAATAGAAGGTAGTTTTTGAAAATGATCTCCAATTTCCTCTCAAAATGACTTTTGTTCTCCTTGCAGCCATTGTCTCTCCCGCCCATACCCTCCCACCAAGTGCCCCCCTACAAAGGGGTGTCTGCGAGGTTCCGTCCGTCCACCCTCTCCCAGAGCACCCCCATCGGACTGGACCGCGTCGGAAGGCGAAGGCTCCACAGAGTCCTCAGCGGTGGGTAGCTGTTGTCTGGCTGACTTTCCCAATCTTAAGTCCGTGGGAAAGTGGAGTCGAGGAATGCTAACAAGAGTGTGGGGTGGGGGGTAAATATTTGTGAAAAGACAACCTGGAGTCAAACCTGTGGGTGTGTCTGTATCTCAAGCTTGGTTTAGGATTAGTTTAAGCTTAGCGTGATGTTTTTCAAACGTAATTTGAAAGGGTGCTGCTCGCGTCGCAGATGGAGTGCCGGAGAGTTCGGGGACGCTCGACGACAGCGTCAGCGAGGAGGAGGAGGGCAGCTATGACGAGCTCGCCGACGTCACGCCCTACCTGGAGCCCGGGGTGGAGCTGTCCGTCCTCATCGAGGTGAGAAGATGAGACTGAAGGGTTCAGTCTGTGATGCAACACATGTTGTGTGATCTGTGTGTCCTGAGAGGGTTTGGCTGCGTATCAGCTCCATAAACATAAATCTTGCATGTCAGACACCAGCTCAGGCTGCATGTTATTATGTCTAATCTGGGTGTGCTGCAGGGGATCAACTCGGGCCACGCCGTCTACGCCGAGGCGCTCTGGGACCATGTGAGCATGGAGGAGCAGGAGCTGGCCTTCAAGGTGGGAGACGTTGTCAGAGTCCTGGACGCCCAACACAAGGACTGGTGGTGGGGCCGAGGGGCGGACAGAGAGGGCTGGTTCCCCTCCAGCTTTGTCAGGGTAAGTGGACTTCCTGACCCGTGTGACTCGAGCATGTTTGCTTTGCAGCGGAACAATAAAAAAAAAAAGTCTGCCCTGTTAACATTCATTGGTGACTGTTGGTTTCTGTGGAGATCTGCTCCGATTGGCCGTTGAGTCTTAATTAGGTTTGATTGACAGATTGGCAGCGGCTGTGCAGCTACTTGACACAAGGCTGCTGAAGAAGCAGTTAATGTTACCATAGCAATGGTTTCACCAACCATTTCTTTTACCCTTACGCTTTATTTTCTTGATTTGATTCATCTGATCACGTTAGGATTTGATTTCATGACATGTTGCTGAAGCTTCTGTGTGTGTGTGTGTGTGTTACAGGTGAGGGTGAACCAGAGCGACTCCAGCGCGGGAAGTGTCGAGAGTGTCACCGATCAGGGGGACCCGACCCCCCGGGACCCTCACGCCAGCAGCCAGCACAAGGAGCAGATGAGAACCAACGTGGTTCAAGAAATCATGAACACCGAGCGCATCTACATCAAACACCTGAAGGACATCTGCGACGTGAGTCGACGGATCTTCTGAGAAGACAAAAAACGCTCCGTCGTGTCGCGTGATCTCTGATCACGGTGTGTATTTTCCTCCAGGGGTACATCCGTCAGTGTCGCAAGCACCCCGACATGTTCACGGAGCAGCAGTTGAACATCCTCTTCAGCAACATCGAGGAGATCTACAAGTTTCAGAGGCAGTTCCTTCGAGACCTGGAGAAGAACTACAACAAGGAGCAACCTCACCTCAGCGAAATAGGCGCTTGTTTCCTGCTGCAGGTAAAGACGTCACGCGTGTGAATCACCGAGTCGTCCTGGTTTCTAAGGAGTTTGTCCTCACAGGGCGAGGGATTCTCCATCTACTCCGAGTACTGCAACACGCACCCCGCCGCCTGCGCCGAGATGCAGCGGCTGATGAAATCAGGCCGATACAAACATTTCTTTGAAGCCTGTCGGCTGCTCCAGCAGATGATTAACATTTCCATCGCGGGGTTCCTGCTCACTCCGGTGCAAAAGATCTGTAAATACCCTCTGCAGCTGGGGGAGCTGCTGAAATACACCCCAAAAGATCACAGGTATGTCGCTGAAATCTTGTGCCTTTGTGGTCACTATGTTGGGTGCGATGAAGTGACATCTGAGGGCTTTTTATCTTCCTCATGCAGCGACTACAGTGGAGTGAGTGAAGCCTACGACGCTATGAAAAATGTGGCGAGTCTCATTAACGAGAGGAAGAGACGTCTGGAGAGCGTTGACGCCATCGCTCACTGGCAGGTCGCCATTCTTCACTGGGAGGTACATCCTGCTGCTCAGTGCCTTTTATCTTGTGGAACAATATTCACATTTCCATGCATGCAAAAAGGTCAAACTGAAGCTTATGTTTTTCAAAATACTTGCCACATCATCATCAGTGAAGGTGTTTTGTTAATTCGATGTATTTCATTTGTTTATTATGTACTGACAACAACAAAAAAATGACACCTATCCGATTCTGATCTGGAATCTGTGGTTTGTTGATCTAGGGTTCCGACGTTCTGGACCGCAGCTCCGAGCTGATCCACTCCGGCGAGATGACTCGACTCGTGCGACAGGGCAAAGTGCAGCAGCGCAGCTTCTTCCTCTTCGACCACCAGCTGGTCTTCTGCAAGAAAGACGTGCTGCGCAGAGACCTGCTCCACTACCGCGGGAGGTTGGACATGGACCAGATGGAGGTGGCGGACCTGCCCGACGGACGGAACACGGAGCTGGGGCTGATGCTGAGGAACGCCGTCCGCCTGCGGAACGCCGACACGCTGGAGTTCCAGTGCGTCCTGTGCTGCAGGAAAGTCCAGGACAAGCAGCGCTGGTTGGAAGCCTTTGACAAAGAGAGGAACAGAGTCCGAGAGGACCAAGAAATGGGTGAGTCTTCCTGCCCTTATCTTATCTTATGAGAGGATGACTGGATAAATCGCAATGTGGTGTAAACTGAACTTATATTCTTATTTATTTATTTAATCCATTTCTTATTATATGTTTTTCTGTCGGGTGTTGTGTGTTGAGTCGAACTATCATTTCCCAAAGGATTAATAAAGTTCTGTCTGTCTGTCTTGCATGAACACGCTTGGAATTTTTTTTATGTTGATTGTAGTCATTTATTGTAGCTTGTGTTCTTAACTTGCACTCAATTCCCTTTTGTGTTGTTTTATTACTCAATAATATTGTAGGTTGTCTTGGCTTTTTAAAGCATGATTTTTAACTGTGTATTCTTTTGTTTAAGTGTTTTGTGAACCTGGTCTTTACAAATAATACTTACTTGCTACATTTATTTTATTCACATCATTTGTAAGTCAGTACAGAAGTGTGTCTAGAACTCGCTTGCACAACACACATAAACATAAGCCAGAACAGGAGCTCACCCTGTTAGCTTCTTCTGGATTATGGGAGAGGAATCTATCAAATCAATGGAACTTCATACAGTATCTAAAAAAAAAAGAAAAGCTGCTTATTCTTAACACTCTAAACCCAATTGGATCTCCAGAGTATTTCCATTATTGAATCATGAACCCGAGTCAAATCTAACTTCTGTTGTCCCACATTTAAGTAGGAGTTCCCTCTGATTGCACCTGTATGTGGAGCAGTGAAACTGGTTTGTGAAACAATGTAGAAGGTGTGTGTGTGTGTGTGCGTGTGCATCTCTCTGGCATGCCCGTGAGCTTGCAAACCATTTGTGGCGTGCGTCGTCGTTCCCAGGCGTGTTTGTAATGCAATATAACGGGTTTTCATTTGTGGCATGAAGTCTAATTATGGCGTTCCTGCATCAGGTGAAAGGAATTTAAAAATATATATATATCTTCTTTATTCTTCACTTCAATGACACCTGGTCTCCTGACAGGCATGGAGATCAGTGAGGAGCAGAGGAAACGGGCGCTTTTGAACGCCAGGAGAGCCAAAAAAGGAAAGATGAAAGGTAGGAATAATTTTTCTGCTTCAATCTTTCTGCCTTTCATACTGTTTTTTTTTATTCTTTGCTGACATTTTTCTTTTCATCATTCAAGCGATCAGTTACTCTGGTTCTGGCCCACATCAAAACCTTCACCCGCTTCACCAGCGACACGTCACCATCCCCACGAGCGTGCCCGAACAACAGGTCTTCTCTCTGGCCGAGCCCCCCAAACGGAAGCCTTACCGCCTCTTGTACAGCATCACCCGCAACGCCTTGTTCAGAAAATGACTTCCCTGAGCTGGTTTTTCCCTTTTTTTTGTCGTGTGCTTTCCATGTTCGTCCGTTTTGTCACGATGAAGTCCAGTGCCTTTATTGTAAAAGGTACATTACAAAGTGTTAAAATACCCGTGATGCTGCTCACTGGAGAACTTCCCCTATCCTTCCAGCTGCAATATTTATGTCTTTTTTTGTTTCTCTTTTAAGTGATTTTTAATGTGATTGACAAAGGCTGGATCCATCTTTTTTGTTGTTGTTTGTTTTAGCTGTGCTACTACACGTTTGTCTGCTCTGAGCGACACAGCCAGAGAGTTTTTGGCACCTTCACCCTTTACCGTGTAAATTAAACTCTTGTACAAAGAATGTTGTCAGACAAGTGTGTTTTTTTTTGTGTGTAAGCCGAGCGAAGGGAGATGCTATTGGCCGACGCTGGAGTGGATATGAAGTGGCCATAGACGCTGATGAATGAATCATTAGCTATAGGACTCTGCTGCTGTGGCGAGATCCTGTTTCAGAGTAGCTGCCGGACCAGGACCAGGACCAGGGGAGTCCCTTTTTCTTCTCCTGCGGGTCATTTGGAAGCTGTTTGGTTTTTTTTTACCCTGTGATGGAGTAAAGGGAATGGAACCTGTAACTCAAAAACCCCAAAGTAGATGATACAGGCCGAGAGGGATGTCTGTGTCATGGGCTCTGAGAGGGAGGAGGTTGACAAGAGGAGCGAGGAGGACGCGGATCGACATGATGCTGCCAGTGTAAGTCCCTGACATTGACTTCTTCTAGTCCTATATTCTCCCGTGACTTGATAATAATAATGACATGAAAGCATTTTCAATGGTCGTCTGTTTAGAATGGATGAAGCACTTTTGCCCCAGTATGGAATGAGCAGCTTCATGAATGATTGATGTGCATGTAACTTAATGAGCGCTCCATCTGATGGTAACCATAGACCCTCCTCACCGTTACACTTTATCACGTCAAACATTCTTAGTCATAAATGTAAGAAGTGATGAGAGCGATGCTCTAGAACTCCTGTTCCTTCTTCTGCTCTGCAGGTGGCGGAGGTGTCCGTGGAGGTCTGCACCGTGGACCACGCTCTGGAGAAGCTCCGCGGGAGGTACAGAAGGTGTCGACGGAGGCCTCCAAGGATCAAGGAGTTGTGGACGCGTCTGCTGAACGTGCCTCACATCGCTCTCATCATCGCTGCCGTGGTGTTCGTGGTGGTGGTGGTGATGTGGTCGCTGCTGTGGGTCTTCATCTGTGAGCATGTTTACTCGCCTTCATCGCCGCTGACCACGCATTAGCTGGTGGACCAGAGGGAATCATGGTCTTTTTATTGGCCCCTCGGGTCCGACCTTCAGCACACAGAGAGTTCAACGATCCCAGAGTCGACCTCTAAACTATGAACTGAACCACATTCAGAGAAAACATTGAACAGGGATTTCCTGAAGTGGAAAATAAACGTATGTAGTCTTAACTGATCCATGATCAGATGGATGTCAACAGATCGGCACTAGTGTAGCTTTTGTTGTTATGGTGATAAATTCATTCACTGTATATGTCACACAATTATGTATTAATAAGAATACTTCATTCAATTATTGTAATATTGTTTATGGTGACTGGGACGTACAAAACAAATTGAACAATTATTAAAACAAATTTAAAAACCATTGACATACATTTAAAAACTATTGAAACAAATTAAAAAAACTATTGAAACAAATTTAAAAACTATTGAAACAAGTTTAAAAACTATTCTAACAAATTCAAAAATGATTGAAACAAATTAAAAAACTATTGAAATACATTTTAAAAAAAAATATTGAAACAAATTTACAAACTATTAAAAACAAATTAAAAATCTATTGAAACAAATTTAAAAACTATTAAAACACATTTAAAAACTATTAAAACACATTTAAAAACCATTGAAACAAATTAAAAAACTATTGAAAAACATTTTAAAACTATAGAAACAAATTAAAAAACTATTGAAACAAATTTACAAACTATTGTTTTTTTTTTTAAACAATTAAAACAAATGTACAAACTGTTAAAACAAATGTACAAACTTACTCAACAAAATATTGAAACAAATGAACTATTGCAACACAACAACAAAGAGTTAAATGTGTTTTTCACTCTCCATCCTCCGTAAACTTGCTGCTATAATTGGATAAATGCAAACTAATGGAACTTCTTTCTCTTTTTTGTTCCAGTCCGGAGGGAGAGCAACAGCGGAGCGTACTTCGCTGGGATGTTACGAGTGGCCAACGTGGAGTTCATCCCTGAGTACCGGCAGGCGGAGTCCCACGAGTTCGTGTCCATGGCCAGCAGGATTCAACATGTGGTAGGAGGTGTCGTCATGGCGACCAATGCTGCGTTACTGATTTGTTGACTGTTTTCAGGTGAGCGATGTGTACAAGATGTCCTCGGTGGCTCGCCTGTACAAACACGCTCTGATCTCAGACCTGAGGTACTTTCAAACATTTATACAGCTCAAGATTGTTGTGTTTTTAGATTTAATTCTACACATTTGTATCAAGGAAAACACATTTTATTTAGTGAGAGATCACTCACAGTTGTATCAGCTCTTCCTCTCCTGGTGTTTAAAGTCCCTTTTCTTTTTACAATAGTTGTGTCTGCGTGGAGACAGTTTTATTTTTACAATGTTTTTGCAATGGCTGTTGCAGTACAAATGTTTAACGGTGTTCAATCTCCAAATATTTACACATTCTGTGAGAGCCAAAGATGATATAGCAAAAATACAAATAAAAAAAAACACAATAATTTAAAAATACAAAGTAAAAATATGGACGAATACATGATTTATTACATTTATTTTTATGATAATATTGGAGAGAAGTGAAATAAGTGCGAGATTTATTTTCAAAACTTCAATATTTAAAAATGTAAAGGAAAATCATTTTTAAATACATTATTTAAACAATATTTTTATGATTAATTTAGTGATAAGTAAAACAAGTGGGACATTTATTTGAAAACATAGAGTCAAAAAAGAATATAAAGAAAAAAAGAAAACAATACATGATTTATTGATTATTTATTAAAGTTAATTTAATGATAATCTTGGAGAGAAGTTAAATAAGTGAGATTTATTTTCCGAAAACTTCAATATTTAAAAATGTAAAGAAAAACATTTTAAAATACATTATTTAAACAATAATTTTATGATAATTTTAGTAATAAGTAAAACAAGTGGGACTTTTATTTGAAAACATAGTCTAAAAAGAATATAAAGAAAAAAGAAAACAATACATGATTTATTTAAGTTATTTTTATGCTAATCTCGGAGATAAGTTAAATAAGTATGAGATGTATTTTCAGAAAACAAAAATATTTATTAATGTAAAGAAAAATAATTTTAAAATAGATTTTTATGTTAATTTTAGAGGTAAGTAAAATAAAAGGGAAATGTATTAAACAATTTTAAAATAAATTAAAACTACATTATTTATAAAAGTTATATGTATGATAATCTTGGAGATAAGTAAAATAAGTGGAACATTTTTTAAGAAAACTTTTATAGCTAAAAAAAAGAAAAAAGGTTTAAATCAAATTAAAATGCAATTTAAAAAAATATATATTTCAGTTTCTCATGAGAAAACGTTTCTATTTCAATGATTCCAGTAACAACCACAAGGGCGGCGTGCTGGTTCACTTCTGGCTGGTGTTTGTGGTGCCTCGTCTGAAGACCCCCGCTGTGTGCGAGGAGTGTGTCGGGGTCATCCTCAGGGACTCCGTCCACACCAGCCTGAAGAACAGGTCGTCGGTCGGCTACCTCCTCGGCCTGCCCGTGGACATGGACTCCATCCTGGTCAACGGTGAGTTGGTCTCCTCCTGTCCTGATGTCCAGCGTGACTCTGCTCTTCTGCTCCTCTGCTCCTCTGCTCCTCTGCTCCTCTGCTCCTCTGCTCCTCTGCTCCTCTGCAGCCGTGCAGCGCTCCGACTACACCTCCAACGCAGCAGGTGAGCCGGAGATTCTCCTGGTTCTTCTCTGCGGTTCTGATGGTTCTCGCCGCCGCCAGGCTCCCAGTGCGTGGACAAACTCTACGCCAACCTCCCGGGCACGAGCGTCCCTCTGAACATCTTCTCCTCGTGGTTCGGCGTGAGCTGCCACGTCAAGCTCACGGCTCCGCCGGGGTTTCTGATCCGACTCACGGTCACGTCGTTCCTCATCGAGCCCAGCGACTGCGTCGATGACGCCCTGACCGTGTACGACGCTCTGCTGCCCATGAGGGGCCGAGTCCTGCACAGGTGAGACCACGGCCTTGAAGGAACCTGCAGGAGCCCCTCGACTGAACTCTCGGCACCGCAGGCTCTGTGCTCCCGTCAGCAGCTCCTTCTCGCTGGTGTCCACCTCCAACGTCATGCTGCTGCTCTTCAGGATGACCAACGGAAACAAGGTCTTCAGAGGACACTTTGAGGCGCTTCCATCGGAACGTACGTCACTTCCTGCCCTTTGATGCATTCTTAACGCATGTCTTATCCCAGGGTTAAGGTGACCTGAAAACAAATGTGTTTGAGCTATCCCTTGTGTTGTCTCTTTGGTCAAGGTGAACGACCTCCCTGGCTCCCATGAATACATATGCAGTGGTGGAGGGCGTTCACCTTGACCCAGAGACAACACAAGGGATAAAACAATTACATTTTTTTTCGTGTCTTCAGGCCATCTTGACCCTGAGACAACACAAGGGATAAAACAATTACATTTGTTTTCGGGTCTTCAGGCCATCTTGACCCAGAGACAACACAAGGGATAAAACAATTACATTTGTTTTCGGGTCTTCAGGCCATCTTGACCCAGAGACAACACAAGGGATAAAACAATTACATTTGTTTTCGGGTCTTCAGGTCATCTTGACCCTGAGACAACAGAAGGGATAAAACAATTACATTTGTTTTCGGGTCTTCAGGCCATCTTGACCCAGAGACAACACAAGGGATAAAACAATTACATTTGTTTTCGGGTCTTCAGGTCATTTTGACCCTGAGACAACAGAAGGGATAAAACAATTACATTTTTTTTCGGGTCTTCAGGCCATCTTGACCCAGAAACAACACAAGGGATAAAACAATTACATTTGCTTTCGGGTCTTCAGGCCATCTTGACCCTGAGACAACAGAAGGGATATAACAATTACATTTGTTTTTGTGTCTTCGGGTCATCTTGACCCAGAGACAACACAAGGGATAAAACAATTACATTTGTTTTCGGGTCTTCGGGTCATCTTGACCCAGAGACAACACAAGGGATATGAAGTCCTTCTCACGGTTCAAGAACTCCTTTCAACCGTCTGCTGCCCAGATCATGAATAGATTGTTGTTTAATTAGATTTATTTATATGTATTTTACTTGTATTTTATGTTAATTATTGATAATTTATATGATATTTTATGGTATTTCCTCTTGTTTTATTTACATTTATTGTATTTATTATTCCAACAAATAATCCTGCACTGTGTTTACAACACTTTCAATAAAGTTTTCTGATTCAGAAGTCAAAGTAAAAGAAACATCTTTTTACATTTCATACTTTTTAAAATGCAACTCTTTGTTGTTGTTGTTCTTTGTTTCAACTACCTTTTATATATTTTTTTAATTTAATGACCATTTAATATTTAAATGTACAATATTTATATTTAAAAAAAAAGAAATCTAAGATAAAACCACATAGAGTCTAAATAGAAAAATGTATTTTTAAATGATCTTAAAACACCCTTCAACCTTTGGGTTAAAAAGAGTCAGGATCGGCAACTTAACTTGTCAAAGCCCAACACAACTCACACGATTTAGCCCCAAAATAATTCTGACAGAACATACCTGAAGATGCTTGTACATAAAAATATTGATTTTTATTGTGTAAAAAGTCATGGACGTCCTCTCAGCACGATTCTGTCTCCGCTCCTCCTCAGTGTGTGTGTCTCACGTTGAGACCGGTCCTGGACTGGACTCGTCCGGTCACATCTACAGCCCCTTCCATCCCAGCCTGATGCCCCCTCAGTGCTCCTGCACGTGGACCTTCCGTGTAGGTCAGCAAGACTCATGAACCCATACCTAAAGTCCTTAATAACTTTATATTTAGACTCCCAAGTCCGGTGCCGGAGTCGCCATTCACTTCCAGAACTATGTGCTGAAACCAAAGGACATGAAGGGCTGTGATCACGGCTGGTGGAAGGTCAACGAGGTCATGTATGTGGTTCGTAAATCAACTCACGAACCACTATCTGTTGTCAGGAGGTTTTTAAACTCTTCACGTTGTCCCCCCAGCTTCTGTGGCAGCTACGTCAGCCACCAGTCCGTGTTCCGCATCCCGGACCACAGTCCCGAGGTGGAGTTCCGCTGCAGCGCCCGACGATCCGACCCGCCTTTCCAGGCCTCGTACGGCAGCTACGACATCAGTCAACGTGAGCAGAAATGAACTCGTATAATTTCGGATTTCTATGGAATCTTCAGGAGGCATCGATGATCGGACGAAAGAACAGATTGTTCTTGTTTAAATTACAGTCTGGAACCAGAACTTATATGAAGTTTCTTCACTCTCTGTGGTGCAGAAGTAAAGTGGGAGCTCCCGTTCTTTTGCTGTGTGTGTTGTGCAATTCAGTTTGGAATGATTCCAATTGAGCTCATTGCCATCAAGACAATGAAAACAAAGTTTTATTATATAATAATATATATTCTTTATGTGTAACTGAAAAAGGTAGCGTAGGTTTGCACTCTCTGAGTTCTTTTCTAGTGAAATATCGAGAGGTTACATAAAAAAAAAACGTCACTGTTGGTCGTTCTTACTCAATTCTGTTGACGACATAAATAATCAAAACCAATCATAAATAAATCGTGTACATTTATATTTAAGTGAGAGATTTAATGAAAGAGTGAGGCGAAGTAAGGTAAGGTAGAACTTTATTGATCCCTCAGGAGGTCTCTTTCGGGAATTTGTTTTTTTCCAATAGCCACAGCAAATACAGCAATTTTTCATAAAAAATAAATCAAAATAAAATAAGAACAAAGAGAAATAAAGAGAAAGAACAAGATGATACAATCTAAGTCTAAAGATAAAGATAAAGAACATACAGTAGATCAAAGAAAAAATAACAAAGACAAAGGATACAAAGACTAACATAGAACAGAACATCCAGATACTTTAACTCCACTCCTGCCGCCGAACTCAGAATTGTACAATTTAATAGCCCGAGGGAATGAATGAGTCCTTGAGTCTATTTGTTTTGCAAGTAAGTAAACGCTGTGGAAGACGACATGATTTACGCTCTAAAAGTTAAATACGAAATTATATTGTTTAAATTCTGCTTGGATAACATCCTGTAAAAACTCGGGGCCCAGCCTGTCCGGAGAGCCACTTCCTGTGCTCCACGGGCCTGTGCGTGGAGAGGAGCCGGCGCTGTGACGGACTGGACGACTGCCAGGACGAGAGCGACGAGATCTTCTGCTGTGAGTGTCGTCGCTTTTACGTCCATCATCGACAGTCACACGCTATCGCTCTGATGGTTGATCTTTGAGAAGTGAGTCTTTCTCGATGTCTTCACAGCCCGGCCCAGCAAGAGCTGCAGCGGCGCCGGCCCGGTTCATCCTCTGTTCGTCTGCAACGGCGAGCCCGACTGCAGCAACGGCCTGGACGAGATCAACTGCACTCGGGGTATCGACGGAATACGTCAAAGTGGAGATTCAATTATACTGATTTTTTTATTTTTTTTAAAATTTTGGCAGAGACGACCTGCTCCGCCATCAGACATCGCTGCGGCAGCGGCGCCTGCATCCTGAAGAAGAACGCCAGGTGCGACGGAGTGACCGACTGTCAGGACCTGAGCGACGAGGATGACTGCGGTGAGGTCGCACGCCTGCAGCGTCAAGTCTGTAATTGTGTGAATGCTTCCCAGCATTCACACGATTGAGATCCTGTTTTCTTCTGACCTAAACTGTGTATCGCTTCTCCTTACACAATTTTTATCCGATTTGAACCGTTCAAACTTTTATCAATTCAGCCCGTTTCCGAAATGCAGGCCATGTTCTAGCTTTCTTTTATCTCTTTCACTCTTCCTTTTATTCCTCTTTTTTTTTACCCCATTCATTTCAATGGGGAAAATCTTTAACTCATGTTTCAACTCCTTCAACTACTACTTCTACTACTAATTCTACTAATACTTTTACTTTTCTACTATTTCTACTTTTACTACTAATTCTACTACTACTTTTACTTTTCTACCATTTCTACTTTTACTACCAATTCCACTACTACTTCAACTAATACTTCTACTACTAATAATTCCACTACTACTTCAACTAATACTTCTACTACTAATTTCACGACTACTTCTACTAATACTACTACTAATTCCACTACTACTTCCACTAATACTTCTACTACTAATTTCACGACTACTTCTACTAATACTACTACTAATTCCACTACTACTTATTTCACTACAACTTCCACAGCACAGCAGGGTCAGCATTCGCACTGCATTTTCTTCTGGAAATGCATTTTTCTAGTTACTGAAGAGTTTACGTTTCCTGTCCGTCAGCAAAGTAACTTTCATGAGGAGATAAATAATGATTCTGGGGTGTTAGTTCCATCTGGTTCTAGTTGGTTTTGAAGGATTCACATGCTGATAACACTGTGTTTAGAATTAGCAACAACAAAAAAGGAAAACAGAATATAATCACCTAAATAAACCTTCTGTGGTGACAAAATGAGATAACAATAGAGATCATGTTTTCTTCTGACCTAAACTTTGTTCCGCATCTCCAAATTCATCCGCAAATTTTATCCGATTTTAACCGTTCAAACTTTTATAAATTCAGCTTGTTTCCGAAATGCGGGCTATGTTCTAGCTTTCTTTTATCTATTCCACCCTTTCTTTTATTCCTCTTTTTCTACCCCATTTATTAAAATGGGGAAAATCTTAAACTCATGTTTCAACTCCTTCCACTTTGACCCAATACTTCTACTTTTACTACTACGTCTACTACTAATACTTTTACTACTTATTCCACACCTTCTACTTTAACTAATAATTTCACTAATACTAACACAACTACTTCAACTACTAATACTACTACTACTTCTACTTTTACTATTAATTCTTCTACTACTTTTATTTTTCTACTACTTCTGTTTTTACTACTAATTTCACTTCTACTTTAACTACTAATTTCTACTTATTTTGCTTTTAATACTACTTCCACTACAACTTTTACTTTTCTACTACTTCTATTTTTAATAGTAATTCCACTACTACTTCCACAGCACAGGAGGTTCAGCATTCACTGAACTTCATTTTCTTCTGGAAATGCATTTTTCTAGTTTTAGGGTTGCTAGTTTGTTGTCCTGAGCCAACACGTTTATGAAGTCATAGTGTTTTCAGTGTGAGCTCCTTGGCAGAGGTATGCGTCAGCTCAGTGCTTCTCCGGCCTTCTCTAGTTCAGTAACCTACGGGCTACGAATCATTGCTTTCGTTTTTTACCTCTACTGCACACCTGGGCAAATTGCGGCCCGGGGGCCACATGTGGCCCTTTGACTGTATTTATGCGGCCCTCATAATGTCATAGTAAGATCATGTATAAATGGTTCTAATGCATTAACAAATGTATTTTGTATTTATTATTAATTTACATTTCCAGATAACAATTATTTACCTTCTCCTTCCTTTTTTGTGTATATATTAACCCCTCAAAACTTTTTTTTTAAAGTTTGTTGTAGAAATGTTTTGAAAAAAACTCATATATACAAGAATAAAATTGCAGCTTATTAAGCTTAATAAATGTCACGGTCTAATGACAGATGTCCTTTTTTTAGGGATTTTCTCATCTTTCTTTTTGCTTGACGGCCCCTCACAACATTCACAGAATGTAATGTGGCCCTTGAATAATTATAATTGCCCACCCCTGCTCTACTGGGTAGGGTCAAGGTGGTCGTTTGTCCCAGCTACTCGGGGCTCCCAGTCGAGAGGTTCAGGTTCAGGATGCGGAGACTAAGATGTGATTCTATCGTGAGCAGCATTAAGTATATATTTTTTTCCCGCAGCTTGCGGTCGTCCTGCACCAGTGAAGAATGTGGATTCACCGCAGAGGATTGTGGGCGGGGCCAACTCTGTAGAAGGGGAGTGGCCGTGGCAGGTCAGCCTGCTCTTCTCGGGTCACCTCTACTGCGGCGCCTCCATTCTCAACTCTGATTGGCTGATCTCGGCGGCTCACTGCTTCAGCAAAGAGAGGTCGGCGAAACTGATGTTGACCTTACGTGGAAATAATCCATATTCTCCAGCATGTGACATTAAGTTTGTGTTATTAACCAATAAATGATGTTTTTTTTCACCTCAGGCTGTCGGACCCTCGCCGGTGGCGCGCCCACCTGGGCATGTTGACGCAGGGCAGTGCCAAACACGTGGCAGAGATCCAGCGGATCGTGGCGCACCAGTACTACGACGCGTACACGTTCGACTACGACGTGGCGCTGCTGCAGCTGAAGAAGCCGTGGCCCTCGTCCCTCAGGCCCCTGGTGCAGCCCGTGTGTCTGCCCGGACCCTCCCACACCGTGACGGACAGCCACAGGTGCTGGGTCACCGGGTGGGGCTACCGTTCCGAGGAGGGTGAGCGCAAACGAGTCACGACAGATGATGGGAATGTTGGACTCTGAAAAATATTATTATATATAATAACGTTATCTGTTCATTCATTTGAAGGAATTGTAAGGACAAATATACACAACTTTAAAAAAAAAATCATGTGACGTATTGAAGCGTATATCAGCGCCATTCGAATATTATTTAAAATGTTGAAATTTTTTATTAATTTTTATTGAAATGGTTCTTTTATAAGTATTGTGTGTGAGGTTTATGTGAATAATTCAACCTCAAATTCAATAATTTTATATTCAAATGTATTTTTTCAACGTATAATTAAAAATATACAGTATATATATATATATTAATTCTGATTTTAAACATGTTTACATTCATAACTTTTTTAATTGAATTTCAAATGTTTCTGTAATAGTGCCACCAAAACAATACTTGATTGAACTTACAGCCAATCACGTGACACACATGCGATCATGTGATAACGTAGAAGCTCAAGATCAAGTAGCTCAGAATTGTTTTGCTATTGTCATTTATAGCAACACTTTTATACTGAATTTAAAAACCAACTTTAATGGACACTGGCAATTCTCAATCCATATTATAACAATAATAATAATAATAGTAATAAAAGCATTTACAATGATAATACCATGATCAATATATTATGATATAATAATATAATAAACAACAAGGACTTACTGTATTGATGAAGAAGGCAACATTAGTCGTATTAACAATACAATTAAAAATAATTAAGAATTATATATATATATATATATATATATATATATATACTGTACATACATAACTATATATATAAATATATTAAAATGAAAATAGATTTATTTTCTATAATTTTGCATAACTTCCCTAGAAAAACTGAAATGATATCTTATGAACTGATGTGTGACACGGGATTGAAATAAATCGAACCATCTTTTTAAAATCACCTCCTGGCTCTGCAGACAAGGTGCTGCCGTCCACGCTGCAGAAGGCCGAGGTGTCGCTCCTGAGCCAGACCCAGTGTAAGAAGAGCTACGGCACCGTGTCCCCTCACATGCTGTGTGCAGGGGTCCCCTCCGGTGAACAAGACGCCTGCAGGGTGAGACCCCCGCATCACTTGGACGAGGAACTTTCTTTGTCTGTTTGATTAAAAAACTGGATTTCTCTCTGGTCTTCAGGGCGACTCGGGGGGTCCTCTGGTCTGCCAGGCTCCCGACGGGGGCCGCTGGTTCCTCATTGGCATCGTCAGCTGGGGGGCCGGCTGTGGAAGACCTAACCTCCCCGGGGTCTACACCAGGGTTAACAAGTTCACCACATGGATTTACGGACACATCAGCTGACATGAGAAGCATCAACCAATAGTTTGTTTAAATGTAATAAATCCTGTAGATGTCGAAACTATGAGTTATTTCTGTTTTTTTGGAAAATATAAGATCATACTTTTTATGCATGATGAGGAATATAAATAATAATTATTGAAATATGGTAAAGAATTTGACTGTATAACAGACAATTTAAAGTAATCATCAATAATGATGCAGACAATTTTCTACGCTTTTACGACTCGTGCCTTGACTCGAGAACATCCTGTCGACTCTACTGTTGAAATGTACTGACAAATGTTGTTTTTTAGTATTCAGTAACTTTGATTAATAATGTTCAATATACTGTGGAATATTTTAAACTAAACCAGGTACAAAACTCACTTGGCTTAGTAGCATTTGTTTTTGTTTTATTAGCTATGCTAATAATAACGTGTCAAGTAGCTAAAGCTAAATGCTAGCATGCTAATGGTAAGTGATCAGATTTTACCTCACAAACTATATATTTCGGAACTTTTTACTTATTTTGTTATTGTATTTATTTGAAAAAAAATATTCTGTTACTACATTTTGTTTCTAGTTATTGAAATCGTATCGACAAACGTTTGTATAAATGTTAGCTTGAGTGATGTTAAGCTAGTTTGACAACAAATTAAGTACATTTCTCTGTTACATATTTTTAAGTTTTATACTCATTTTTTATTCACAAACTGATTCGATTTTTCAAAATACTTGTATACAATTTGACTCCAGGAACCACCATGTTTAAAACGTAATGTTTTAATACATGTTATCCTAATTGTATCAGCTCGATAGTTTCTATAATGTAACTATAGCGCCCCGTGTGTCCGCTGTGAAGCATCTCTGGACACTCAACTCCTTCAAGGTTCCTCATTTAATCACCTCTTTGTCTCCATGTTCTTCTGTCCAAAGACACTTCAAGGAAGTTTATTCACAGACTGTGTTTCTGTCGATGAACGTTTCAAGCCCTCATAGTAGCCTCATTGTCCCCCGCGGTGCATTCTGGGACACCGTGTGACACCTGCCGGCCAGGTAAGCGGCCTCAGGTCAGGTTTCTTCTTCTTTCCCCTCCTCGTCAAAGGAGGCAACAACAGGGGGTTCCCTCTCTTCTCCTCCCTCTCCATCGCTCCTATGTCTGAGGTATTGTTGCACATCGCCTGTGTGGAGCTGCCTGGGACAGTGCTATGAGGACTCGACCCGAGAGCCAAAGTTGTCAAGTGTACTGCGTCTCTGGACATGGAGCCTCCATGCAGGTAAGAACCCACCTGTGTCCAGACGCCTTAGTCCGATCCTGCAGGACATTTCTCGAGCAGAATAACCAAGAGAAACTGGTTAATTATTGGGATTTCTTTGGGTAAAGATTCATTGGAAAGTCACAAAAAGTTAAGTTTAAACTGTATTTTGTAACAATAAAACACCAAAGTTTATTTGTTTAACCTTTTTTTGTAACAATAAAACACAAAAGTTAAGTTTAAACTGTATTTTATAACAATAAAACACCCAAGTTAATATGTTCAAACTGTATTTTGTAACAATAAAACACAAAAGTTAAGTTTAAACTGTATTTTATAACAATAAAACACCCAAGTTAATACGTCTAAACTGTATTTTGTGACAATAAAACACCAAAAGTTAAGTTTAAACTGTATTTTTGGTATGTAACGACGATAACTGTAAGCATTAGACATTTTTTGCTTGTTCAACCATGCAACTTTTGGATCAGATGTTTAATAAAACTAATCAAATAATGAACACATTCATGTTCAAAAATAACATTTCATCCAGTCCGTTCCATTAGTCCACTCCAGAGATTTTAACGACTCTAATCGGTCAACGTTTTTCCAGCTTGAACTTTTCCAGCGCACTCTTCTGTACCAGTGTGAACGTTTCACGATAAATAATGTCTACCATCACAATGACCTTGAGGACGAGAAGCAGGTCATGCATTTAAAATGAGTTTGTTCACTCTACATGTGTTGTTAAGTCAGAGTTTATCTTAAAGTTAAAGCAGAAAAGTGGTATTTTTCACCAGTTATGAACAAGTAAACGGAGAGAATGCATCGACAGTCAACGTCTTCTCCGCTGCACAGATTTTGATTTAAATGGGTCGTACACGTCGGTGTCGGGAGTTTGACTGACTGCTGACACTTGCTAGGCAGGCCGTGGGAAAGCTCACTCCTCCGTCCACGCTTTGTCTGCTCCCCTGGGCAGCCCTGCCAGTCTCTTTCAGCCCAGATGCTGAGCCCGGCTGCCTCGGTAAAACCTGCTGAGCCGTGACAAGTCTCTCTCCGGGAGGAGGCAGGATTTTCTTTAGCAACAAAAGAGCGGCGACTGAGGCGCGGCGTTCATAAAGTGCTGTGATACTTCAGTCATTCTTCTTTTTTCCCAGTGTGAGAGAGAGGGGCAGTTGAAGAGGCCCACTCAGTCGCCGAGCTCCCCCACGAAGGGTGGACCCGAGGAGGCGGCGAAGCCTCCCAGGTGCGGCTCGCTGAGGAGATGGATCCTGCGTCTCCTGCCTTTCTTTCCCTTCACCGCCGCCATCACGCTGACCTGTCACTACTTGACCTGTGAGTGCTTCTCGGGAGTCGCCGACGTGAACACTTTTCTAAAGACGTGTCCCTCCATCAGCCGTACCTTCCTCAGTGTTCTACCTGGGCGGCAGTGTGGAGTTCACCAACATGAGCTTCTCGCCTGAGCTGGCCAACTCGTCCTCCCCTCAGTTCCACCTCCAGGCTCAGACCCTGAACCACTATGTAAGTGACAAGTCCCTCCTCCCCTCGCTTCACCCCCTGAACCGAGGTCCTGACCTTGTGTCTGTAGTCCGACTGCATCACTCGTTCCGGGTCATTTGGACTCGGGGTTGGCAATTAAATTTCCTCAGGGGCCACAAAAACTGAGGGGACGAGAGGCTAAATATGGGGGGAAATGTGCAATATTTATAAACCTTTTCTTCTATTTATGATATTAATATTTACCCAAATTATTTTTAGGCAAGAAATATTTGAAAAAAAGTAGAGAATAAAAAAGTCAAAACAAATTAAGTTAATACAGTTTATTTGTCTGATTTATATTATTAAGATATACAATGAAAACTGAATGTATCTCATACTTCTACAGCATTGCTAGTCAGACACGTTTGTCACGACAAGACCTAAACTTTTTCCATTTTTCTTTTAAAACCCACTCAATTTCATTCCTCATCAACAGGTAAGAACATGATTGAAGCTCTTTTTCACGAGGTGGTTTGTTTCATAGTTTTCCTTAAACGCAGACTCCACCTCAAAGCACACATTCTTAAAGATCATCTTTCCCATCATTTATGGAATCCCCTTTTTTTCTGCACCAATAGTTGTTTATATTAATTAAGGATATAAAATAATGTATTTGTATATGTACTTGCATCAGCAACAGCACTGCAAAATTACATTTTAGTTTCAACGTACTGGAGGTGATCTAGTTTGTCATGCACGCTATTAGTCGACTAATATGTTGATGTAAGTGTGTCTTAAATAGATGTTGGACTCTATTGTACTCATCAGTGTCTGTTTGTACAAAACTCTCCTATTATTGAAATACTTACATTAGACCGTAAGCCCTGCCCACTGAAAACAATTGAGATTTGTCATGGCACGTCATCAAATCCGAAAGTCTCCACCTTCAAGGGACTCATTGTATAAACAAAGCAGGGTGTGATAACAGCTGGCTGGAGGAGGAGTGAAGCCATTATTACGTCATAATTGTCTCTGGTCTCGTAACCTCTCGTTCGCTGAGATTTCAGACGGGGGAGAACTTTATAAAGTAATACGTTTAAAACATGGTCATGATGAGGGACTTACTGCATGTGATGCATTCAAATCATTAGTTTCACATTATTTAACACTAAAACACTTGTTTAACGGTGAGAGTGAAACAACAATGAGGTATTCAGGGGTCTGTTTTGGGGGGTTTACTTTGTGGTCTTCATTTGAAAACGTTGAAAATGTCTTATCTATTCTCATAAATGTCCGCAAACGCTGCCGTTAAACTAGAGGTTTGGTCGAGGATAGTTTGAGTCTCTCATGCGGCACCATCAAAACACTACTCCCCCCTTCCTCCGCCCATCGCTGTTGGTCTTAACATATTTCTTCTTCCCCTGCTTATCAGCTCTGTCTGTTCCTGCCCACGACTCTCTCTCTCCCCGCTGGTGTTAAATGTAAAGCTGTAACAGGAGCTGTGCACAGAGTGTGTGTGCAGGTTCCAGAGACCCCCGGGACGGGGGCTCTTTCAGGGCCGAGGACAAGCCCGGCGTTTGTGAGCCTGCGGAAGGTCCGGGCAGCCGGAGTGAGAGGAAGAGCAGCTCCTCAATAAAAACATTGTCTGTGAAGCTCTCAGACAATCACAGACTCTGTGCACAGTACAGTAGGGACGTGAGAGGGCAGCGCAGCGAGCTGGGATGACAGACGCAGTCGGGACTGCACAGATATGAGAAGGTGGGATTCTAGAGCAAAAGATCAAATGCAAAAATGGGGGATCTGAAAGATAAACACAGCCGTCGAAACAAGCAGCAGCTATGGAGTGTAATGTGGCTGTAATCAGCTGTGAGGGCCTGTGAAGTGGATATAGTATCTGCTCATTAAAGAACCGCTGATCCAAAGAGCCGGAGTCCAAACTCTGGGGACACAAAGGAGCTCTGTGCGGCTCACATCAACATACACACAGGTTCACTTTTGTTGAAGCGCCGGTGTCCGGCCGACTCCAGACGAGTCTCTGGCCTGCTTGTCCACCGACCCGATGGGGGGCCCGTGTAGCCTCCATTATGAACCGAGAGCCACGAGCTACACGTGTAAATATCTATTGAAATTCAAACTTTACTCCTTTTCTACTCACCCTCATGTCGACTAAGCTTTGGGGTTATATTCAGAGTAATCTGTTCCTTTTTAGAGATATAGAACACAAATGTTTGTTCATTTTAATGTAGCGACTGGAGCTCAGTTGTCTTCGTCTTCATCTTCGTCCAAAAAGACACTTAAAAACATCCAAATACCTCAATGGTGTCTTTAACGTCCATCTTGTATTGTAGCTTTGACAAGAACAATTGTACATACAGTCTACTGTCTACACTGAACGTGCTTTTGATATTTACCCAGAGTACTTCCTGTCTGTATCGCCTGTAAGGATTTAAACATTTAAAGCGATTCTATGCGATTTGAAGTCGAGCGACGCCAGTGGACTAAAGTGGTAGTGTTTAGCCTGAAGGGAGACAACATTTCCCATGAGCACTCGCTAAACGTCGCAAAAGTTGCCATGTCCCCGTTTTTGCAGCATTTTTTGCAGTTTCCAGACTTCAATTGTCTGAATGAAGGATGGATACTGATGAGGTAATGAATCAGATTGTGGATAATGAAATACCACAACCAGTGCGATATGTATCATGTTCACACCATCCTCAAGAACTTTTACAGTTAAAATAAAAATCACACAAAACCCCTCAAGTCACGGTATATGAGTCATTCAACTAGTTTTAAATTGTTGTGTCATCACAGGTTATTTTAGTACAAAATATTAAGGTACAGAAACTACCCAGGGCTGCTTTAAAATTGATAGATATAGACTTTTTTATTTTTTTAAATTCCGGAACAACTCTTCTTGTCAAAGCTTCAATGCAAGATGGACATCACAGACACCATGGAGGTATATGGATGTTTTTAAGAGGGTTATTTCGGACGAGGACAAGACAACTGAAGTGCTTCATTAAAATACATCAATCAATCAATCAATATACTGTACATTTTATTACAAAGGAACGGATTACGAAAACAATCCCAACCCTTAGTCGACATGAGTGCAAGTAGCTAATAAGTGAAGATGGATTTGGGGTGAAATATTGCTTTAAGGTTGTTTTTCTGCACTTACAACAGCTGACCACTGGGAGGCAGTGTTTCTCACGCTATTGTCCATGTGCATGACAAGGTTAACAGAAGATCCAGTTTTTAAATCTCCATTAATCAGATGTTAAAGTTTGTTTGAACAGTTCTCAGACCTCTACAAGTCGTCCAGGTGGAGCTCCTACTACCTGCGCTCAGGAATTACTGCCTTCAGGTGAGCAGCAGATTCAGCCCCCCGTGGGGAACCTTCAAACTCTTCAACTGTTGTTACAGTGAAGGAGCAGAGGGGCTCAGCGTCTTCTACTGGTGCAAGTTTACCGCCCCGGATGATGTTGCTTTGGCGATCCGGAGGTCCAGTCCGGAGAAGATGCAACGCAGACTCCCAGGCAGCAACAAGGTGTTGTGGGAGGGTCGGAACCAGCAGCGCTACTTGATGGAGCAGGACGACAGCACGCTCCACCTGCTGGGTAAGGTCTGGAGCTTCACCCTGGAAAGACTCATGACAGACAGATCAATATTTAAACTCAATAAAGTTGATCTAATCTAATCTTACAACAGACACATGTGAGGAGTAAATGGAAACACATTATATATCCTCATATACATCACCTTCATCGGAGACTGTACGATAACGACTCCTGTGTGTGTGTGTGTCTGTATGTGTGTGTGTGTGTGTGTGTGTGTGTGTGTCTGTATGTGTGTGTGTGAAGGTTTAGACCCTGATGACTTTGAGTCTGAAGAAAAGTCAGACAAGAGTAAGAACCCCAACAGCTTCCAGGGTGGGAAGTGGCAGCTCGGCTTCCAAGGTGAGGCCAAACTACATACTGTAACTATGGAGCCCCTTAATGGACATTAAAGAATTTTAAACACCTCTAAAAAAATCTTTTTTGCAAAACAAAAAAAGAAACACATTTTATTTTGGCTGTAATCTTGCATCGTGCATCTTGGAGCAATTTCCAAATTGGAAATATGTAACTAAACGCCAAGTTGGAACATTCTCCTCATGTCTTTTATTCGTTAGTTATGACTTCTTTCAAGAGCTGATCATATTTCCTAGTACTGTCCATCTTGTTGGATGTTTTTATATGTTGATTTCCATTGAGTTCTATTGTAGGACAAATAATGGAAGACAAGCTTGTTTTTGTGTCTCAAAGTAACTTCCAGAACGAGTTACAAAAATACATATTAATCGATGCACACGAATGGTTTTGTTTCTGTCATCCGACTCTTGCTCCTTCTGTCTCTGCAGCCATGTCCTTTGACCTTTACGCCAAATACGGGAACAATCGCACCCTCAGTCTCGTGAGTCCCAAAAAGCTGTACTACCAGTGGCGTCTGCGAGTGCCCTCAGGTCACGTGGTCCGGCTGGTCATTCTCACCCTTCATGGCGCCACACCAGGAAGCTGCAGCGCTCACAAGCTCTCGGCCTACGACTTCCTGCTTCCTCTGCAGAATAAGATCATCGCCAGGTGAAGACTTGTCACGTCGATTGTCGGCTTGAGTCGTTTGCACACAAACAACGCTTGATAGTGGGTCTCTAAGAGCCCGTTATGGTGAACATCTGTGGGAGAGAAACCTGCAACCACGACTCAATATGGTGTTGAAATCCACTCACCACTTACATCTGTCAAACATTCTGAATATGGTTGACGCATCTTCCACTTAAGTACTTGCTTTCAAGATTCACATATATTATTTTCTCATCCTCTGACATTTAACAAAGATGCACATTGCGCCTAATTGCGCCACCTAGTGGTGGGTCGTACTCTTCAAGTTAGGACATCATGGAGGTAAATTGGGTGCAAAAAAGATTTGAAGTCTCAGCTGAAGTAGCTCATGAATTTGTGTCACTATGAAAAAAGGTCCATTTGTTGGTGATTTTAGCAGCTACAGGATCTCAAAAGTATTTTATAAAAATGCACAAATTCAATTCAATTTCATTTAAAGCAAGTTCATGTGCATTGAAACTGTAATGTAAGACTATATTGGAGAATATAAAATCTGATCCCAGCGACCCAACAATGAGTGAATCACAGTGTGGCAGTGGCCAGGAAGAATTCCCTTTTTAAAGGCAGAAAACTTGATCAGAACCAGACTCCTCAATTCATTGCTGCAAGTGTAGAAATCATGATCTCTCGCTTCTGCTCCTCCTTCTCTGAAATATTGGGTACAAATAGAACTTGAGTAGGTCTGTGACATCTTCATAGTCTGCACTCATGCCTAACTACGCCACCTAGTGGCGGGCCGTACTCATGCATAGGTTATGACTCCTAGTGGTCTAGCGCCGTGGAATATTGTCCAAGGGGACTGACTTTGATCACTGACACTGAAACTCTTGTTTAGATGGTTCTCACATAACTTGGACAAACATTAAACCAATATTTTTTATTTAATTTGTAGGTATTTAGGAAGACAAACATTAGTACTTACTGGTTCATGACCAAGAAGTAGATCTTCTCTTCCACCCTGATATGAGAATGAATGCCAGTATAGAAGCTGCTAATATTTGTTGTTGTAAAGTGATAAAATGGAACAACACTTTTTATTTTGTTATTTAACAACGGTAAGCTGTTTCCAGAGCATTCGTACACTAAACTTAAAATAAACCTCTGAGGCTGAGCTAGATGTGATGCTTTGTTTGTCCCTGATTGGAAATGAATTCACAGTTCAGTTGATGTTATCATGAAGAGAAGACACTCACTCTACATGTCGAACAAATGTCAAGTGGCCTGTGTTGAGGACGAGCACCATAAACCCGGATGAAGAGACATGTCTCCTCTGTGACCTTTACTTCGTCTCATCAGCATGTCAATGGGAGTTTGGGTTGCCGAGCGTTGTTGTTGTTGTCGCCGGAGGTGAAGACCATAAATGAAACCATCGTTCCTGCAGGTGGTGCGGGCTGCCCATCTTAGGCTCCTCCCCCGTCATGAAGCTGACCTCCTCTGGGAACGTCATGTTGGTCACCTTCTCCTTCAGCAGGCAGAGGGACGGAGCCATCTTCAAAGCCTACTTCCAGGCCATTCCCAAAGCAGGTGTGACACCAGCGTGTCATGTGAGAAACTTGACGAGTCTAACACATAGTTGTCCCTGTAAAGCCTGTGGAGGATCCATCTCCTCCTGGAACGGATCCATCTCCTCGCCACACTACCCTTCCTTCTACCCTCCCAACGGAGACTGCACTTGGACGCTAAGAGTGAGTCGTGTCAGTAGGACTTATCTAGACTCTTCCATTTCCCCCCTTCACTCTTTCACCAGGCTCCCTTACCTGGGTACCTGATCTCCATCACCATCATCACCATAGACATCCAAGAGTCTCCGTCCTCAGATGAGTGTGAGAAGGACTGGCTGGACATCGGAGGGTTCAAGTGAGTGGCGGGTGTAGACCACGTGGGCGGACTCACCATGTTGTTGTGCGTAGATTGTGTAACCCGGTGTCGGACGGCAGCAGGAGGAGAGTCTACTCGTCTCCTCTGTCGCTTCACTTCCACTCGGACGAGTCCCTCACTCACAAGGGCTTCCAGCTGCTCTACAGGGTCTTCTCTCCGGAGAGCTGTAAGACTGAAGCTTGGATGACGTGGACGAGTCCGTCTCTCACACTCTCTCTGTCCACCTCGTCTTTTGTCCAGCTTGTCCTCGTCAGTTCCGCTGTGGAGACGGACGCTGCATCCCTCTGAGGAAAGTGTGCGACAGAGTCAGAGACTGTTCTGATGGACGAGACGAAGCCAAGTGCTGTGAGTTTGTGATCAAACATCAGCAAGACAGGCTACATCCTTGAACCTCAGTGGTGGTCCTCTGCCTCTTCTTTTCCTTATTCTTCCTCTTCTTCTCCTTCTTCGTCTTTGTCTTCTTCGTATTCTTCTTCGTCTTCTTCGTCTTCCTCTTCTTCGTCTTCTTCTTCGTCTTTGTCTTCTTCTTCTTCGTCTTCGTCTCCTTCTCTTTCTTCATCTTCTCCGTCTTTGTCTTCTTCTTTGTCGTCTTTGTCTTCTTCTTCATCTTCATCTTCATCTTCCTCTTCCTCTTCCTCTTCCTCGTCCTCGTCCTATTCCTCTCCTTCTCCTTCTCCTTCTTCTTCTCCTTCTCCTTCTCCTTCTCCTTCTCCTTCTTCTTCTCCTTCTTCTTTTCCTTCTCCTTCTCCTCTTTCTCCCTCTTTCTTCCTCTTTGTCTTCGTCTTCCTCTTCGTATTTCTCCGATTCCTCTACCATTCTTTGTTCATATCCTCCCTCACTTTGTCTCCAAACTTCTCCACATGAGTGCTCTGTTAAAACCCATTACTAAACTTTCCCTGTTCAGTCACTACTCACAAAAAAACCTGATCATCTTCCTTGATTGATTCACGTTCATTATGTGTTTGAGTCCCAGCAGTTTACAAACAAAATTAAAAATACGTACACATGACATTAAGACATATAAATGTCTTAATTTAGAAATGAATGAATAAATAAATAAAAACAGTAATACAATTAAAAAATAAAACCATTTAAAAAATAAATGACAATGATTTAAAAATGTATCAAATAATAATAAACGATAATAAACATTAATAGAATAATATCTAAATAAATTCACACAGTAATAGACTAAAAAACAAAACAATAATAAAATAAATAACAATATTAAAAGTTAAATACGATAATAATGCTAATATAATAGTAATAAAATAATGATAAATATACTAACATTCTTCTGACTCTTCTAACTGTTCCTGGTCTTTGTGTCAATCCTCATGTTTTATTTGTTTTATTGATTGGGACCCAGATGCAACACAAGGGATAGCACAAACACATTTGTTTCGGGGCTTCGGGTCACCTTGACCCTGAGATAAGGGTGAAGTGTATCATTATGAAGAAGTTTTGGACAGACAGAAATAAAATGCTTCTATTTAAACGTGTTAATACTACGGCTAGTAAAAATGAAGGAACCACTAACCTCGCATCTGACCGACTGACCGCCTGTGTGTCTGCAGCGTCCTGCAGGCCGGGCGAAGTGTTGTGTGCCAGCGGTCAGTGCAGAGCTCACAGCAGCCAGTGTGGGAGCTCGTGTGCGGACAGCAGCGAGGAGGGCGTGTGCGGTGAGTCGGGGGGGTTACCATGGCAACATCCGGTACTGTAGTGACGAAGGGAAAACATGCTCCTCAGCAGGTAAATGTTACCACACGTGTCCGGGGAGAGCGTGTCTGCCCAAGTCGTCCGTGTGCGACGGCGTGGTTCACTGCAAGGACCGCAGCGACGAGCTGAACTGCACCCGAGCGTGTGAGTGAGTCGTGACGCGTGATTGACAGTCGGACCACAGACCTCTCGCTCCCCGCAGATGTCAAGGGCTGCTCCGCCTCCTCCTACAAGTGTTCCAACGGCAAGTGCGTGAGCAAAGCCAACCCGGAGTGCGACGGGGTCAAGGACTGCTCCGACGGCTTCGACGAACTTCGCTGCGGTAACGACCCCTCGAGGTCACGTTAGGCATGAACTCAACCTTCACTGACGCTCTCCACGCTCTGGATCCAGCCTGTGGCGTCAGGCCCAGGAAGCGCACCAAGATCGTGGGGGGCTCCGACGCCGGGACGGGGTCTTGGCCGTGGCAGGTCAGTCTACAGATGGAGCGCTACGGGCACGTCTGCGGAGCCACGCTGGTGTCCAGCCGCTGGCTCGTCTCCGCCGCTCACTGCTTCCAGGACTCGGACGCCATCAAGTAAGAGAAGCTCTGGAAACAGTGATGTAAGAAAACATGAACTCAAATATCACAGTATCTTTTAAGATACTGTATCTTTATTCAACAGCAGTGTATTCATTTCTTAATAAAAAAAATTAAAAAAAACATTAAAAAAAAACGATTACAACAAAGATGCTAATATTCACGCCGTTCTTTTTATTTTTGTGTTGTAATTTCACTTCAGGCCACTTGATGGCAGCACTTACTGTGTCCACTGCAGCTAAAGGAACAATAAAATCCAGTGAGATCCCAGGAATTCTTTCAAGTACTCAGGCAATGCTACAAATATATCTATATTCCTACAGTATCGCAATATATAGTATCGTTGCACCGGTATCTTATCGCCAGATACTCAACACACAACCCTAGTAAAATATAATGTTGTTACAAAAATATCGATGCAATGAAATATTGCTATATTTATTTCCACGATACCGTATCTAAAATCAACAGCACTGTTTTGAAAAAAAACCAAAATATCAAGAAATTGTGTATAAAATACATAATTTAATTAAAAATTTAAAAAACATATATCTACAATTTATATTCAAATATTTACAGCTTTTGCTCATTTTTGTGCTGCTTCCGGCCGCTAGATGGCAGCAGTTATTACGTCCTCCACAACTGAGAATGAGAGGATACAGTTGACTCCAGCAGAGCTTTTTCCTACAGTATCAGAAAAATATATATATAATTATTTTGTCACAATACCATATCCATATTAAACAGCCTTGAATTATTATTTTTTTTCGGCAAATATTCACTTCCTTTTGCGTAGATTTATTCTCTTTTAAAATTTTAATACAAAATCCTCTGTTCGAATTCAATAACTGATGTACAGCATGGTTGAATATTTAGTGATTGTTGTTTCCAACAGTATAACAACTTATCGTATCGTTGCCCTTGTATCGTGAAACCTATCGCCCGATTCCTACCAACACACGTCCCTATATGGTAACACGTCTACTCTCGGCAGGTACTCTGACGCCCGGGCGTGGCGGGCCCACATGGGGATGCGAGTCATGACCACAGGAACCATGGGCGCCGCCACGAGACAGATCCGTAGAATCCTCCTCCACCCCAAGTACGACCAGTTCACCTCAGACTACGACATCGCCCTCCTGGAGCTCGGCGCCGCCGTCTTCTTCAACGACCTGGTCCAGCCCGTGTGCGTGCCGGCGGCGTCTCACGCCTTCACCCTCGGCAGCAGCTGCTTCGTCACGGGCTGGGGCGTCCTGATGGAAGACGGTGATGGATCCGCTGAAGTCCACTCGAGGGTCTGGTTGAGGAATGCTGAAGGTGTTGTTGCGTCACAGGTGAGCTGGCCACTCGCCTGCAGGAGGCGTCGGTGAAGATCATCAACAGAGGGACCTGCAACAAGCTGTACGATGATGCCGTCACTCCCAGAATGCTGTGCGCCGGTAACCTTCAGGGAGGTGTGGACGCGTGTCAGGTGAGAGCGCCGTTCAGAACCAGAGAGAGAGGCTTTTAATTGACGCTGCATCAACTTTATTGTTGAGTTTATTTCCAAAAAACATGAACTAGATAAGCACTCAGAGAGCACAAACCTCTGCCAACGCCCCCATATTATTATATATATCAACCAATAGTATTGCACTTATTAAAAAAAACAAAACAATCGACAACACGCGGTCCTTTCACTGTGTTTTTGGGGCCCTCGTGAAATCAGGGTAGAACATGTAGAACATCGTACTGACAGTGACGGCTAATAATTATATTTTTGGTTATTTTATAAACTTTAAACATCATTTTTTTTAGTACTGCTTCTTTCATGTGCTCTTTGTGAATATTTCTTGCTACTCAAAATAATTTCAGGTTATATTAATATTATATTAAGAATATATCTTATTTGTTGTTATATAAGACTTATACAGTTTCTTGCATATTAATTTTTTTTAAATCTCAATTTGTGTGGTTTTTTTTTAAAGTTATTCAGTCATATTTTGGCTCCTCTGTATTGGCCAGATGGACCCTCACTACTATCAGAGTATATAATGTGGCCCCTAGACTGAAGATTACAATTACGATGGTACCGTTTTCCCCGTTCAACGCGCTGTCTCCCCCCAGTGGTCAGTCACAGCACAGCAGTCAGAGCACCAGCTGCAGCTACAAACACTCAGACAGGGAAGCGTGGGATGAACAAAGCAGACGAGAGAATGAAAGAAGAATAAACAAGAGGAGACAATGCTGGTGTGATGGAGGAAGTCTCAGGTCAAAACAGTGGAGTTATAAGACGGTAAACAAGAAGCGTCCAGCAGAGAAGCTCCACAGAGGAGAAGTTTCTTGAGAACAGAAACAGAATTTTCTGGAGATAAAAAAATTAAATATGTTCAGATTTAGTTTTAAAAGGCTTTGGACACACATGTAGTTTTGTTTTGAATCGAGTATTAAAATGTTGGTTTTAATCTTAAAAGATATTAATAATCAGATCTTTGGTGGTCCAGTTTTATTATTGTATATTAGTGCCATTTTTTTTAAATCATCGCATTATTTTATGGAAATATGGAATTCAATAATTTATATTTTGAGTTTTTTAAATTTCATTTTCATAATAATTCTCAAGTATTTCCAGACTCAATCAATTGAGCACTGGCTCCCCTCGCTCGTCACTTGATCGGATTTAAGAGCCTACGAATGAAAAATGATCGAATCTAGAAAATGTTTCTTTGAATTATAATTTAAAACTCTATGTGTAAAAAATTTGATTATTGAAAAACATTAAACCATACAATATACAAATGATTTAATACAATAAAATTCTAATTCAATTATTGAAAAAAAACTACTCTCTCTTTGACTTGATGGATCTACTGACTCCTTCAAGAAACATCTTAAGACGTTTTTATTTGTTCAGGCTTTTCCTTGATTTTCTGGAACTCCTGTTGTGTTATCAGTGTTATCTTGACCTTTAAAGTATATACTTTATTGAATATTGTTTGATTGTTTAAGCGCTTTGTGACCCTGGTCTGGAAAATCGCTTTATAAATACAAATTACTTACTTACTTACATTTGATGCTTGAGTTCAATCCAACCATTCCACACGATGGCACCGACACACTTCCATATGCTGGACCTCAGGGGGACTCTGGGGGTCCGCTGGTGTGTCTGGAGCGCAGCAGGCGCTGGTTCCTGGCCGGGATCGTGAGTTGGGGCGAAGGCTGCGCGCGACTCAACCGTCCCGGCGTCTACACTCAAGTGGTGAAGTTCTCCGACTGGATCCACCAGCAGACCAAAGGTCAAGTGTGACGCTGCACACGAGCAGGTCGACCACACCTGCGGGAGAGTGGACGCCCCGACGACACCCGGGGGGACGACGACGACGACGGCCGACCACCTGGCTCCGCTGCTCCGGGACCATTTCATCTGGACAGCAGCAAAGGCCCGTCTCCTGAGACCACGCTGGTCCACATGAGTTCCTGACGGTCGTGTGACTTCATGTCGGTCAAGACGTGAATCACACATTTGTAGCTGTGCCAATATATCTGTATACAAATAGAAATGTTTATAATTGTGCAAATACTCTCCTTCTCCGAAGCCGTTTGAAAGAAATTAAAAGAAAGTGGAAAAAAAGGCCTGAGATGCATCATCTTGTTTCACGATGACTTCTTGAAACTGGCTCTCAGAACTTCAGAGCTTCTCTATTTCTCTTCCTTTTACTCTTAGTCACTCCTGTCTTTCTATTGACTTCCACTTTTTTTTTTCTCCTGTGAACACACTGGAGGCTGGAGGTCTGCGTGTCTTCCCTCAGGCTGCTGCCCCCGCGCCTTCACCTCAGACCTTCGCAAATGATTCCATTTTAATTCCATCTCGATCGTTTGAAGAGACACACGTGAATCTACAAGCTGAGGATGTGACTCTGACCCTGGTGCGCGTGCGTGTGTCCGCGAGCGTGGCCGGGAGCGTGACGTCACCGCGGCACTGTGGGAGCGGACGTCACCGCGGCACTGTGGGAACACTATATAAACGCGCATCTCTTCACCGGCTGCGGCCAAAAGTGGCGCTGCGGTCGAAGTTGGGGAAACTTGTTGCGTGAATTTGGATCTCCAGCGCTGAGACACTACAGGAATTAAACTAAAAACTAAACACCTCTCGTGACACCATGAAGTGCATTTTCATCTCGCTGCTCTGTGGATTGTTGGGGGTCCTGGCCAGAGGTGAGTGACGGGTTCCCCGAGTGTCTCACCATCTATTACTCACCCAACTCTTGTTTTTTGTGTCTTAATATGTTTTGTGTTTTTCGTGATCCGTACAAAAGTAATGAAAAATGATCTACAAGTAAAAGTATTTTGTCGTTTCGACAGCTGACGGACAAACATTTATTCGGGTATTCTAAGACATTATAAATTCATATATAAATAATAAATTCATTATAAATAAATTCAACATACTTGAAATGAAATAGAAGTAAAAAAAAAAAAGTTCACCTGCTCTTGAATCTGAAAAAGGAAAACAACAAAGAGGTGACTAACCTTCTATGCAACTGAGAGCTACTCTGTGTGACCATCAGTTTGTTAAAGACTTCTAAAATGACCCTGGTCTAGAAAGGCGATATATAAATAGAGAATATTATTATTATTATTATAAAATAACTTAAATTATTATAGATTATAAACTATGATTCTTTAATACAGTGTAGTCCCCAACACCTGGACTGGAGTTTTCAAAATGTTTTTTTCTCGGAAGTAACATTAGCCTTTGACTCTTGACACGTCAAGATGCTCCTTTCAGTCAATTTTAATTTAAAAAAAAAACTGTAAACTAGTTGAAAACTGTTTTTATTTGAAGGAATTTAATGCTTAGATTAAGACGGTCAATGGTGAGACAAGAGTCAGGGACCAATGATGCAGCAGGATAGGAAACCTAAAAAAATCAAACACTCTTAGATGTAAGTAAAATATATATATATATATATATAACATAAGTAAAACGTGAAATGTATATTAAAATCAAATGAAAAACATATTGCACCAACTTCTGTTTAAAAGGTTACATAACTATAACTATTACATCTTCACAATTCTTCACCAATGTTTCGTCTACAAAATCATTTAAATCTCTCCAAGTGTAGCTAAATGTAAACATGACTTCACTGCTCATGAATAATCGACATGTCTCTTGTTCTCTGTGTCTATCTCTATTTTCTTATCAATGAAAAAGTCCCAGATTATTCCTTCTTCATGAAATCAGGGACTTTTGTTGCCTTGTTAAATACAGATCTTTTGGAAACAACAGCGACCCCGTCAATGTGACATCTGAAGAGAAGCTTAAATAACAGTGTTGTACTAAGAAAACACTTTAACACTAAAGACAGGTTCAAAAGTGTTTTTTAAAGAGTGTATTCAATCAGCATTTAAAGGATTATAAAGATTAAAAAACATGTTTAAAATGACCAGGAAAGGTCTATCTTCACTGAGCAATGAGAAGAAAAATACTTTAAAGTAAAGTGTTTTAAAATAGAAACATATTTCACAATATTTTTCAGAATTACAACAAAATATGATTTATTTATTTATGATGGCAACTGTAGTTTATGTATCATTTAATAAAAAAGATTTCTAAAGAGTTCTTACTTCCGTCAAGTCTTTTTATTTTCTGATTTTGTGAAAAGATTGTAACTGTGCAGTGAATATTAATCAATAATCCACATAAAAAGAGCATAAAAAGAATTTGATCGGTTTGAAGAAGACAAGTCTGATGTTAAAAGCAAATGAAGTGTTGAATTAGGATTATTTATATCCGATGGAGAACACTTGCTGAGATCTACGTCAGCGATATCGACCAAATATGTTACGCTTCATTGTACTTCATAAAAATGACAGGAAGTGATTCCGTTAGGAAGTGGCTTCAAAATAAAACCCTCCAGAGGAAACACCAGGTCTGTACGCTTGACAAAGATACTTTTTCAAAGTGACTTTCATTGAACATTTAAGGCGAGAAACACGTCACTGACGGTCAGATATGAAGAGACATCGAGGGAGTGAATCAGCTCGAGTGGAGGAAGAGAGGCTGGACTTTATCTCTCATTAATAAAGCCACAAACATGAGCTGTCAGGAGACGTGAGGAGGGTCACACCCGGAACAGATTCTGGGAGATGCTGCTTAGGTCGACTCACTGTATGACTGTGACTCACGAGAAACATTAACGGTCAAATCTACCGTGTGACTAGATAAACGGAAATAACTCATTCGGAGAAATTCGTCGTCACCGTGTCGTCCCCTGCTTCGTAACATTCTCTGACGATTGGTCAGCAGCTGGTCTAGAAGTCAAGAAGTGTGTATCTTGTCCATGAATGAGTGTGTCTGGCCTGCATCCAGGACGTGGTGATACCTCGGACCGCACCACTTCCTGTGCCAGACAATAATAGCCCTGTCACCGACTGTCCCGTTCATCCGGACAACACAACATTTATTCACGTGATTTGTCAAATTAAAAAGCCACAAAATGTCACAATGTAACTCATAAATGACAGAAAACCTTAATTATTATTATTATATAATTTTTGAATGAGTTTGACATACTTAAAGCGATACATGAAGTCAGTAGTGTTTTCTTGTCGTGTCTCGCAGAGAAGGAACAGAAGGGGAAGTACAGTGTTCCCAGACTGGACGTGAAAGATCCGACTCTGGTACTGGACCCCAGACAGACGCTGGTCCTCAACTGCAGGTGAGTTCTTGAGTCGTCCGGACGGTTCCGCTGAAGACGAACGTTCCTTCAAATCCTTAAAAACAGTTCATTATTTCATGCTCTCCTGGGTCTGCCCTGGGGCCTCTACCTAAAGATGATCATTAGATCAATGATTGAGCTTTTTAGAAAGTTCATTCCAGTTTGAACTGGAACGAATGAGAGTCCAAGATGAGCTGAGCCAAAAGGCATAGATGTTAGTTTCTGACAAACATTATGACCATTCGTCTTACACCAGGAGAAATGAAATCGAATGAACAAACGCAAGAGTGTTTTTATTCCACGAGTAGTTTTGAGCTTTTTCTCACACTGAACCCTCTGTTCCCCGGGGGGTCGCAGGGGTCGCTGGAAGCTGGCGTGGTCGTTCCCCGCAGGCCTGGAGCTCGATCAGGTGCGAGTGGAGGAGTCCGGGTGCGGGCGGACGGGTCAGCACCACTGCAGCCGCCTGACGGTGGGCAGCACACGGGCCCAGCACACGGGACTCTTCCAATGTCGCTATGAACGCTGGAGCCAGAAGAGCTCGTCCGTGTACGTCTACGTCACAGGTGAGAACTCGCCACGGTTCCTGCGCCTTGAACAGGACGCGAGGAGTCATTTATATCCAAACACACTCTGTCCCGACAACACATCCTCGTCTTCCGTGCGTCCCTCGTTTCTTGCCTCCTGTCGGCTATAAATAAACCCTTTGACTTTCGTTTACGTGCGTCCACGCCGGGCAGGAATAGAGCGCCGGCTGAACGCCTGACATTTGGGCAGAGTTTCCCAGGGCATCAGTCTTATCTGCCTCGCTCAGCTTCACTTGAAGTATCCTGCGGAGGGAAAAGAGATGAGCGGGGATTGGTGTGTGTGTGTGTGTGGGGGTGTGTGTGTGTGTGTGTGTGTGTGTGTGTGTGTGTGTGTTTGTGTTTGTACGTGAAGGAGTGAAGCGACCACATCTGATCTCAAAAACTAAACTAAAAAACAATATCTTGATCTTCCCAAATATTCCATACGGACAGACGTCTAGTGGAAGCTGTCGAGGAAGGAAGAGTTAGAAGAGTCAGAGTTGAGGATGCTCAGGTTATCGATGGGGGACCAGAAAAAAGCGCTCAGAAAGAAAAGAGCTCTGCCAAGCAGCTCTTTTCTAACCTATGCTTTTCCATTCAATTAGACATATTTTCATGGGATTTTAAGGTTAGCTCAGTCTGAATCTTTCATTTTTCTTCTCCTCTTTTTATGCACCATTCACTTCTGGTCACATGGTTATCATTATTTCTGCAGTGGACGAGGATGTTTTATTTTGTTTCAGTTTAACAAAAACCTAATGAAACAGAGCTTGTGCATGTACTGGGATAAGATCCCGACTGTTGCTGTGAGATTGTTTGGATAAAAAAGCAATTCTTTTTTGCAATTTCCATTACATTTTTTAGATTATTGATCATTTAATTGTTATCGTTATATATTAATTCTACCTTCTGCTTCTGAAAAGCTACACTTGCGTCATCGACTTTCCTGAAATATAACCGTCCGTTTTTGAGTTATTTAGCTATCAGACAGCCAGATCGTCACACAGCCTACTTGGTCATAGTGTTTGAATGTAAACCACAAAAAGACATATAATAATAAATATGTGATACTAACTGTCAATAGTTAGTAAATAACCTTTATTTAACTCCAGTAACTCAACAAATCACTGGCTCTAGTTCTCCTTCTCACTCCCTGTATATCTTTCTTAATTGTAATGTTAGCGATCTCCGGTCTCTGGAATTACAAAAGGTACAAATAAGAGGCCAATGATTATCGTATATTTGTAGATATTATAAAAGGTTATTTTAAATCTTCTTTTCAACCCTAGATATGGCAGCAGTTTGTAGTTGTACACTGTAAAGTCAATGGAAAAAACATGTAACACAGTCAGGATTCATTTTTAAAAAACACTGGCTATGTTTAAAAAAATAAATCATATAATACAAAGTGTGCTAAACAAGTGAATGGACACCACATATGATAAAAAAAAAGATCCTGGATTCTCTTAATATATAATAATATAAAAGTGCATATAATACTATATTGTACGTCAGAGTCGAGGAGCTGGGAAGTGAGTAGCATCAGTACACAGGCGGCTCCACCTTATCCTGGGGAGGCGTCCGTGCTTCATCTGGGCACAGACTCATATTAGAGGCCACGGTCACAGGGCACGCCATTAACATCAACATGGCCCCCGGGGGTCGTTAATCGCTCAGGTCTCCGCGTCTATTAAGCGCCGACTTCGTCTGCGGCTCTGGTCGGACGCACACACCTCCGCCTCGCGAAATCAAAGCGAGAGGAGGAAGCCCTCGGTTCGGCCGGTCCTTGGGGTACTTTTGTTCAAATGTTCAGAGATTTGCTTTCCATGAATAACCCCCAACAAACAATGCACAGAGCAACACCCACACTTTTCAATGGCGGCGAAATATTAAAGTCATCAGGCGGGAGGAGAACAACACGCAGGGACGCTTTTTATTTGATAAACAATCTCTGTTTGTTGTTGATGAGACGTGGTCAGTTGTTCTATATATTGTCGTCTATATATGTCGTTTGTTTTTGGATTAAACTTTCCATAGATATTTGAATAGATAGACTTAATAAACAGCCATTTTCCTCGGCACAGGGAAGCATCTGCGTGTCTGTTAGCGAAATAACTGGGAGGCACTTTTTTCTAAGAAATCCGGAAATCTTGATCATGAGACGAGGACATGTTGAGTTCGTAACCACGACTCATTTTAAGACGCATCACTCTCTGTGACGCAGAAGGTGCTGCCGGCTCACCTGCCGTCCCATTGAGCTCGATGATGTCCATTTCAAAAACGCTAATAAATGTTGACTCGTGACTGATTTCATCCGTGATGGTCGCCGTCCTGACCGCTGTGTTTGCGTTCCAGACAGCCAGCAGCCATTCGTGGACCTGGACATGAGCACGGATGTGTTGTACATGATTGAGAAGCAGCCCTTGGTCATCCCCTGCAGGGTGACCCACCCCAACTTAACCACCGTCCTGGTCAAGGTCAGTCCAAAGGCCGTCGTTGGAAGAACATCTCCTCTCTGACGTCAAGCTTCTTCCTGCTCCTCCAAAAACACTTTGTGCTTTCGGCGACTTTTTCCTTCAGGCTTGTCGGACCCACTTGTTTCTCCACATTGTTACGCTGTGATGTCCACTGATGTGCGGGGGGCTGGGGTGGGGGGGCGGGGGGGGGGGACCTCTGTCCATCCCATCACATGTTCGCATGCGTTTCCTTACTGTCAAACAATCCTTTCCAATCAAAGATGCCACTTTAATTTTGTGTTTCCGATCGAACGGCGCCCGCTCCATCCTGCCGGGTTTGTTTTTCACCCCTGGAGACGGGACATTAGGTCTGGAGTGCCCCACTGGCCCCGGGCCAGCACCACTTCCCACATCTGACCCTCCAACTTTTATAGTAGGAGTCCTGACTGCCAACTTTCCCCTGATCCTTTAAACAGCTGCCTGCCAGAGAGAGGAAGCTGCGGCAGCTACTGTTGGCCTCAGCAGATCAAAGTGCACGTGTAATAATCCGGCTCGTGTACGTCACTGACGGAGAAAAGCCTTTTGCTGATAGTTAAAAATTGAATTTTAGTCCAAATATCAAAAACATTACGATGTATGTTTGAAGCAAGAATACGTTCACAATCGAGATTTAAAGATCAACTCATGTGTTGATTTAAGTGTGTCTTAAATAGATGTTCGACTCTATTGTATCATCAGTGTCTGTTTCTACAAAACTCTCTTTTCATTGAAATACTGACATTAGAAAATGACCTTAAGCCCCGCCCACTGAAAACACTTCGTTTTTCTGGAGATTCAATCTTGTTTACACTCGACTGTGATTGGTCAAACATCGAGGTTTGTCATCGCAGGTTATCATCCCGGAAGTCTCCACCTCCATGGGACTCATTGTATAAACAAAGCGGGGCCTGATTACAGTTGGCTGGAGGAGAAGTGAAGCCATTATTGCGTCATAATGGACTCTCGTAACCTCTCGTTTGCTGAGACGGGGGAGAACTTTATAAAGTAATAAGTTGAAAACATGATCATGATGAGGGACTCACTGCATCTTGGAGAGGAAGATTCAACATTTGAAACATGCGAGTCAGTCAGGAAAGTTTATATTTTCACATTAGTTGCTTTTTATCATTTTCTTGCCAGTCTTTTCCTATGAAGTCGCGATCTAGTTGCAAAACAAACAGATTCTAAACAAATGTTATTCTTTAAATCCTTTTCCTCTTCTGTTCACTTCAGCTATATGACCTTCAACAAGAAATCATAATCCAAATGAATTAAAACAATAAGAAAAGTGATGGTTAATAATTCCTCTTTTGCTAACACATTAACACATCACTTGAATAACGTAATATTGTGTATGACCTCCATCAAGGAGGTCATGTTTTATTCTGGGTTTAGTTTATTTTTAAGACTGTTTATAAATAGAATAATTTAAATTGTTATTGGATTTTTGGTGGTGATCCAGATCACTGTCTGGATACAGGAAGAACTTTAAGGATTAGTCACTGATGCTGCTGCTGTTGTAGCGGATCATGAATAAAGCAACAGCAGTTTGCAGGTTTATTTGTCGCTGTTGCTACGATTTCTTTGCCATTTAAGACCGGCTCTTCTTTAAAACACAACGATCATTCAGATCTTCAGTTATAGAAGTTTTAGATTAGATTAGATATTAATCCCTCTGGATATCTCCTTCGGGAAATTGGGTTTCCAGTTCACAGCAGATGATAGTTTCATAAAAACAAGAACAATGTGCAAATAAAGAACTAAGTGCAAGGGATGACAAAGTATAAAGAACATCATAATCTGATTATGTCATCAATAAAATAACTACCTAGTTAGGAGTCTGTGTTCACTAATGAACTATTTTGTCAAAAGCCACCTACAATAACTAAGAGAACTCTTTCAATCATTTCTACCATTTTTAAAACCACCAAATTTTAATTTTCAACCTGAGAAAGACGTTGTAACTAGACACCATCACTAGTTGATAACACAAAAGGTCACAGGAGGTGTTACTACAGTCTCACACACATCTACACCAAACTACTTTGTGGGCTACTGGATACTGGATATGAGTATATATATATATATATATATATACAGTATATACATCTCTTTTCTCAGCTTCCTCGTCATTTTTCTGGAAACTGCCACAATTGGCAGAAAATAACGCAAGCTAATTAAGTTAGTTAGGTAAGCTAGTTAAAAGTCAATCCAAGCATGTTAAAGTGACAATGATATATTTTAAATTAAATGAAATAGTTCCAAATATTTTCATTGTATTCCTGTGCAGCGCCGGGTGCTTCGTGAAGGCTGGTTGAGTTGTACAAATACATCTGTAGCACTACTCTCGTGCATAAGTATTCACCATCAATAGTCTTTCTAAAAATCAAATACTCATTTTCACTGGTGAAGGGAAATATTTAAAAAAAAAACATTTATTGTGCATCGGTTAATGCTGAATCTTTTAAATCACCAGAAGCAAAATTATATATAAAAAAAAAAAAATCTGTGTTTTGAACACAGACTTGTGTTTATCAACTGATTGAGTTTTTAAAAAAAAACTACAATATTTCCTCCTGCTCGCTGTGCTTTCCCTGGTCGGGTAATGTTTCCAACGTAAACTGACCTGACAGCTTCTCTCCTGGATAAATATAAAAAGGAAATCTACATTTGGAAATGGAACATGTTTGGAAATCAAGTCTATATTTGGGAATTGAGGAAGAGCTAAATTCCTGTCTCAGTTTATAACTCTTTCATTTCCTAAACTTTGAATCAGCGTCGAGGGCTGTCATGACAGGACGTCACCTTCTCCCACCCCTTCATATTGTTGTCCTGCCTCTCCTGGATCCATAAATATCCTCCAAATATAGCCTCGCCACGATTATCCAACACACGCCGTGTTCCCTCTCGAAGATTGTTTTTTCCTGGAGGTTTTTCGGAGACCCCTCACCTATCACTGCGACAACGAGGAGGAGGTCCCGCACTATAGCGTTGGAAAGGAGTTCCAGCCAAAATGTCTGTATCCTGTAGATCCAGGATGTGAGTCAAGGTTTTCATGTCGTGACTGCTGTAAGCCCCGAACTTATCCTGCGTCCCCACCCACACCTTTGCTCGCCGAGGTTACGTGGGGGTTGAGAGGGCAGCGCCGCGGCTTTGAAGGAGCGTCAATGGGTTCAGAGGGATATCAGATTGGAAACACTTTCCAAAAAGGAAGGAGGAAAGCGTCACCTGACTCTGGGAGGAGCGACATCAGTCGATCCCGTTGGTGAACTTTCTGTGGGGGGTCTACCTGCTCCCTTGAGAGAGGGTGGAAGGTTTCAGTGTCACAGCGGCGCTAGTAAACATTTCCTTGGGCTTGTCCCTAAGCAAACAACAAGGTTTCTCAATACGCACCTACGGGTGGATGCGAAACCAGTGAAGGCGCAAAACAGTTTCAACAGCGTGCAGAACCATGGGCTTCTACAGATCATACCTCTGCCAAGGAGCTTTAAACACAATTAACAAAGGTTAAACAGGGCACACGACCAAATGAATCCAACAACTATCATTATTATAGTCAAGGTCGTACCTGGAGGGTTTAATACAAATTGAATCGCTGCGACATTAGCATCTCTTAAAACAATGCTGACTGAGCAACTACACAGTCTCTGTCGTCTTCTTAAAAAATGGATTTACATTTGTGGATTTTATCGTCAATTTTATTTGCTAGTTCTAAAAACTGTTTTGCCAACTTAGCTAAATCTAGTGACTTTTTAATCCCACTTTTTGTATTGTACTGTGGAAATTGAGCGACTTCCTCTGGACACAGTTTCCTCTAAAAGTTCATAGATAGTCTTCTTCAGAAAGGAGCAGCTTCCACCTTAAGCCCCTCCCTTCCTGCCATGACATCATTTGGCAACTTCTGGCAACTTTTGGTCGAGCAAACAGCCGCTTTCTTACAGTTACAGTTGGCGGCACTGTTCCGAACGGAGCGGCCGTGAGATCCAGAAGTCCGACAAAATCTAAATTCTTCTTTCTAAGCTAAACAATGAGGGAAATGAAAATCCAGTCGGAACTTTTTTGATTTACTTTACTACAAACAAACAACAAGTTCAGACTGTCTCGCCCGATACAAGTCTGTAGCTTCTAATTTACAGTCAAAAGAGATTTTGAACAGGTTTTAAAATCTTGAAGCTCTACATTTTAACAATGGAACAATCTTCATCCCTGTTTCTTCTTAAACACAGATCTGACCCATGTTATATTGTCTTCTTCCAGTCCTTCAGGGAGGTTGCGACTCCAGGCCAGAGGAACATCCTTTGGAGCAGCAGACAAGGATTCACCATCCGCTCGCCCACCCTGCAGGACATCGCCCTATTCTACTGCCAGACCGTCGTCAACGGCGTGACGCGCACGTCGCGCACATACTTCGTCCACAGGCTGGGTACGTGCGCTCTCCGAAGCTTCACCGAACGTTCTGTTGACATCTCATGGGTTCTGTCTCTGCTGAACTAGTGAGCAACATCATGAGGGTCTACTTGAACAGCAGTGACCCGGTGAAGAAGCTGAGAGGGAAGAGACTGGCCTTGAACTGCACTGCGATCGGAGAACTCAACACAAGAGTCAACATTACTTGGGATTATCCTGGAAAGGTCAGATGAATATCAATTGATAATCTATGAAATTGTCATCTTTGCTTTTATGTTTCATATCATATCATTATAGCTGAGATTCTGGCTAATGTTCAGTAGTAAAAGTGAGACACATTTTATTTCAATATTATTTGGGGTTTTCTGTATTGTCTTTTTTAAATGTTTATTAATGTGTTATAAAGATAATTAAAATAAAAACAGTGGTGAAAAGGTTATAGCCCTTTGTTTTCTTTTATTTCTTTGTGATTTTAATGGCTGGTTCCAATATAAACTTTAGGAAAATACAAAATGTCAGTGTACTGACAAAAACAGGACTTTTAGGCATATATCATATTTTCTTTTCTATCTGTTAGTCACGTGATACAAACCATTATTTGAAGAAGGTGGTTGTTTTTTACATGTACATTCTTGGATGAAGTTTGGAGGAAATTACTAAATTACAAGATACAAAATTAGTTAAATAACTCAATCAATCAGTGCCTTAGATTGATAAATAAATGTCTAGAAAAGACCTCTAAATAAAGCATCATGGGTCTTCATTTATAAGATAGTCCTGCTGATCATCACAGTGTATATTAGCTTGAAACTCCAGATCACCTTAACTGGGATAAACACAGGTTCCGATCGAATAAGTTGTAAGATTTCCAGACTTTGTATTAAATATTCATCCTGTGCTTTAACTGCATATCATTCCCCAAGAAAGCCGAATGGTAGCCTCTCTAGGAGAGAGACCTCTCTTGCCCTAGGTAGCTGGGATAGGCAGCAGTGACAGGGAATAAATAGCCATGAAGTAGATGCAAAAGCTTAAGGTCAGTTTGCTGACCTCTGTAGATGAAAACCTCTAAATACACATGTATAAGTATCATTTGATTGAACGATTGGATTGTAAGAAGTCATCTTTGGCTTTTTTCCTAACATGACTTCCAGGACACCAGCAGAGGCTTCACATTCAAAAGAATCTTGAAACTCAGAACACATATCCAGTTCAACAACGTCCTGACCATCCCCAAGCTTCAGCTGTCGGACCAGGGCCTGTACACGTGCCGCGTCAACAGCGGAGAGAACACCAAACAACAGAACGTTTCTGTTATCGTCTATGGTGAGTTACACCCAACAAGGTTCATCCACATTTGAGAAAGACTGACACGATACTCTTCTATTGTCTCTCCAGACCGTCCATTCATTCGGTTAAAGCCCAAGAAAAACTGTGTAATGAAGGTTCACGCAGGACAGAAATCATACAAGCTCTCTCCTAAACTACAAGCATTCCCAGCACCTGAGGTCGTCTGGTAAGATTTGTCGCTGAAGAAGATGAAATGATGCTTTGACTTGAGTCTAACTGTAACATGTTGTGTCAAAGGTTCAAGGATGGAACGGTGGCAGCAGATCAGTGCTCCAGGTACCACATGTCCGGGAACGCCCTAGTTATCCGGGATGTAGCAGAGGAGGATGCTGGGAAATATACCATCCAGGTTCGGATCCCTGAATATGGACTGAGCCGGAATCTCACCGTCGCTCTTGTGGTCAATGGTAAGAGCTTCTCTCGCTGGTCGTCTCAGTTTCTGATGGTTTCGAAACAGTCTGTCCGCAGATCGGCGAGAAAGAAGTGTCGCTGCAGGATCCCGGTACTGTGCCGCGAGGGAGCAGGAAAACTCTACACTGCACGTCTCACGGTGTTCCTCCTCCTGACATCAAGTGGCTCTGGCATCCCTGTCCTTCTAAAGGCCGGTAAGCAGACAATGAACCACTGATTTCTTCATAAAGTTCAGGGCAAAAGGGTAACGTTAGAATCACTTCTGATTGGCTGAAGATTCAACATCGATACGTTAAAGTAAAACATATCAAAGTGGAAATCTAATTTTGGTTAATGTTAATAGGAGATAAATGTCATTAGAGTTGTGTAAATGTAAGGTTTGCCTTCTCAAGTTGGACTCAAACAACCTCTATCTTTTAGAGAAAGTGGTAGTTAGTTAGTAAACTAACTATTGTTGTTGTATAATGGGAGTGTAAATTAGAGATTATTTGTGTATCTTTAAGATTTAGTCATCAAGTCTACCGTTTGATGTTTTGATGTCTATAACTTTCTTATTTGCTAATTCATTTCTCGGCTGTAGATACAGTTATAAAAGAATATAAATACATCAGTATCAGGAAGACAAAACCTTTAAATCTGTAAATCCAGTTCACTTAACCTGCATCAGATGTAAGAAAGTTTCGGTTAAATCCAGAGATGAAACCATTTCTCCAAATGTTTTGCTGATCTTTTACATCACTTCAAACTGCAGAAGTCAATATATACTAGAATAGGACATTTAATAAAAAAAAGGACATAAAACAATGTTTAGATTCATGTATAAATATTTAAATAAAATATTAATTTCGGATTAACCATTTTTTTTAAACGTCTAGAATAAAAATCTGAAGCGTGTGCAGACAAATTCAACTTCAACAGATTAATCATTCCAGTCGAGGTTATTTTTTGCTTCTCATTGAACCACAATCTACATCGAGACTGACTGGTCCAACATCTGGGAACTATTATGGACTTTTTCAATTTTTCCAGATTAGGTCTTTTTTTGCTTCTTCTATGAATTCCCAATTAAACATCATCTGATGCTGAGCTTCTGTGTGGAATTCAACCGTTTTTGTGTTGTTGTTAAAAGGAGACATGTTTTGTCTAATCCAGCATGTGTTCAGACAATTTCCTCCTTGTAGCCAGGACAGATGTCTTTGTGGGCCTTTTGTGTGCATGAGTGTGTGTGTGTGTGTCTGTTCATTGCTGTGATAGTGTGTTTGCTAATCATGTGTGTGTTTATGTGTAAACCACATCCTACATGTTTGTTGTCGTTCTGTCTGTGCGTCCTTCTCCATGTTCGTTTGAGTTCACATGAATTCATCTCTTCTGTGTGAACGCACACATGTGTGCTCCTTTGTGTGTGTGTTGCGTGTTCACAGTGTATCTCAGACTTAAAAAGAACAATGAGAAACACACTTCAATAGACCTGGGTTTTGTGCTCTCAGTCACGATTTGTTAGTTTCCAAATCAAACGCTATGATTTAATGAATTTCCTGCGCAGGACGCGGGTCAGAGGCCTGTTTATTATTGTGCTCGCACACAGCATCCTGTAATGCCTTTTCTTATATCTGACATACACACTATATATAAAGTCCTCATGAGAAGTGGCCCAACCCAGACATGCAGAGCAACAGTCGGACACGCAGACACACGTGTGTGTGTGTGTTCCAACAGCCACTTGGCAAAAACATTAATTAAGTTGCTCTTAAAGGTCAGCAGCGTATTGTGTTGCTTATGACCAAGACAGAAAGGTTAAGCATCTTCGAAAAACCACAGCTCCAGCCGCCCACGCTCTATTCCCCTTCTGAGACACGCTGACATCATGAGCGTACTTGACCCTCGACCCCGGCGCTCCTGTGTGGCGCCATGCCGAAGTGCGCCAGTTTGCTGTTTGCCAAAAGTAATCATAAATAAAAAGGAATGTACTTTAGATCTGCAATTTCAGATCAACGCAAAACACGAGGAACAAACACTAATCAAAGTCGCAAGACTTTGTTTTCGATCCTTCTTGACTACGTTGAACGTTGAGCTGCCTAAAACTGTTCAAAACACCTTCAAAAGCATTCATGGTTTTACAAAAATTAAGATTAAAATGGGTATTCTTATAAATAAAGCGCAGAAAAAATAAAACATCTGCTCCTTATCCATCTCTAAAAAGTGAGTAAAGTAGTGACAACTGAAAAACCATGATTTAAAGTGTACGACTTTACGAATAAAACTTTGCTATATAGCGTAATCCGACAAGATGAGATTAAAACAAAAGTTACAAAAAAACAACAACTCCAAAATCATTTCTATTTTTGTAGCAAATGTTGGATTAATAAAATACCGAAAATGTTTTGAATGTCTTTGGGTGAAGAAGTTCTAAATTTTGTGTTAAAGTAGATGAAGATTTACGCACTTTATTTTGAGCTTCTGAATGACAGAAACTACTCAAATAAGCGACTGATCTGTAGACGCCTGATCGGTCAAAACCCTGGTTAAACCTGCACCCACACACACATCAATTTAAAAAAATGGTTAGGGTTGTAGTTTTGTAGGGTTATAGGGTTAAAGGGTTAGAGTTTTGTATAGAGGGTTAGATTTGGGTTGGAGGGGTAGGGTAAGAGAGTTTGGTAAGAGCTTTAGGGTCAGGGTTAGGGTTAGGGTATTGTTATGGGCAATGTTAACAATCTCAGGTAGAGATAAAGGTGTGTTTTAGAAAAGCTCTGTTCTTCTCAAACTGTGTTGACAATGTGTGCATAGTGTAGTTGATGCTGGATCCTCACTGGACCCTTGTTCTTTGCAGCCCGGCTGCACCGCGAGCTTGACACGGCACCAGAGGAGACCCGGGGACGGAGGCTGTTTCAGGCTGAGAGGGCCTCACGCTCGGTCCTTGGTCCAATTCTAAGTCTGGCCTTGGGAACCACAGTGCTCTTATCTGGCCCGGGCAGGAGGCGCAGTGGGCTTCCTGTGCGAAAATCAGAGTGCTTTTCCTCTTGTTGTTTGGCTTCCTCTCCGACACGAGACGCTTCCCAGCAGCGTGATTGTCCCCGCGTCTTCAAACGTGGCACTGTCCGCTTCCTCAAGAGCTTGATCTATTCTTGAGAGCCCACCACCAGCAACCCCCCCCCCTCCCGCCGGCTCTGCTGCCCCCCACACATACCTCCGAGACCATGCCCTCCGCCCCGCCAGAGGAACATCGCATCCCACCCTAAAGCGCTAAACAATCTCATCAGCGCTTTTTCATGTAGCAGCAGGATCCCTGAGAGTCGACCCCATGTTTCCTCTCAGAGAGACTCGGAACACTGTTGAGCAGTGAAGACCAGGAGACAAGCGGACCACAGAGGAATGACCAGCTATTTATTTATTTCCTCCAGGTTTCAGTCCTCCCCCCCCGTGTGTTGCTTCTAACATGACATATATGAGCCAGAAGATGTGCAATTTCATTCAGCTGTCACGTTTCTTAAGCCGCTTCGCTTCTTGTGTCCAAGAGTGGTACTAAAACGGGTGCAGAAGTGCGTCCGTCTCAAACTCTGACCTGATTCTGAAATCCACAAAAGCTGTGAGATGCCGTTCCGATAATTCTATCACCAGCGGAAGAAAGTCGCTTTGAACCTTTGATGGACAAACAGGGAGAGCCGAGGAATGCTCTGACAGTTCTCTAATAAAGACTGATGGTCAACAGACACCTGCCATGTAGGATGTCTGCCAGTGATTACTAAGTCTTCTTCTCATAATACTCGTCCTGTCTCAACTGATGTTAAGATGTCTTGTGTCACTATATCGGCCGTGTTTTGTCTTTGTATTCAAATCCAAAAAAAACCAACATCTTTGTATCTGCGTGTGAGCGCGCATGTGTCCGATTCTACGGGTGTTTCCCTCCATTCTTTGTATACAGATGTTCTATGAGTAATATATGAATCTAATATTTAATATTTTTTACAACTAACTTACACATGACATGTCAATATTTGCTGAAATTGTATGAAACTGTTAAGATATATTTTTGCAATTGTTTGTGTGTAATTTGGACAATAAACTTTGCTCCTACTCCTGTATTGTTTAATGTGTCCGCAGTTATTCTGGGTAGAGAGGTACGAGGGTATTTTAGGCAGGGCAGGAAGAAAAGTCAGGAGATGACCAGCACTGATACACAGTTCATACTTCCAGGGCAGCGCTTACCGTTTTGGCAGCTACACTGTGTGAATGTGTCTGTACACGTGTTGGCTTTACTCCCTCTAACTACACTTTTGTGTCCCTGTCTCACTAATCACCGTGGAAGACGTTTCTCTGAGGGTTTTGCTTCTTCTGTCAGGGTCATGTATGTATGTGTGTGTGTGTGTGTGTGTGTGTGTGTGTGTGTGTGTGTGTGTGTGTGTGTGTGTGTGTGTGTGTGTGTGTGTGTGTGTGTGTGTGTGTGTGTGTGTGTGTGTGTACGTGTGTGTTTGTGAGACTCATTCATATTTGCTAGTTTACAACTATAGAGGATGGAACTTAAGCCTCTAACTGGACTGTCCTGCCCTCTGTCAGTATTTGGCCATTCATGAGCTCAGTGTGAAAATATAACATTATTTTATATATTTTATTGTTTTATAATTTAAAAATACTCCTTGACTACTCATTAAAGTATAAACATAGCCTTTTTCATTTTATTTATTCTATTTTCCAAAGTAATAATGAATTTTACATTTTGAACTGGTCACTGGAAGTAGATATAACTTTAAAGGATTCATTTATTACTATAACTATAACTATTTGTATCAGTATATTTTTGGTAGAAACTGTAGAATACAATGTTTATATATTCAAGTAATAGTATTGCTCTACCATGGCAGTTTGACACTTTGATGTTTCTGAATATCAAACCTTTTATCATTTTAACGTTAGATATTTGAAAGGTTTTGTTGTATTTTGCTTACATTTTGAGTTCCGTTTCAAATGCATTGCTTTGTTGTCGTCAAAAACAAAAGTCACAGAAAATAAAAAAATAAAAACACACTTACAACCCTGTGAATATGAATGTTCATCAAGCCTCTAAATACGTTTCAATTTAAGTTTAGAAAATATTAAGAAAAATAAAAAATGATAATTTCTATAGATGTAATTGAAAATTCAATAATACATGCATAATTATAAGTAATTAAGTAATTTTTATTTGTAAAGCACCTTTCACTGACCAGGGTCACAAAGAGCTTAAACAACAATGCAATTCACAGTTAAAATCAATACAAATTGTATCTTATTTTTAAATAATTTCTGCTCTGATCCACTTATGGATTTTAACATTAAATATGTATTTAATAATCTCCACAAACCATTAGGTCTGTGATATTTGTCAAAAACTCATGTGTGACAGAGGCATGACCAAAATAAGTGGGAGGAATGTGCCGAGACAATCAGAAAAGCAACTTGCGTAAGCTCCAGTTCCCACAGCTCCAAGGGTGTGTAATCTATGGATTTAGACTTGTGAGAATCATTGAGGGGGACAAGGAACTTTTGTCCTGGAGTTGTAGGATCAGTAGGTAAGAATGGGAGGAAGCTGCCGGACGCGATGACAATAGCACCTCTGCATCCCCCATAGATGAACAACACAGAATTACGTAGAGTTCCACAGATCCACAGGATGTGATGCTAATTTGGTGGGCGGCCATGATGATGATGATGATGATGATGATGAGTGTGATGATGGTACAATTGATAGATGATGATCCAAAAAGGTTGGGTCTACTTCCTGCTGAACACAGCTGAGACAAACACTAACACCTGGAAGCAGCTAAAAAACATGACTTGTGTCAACACAGCTGAGTCCATCCCTCCTACTCTGATTCTAAAGGTGCAGGCCCACATCTTCCTCGCCGTGGACTTCCGTGGAAAAGCGAGGCCCCACGTCCACACACAACCACATCCTGAGTGTAAAGCACAGACAGGAAGTGCTTCGGGGGAAGAAAAAGGTGAGTAATGAAACACCATAACTAATGATGATAAGAATAAAGATCACTTCATGACGCTCTAGAACCAAGTCTTGGTTGCAGCATTACTGTGATGGTTGTGTGATGTTTGATGGGAGTTTCTCTGTGTTCGCTGTTAGTGTGGTTGTTGTCGACGGCTTGATGTTGTGTTTGTCATTCATTGCAGATGATGGATGTGTTGTCGTTGGTGTGTTGTGGTACAAGTTTTCACCAGTGCGCTGCTTTGGAAATGGACACAGAAACCCCTTTTGGATGTTGTGTGAAGCTGCAGCTGGAGGTAACTGATAAATGTGTGTTTGTGCTTTTGTGTAGGTGGTGGGGGCCCTGATGGTGGCGCAGGCCTCGGTGTCCGGAATCTACCGCTGTATCGCCTCCAACTCTGTAGGCTCGGACCACCTGGACATCCACTTCTACATCAGCGGTGACCATTCTTACTTTTCAAAATGAACATTTCAACAACTTTCATCTTTATTCTTGTCCCTTTTTTTGTGTGATGTGATTCTGTGTGGCCCTCTGAGTTTTTGCCTCAAAATCAAAGTAGATCCATTTTATTGTGACCTACAAACAAGTGTTTAAAGAGACGACCTCTCGGCCTGAAGACTAATTCCCAACATGGAAGTCAAGTCGCCACAGAATTCAATTCAAACATGTTACATTTCTTTCTGAGAGAAGATGGAGACATTTTCAAGTCTCTATCAGGTCGTCTTAATTCAGTTGCAGAGACTTATCTTGTCCTTGTCCTCGACGTCTCCGCGTCCTTCTTGAGACCAAGAAGAACGAAGAGACCTTGCGGGCGACGTCTATCTATTCTATATCTATTCAGAGACGACTTCTGTGCAAATTTAATGCCAACTTGCCAGGAGACGTCTCTGAGACGTCGCAGATCTGTCGCTTCTCCGTCGGTGAGATACCACTGCCTTAAGATACTTCCTGAAGATAAGATAATGAACATCTTATACGGACTTCCGATAACAGTAAACTGACAAAGAAATTAAAGGTAGTGTAAGGAAGTGATGGATGAAGGAAAGACAGATATAATGAATAAAGATGAACCTTCAAGAGCAGAAAGACTAAACCGTCATCAGACTCGTACTTCCTGTTACAGACAGTTGGATATTTACACTCGATCGAAACATCTGCTCAGTGAACTTCCTTCTCTTCACTGCGAGTTTAGAACAATAGACGTTTTAATTGTGGTTGTTATCCACCCTTTTCCATCAAGATCTCAAGAATAAACCGTCCACGTGAGGATGAAACTGGATGCAACAAACCCCTATAAATCCATTTATAAAGTGAGTGTGTGTCGTGTGCACTGAGGACACAGTTTCATGAGCTCAAGGCGGCACACAGGGATGTGAGGAGGTTGACTTTGGCAAGGGAACGCAGTTTACGTGTTTAATGTGTGTGACATCAGGTATGTATTTTTTAACCTCATGCAGGACGTTGAAGTGTGCAAGGCCTCCCCGCGCTGAAAGTGTGTGAGCCGGAGTAAAACAGGAACCAGGGGCTCTTATCGTTCCACTTCCCTATGGAGTGGACTTCCTTGGACTGGAAGGTCCGCTTTATTTCTGGAGGCCTTGGGGTGTTCGGGAAAGATAAACACTATCTGCCATCAGGAAACTCTTGAGCCGTTTCCACGGGAAGTGTCAAATGGCTAAAGTAAATAAAAAGGCTTTTCACTGTATTATACTCGCTGCTTTTACCCACAATGGCCATTCAACATTGTCATCAAAGGTCCCTAAACGTTGGATTTGTTGAATCAGCGCGAGCACTTCGCACACCAGACACACGTCCAGACACGGAGAGGACTTTTGAATCATAAAAACATTCCTGTGATGTTTTATTTGGCTTTTTTTTTTTCTTCTGTCCAGACGTTCCCGGAGGCCTGAGCGTGCAACAGCGCACACAGCCAATAGAGGGCAGCGCCGTGAACCTCACCTGCCTCGCCAACAAGCACCTGTACTCCAGTTTGTCCTGGCGGCGACTGAACGGCACCGACCTCCCGCCGAGTGTCGATTTTAAATCTGGGAAGTTCTCAAACGCTCTTGGGTTGTTGCTAAGCAACCTGACATCCCGAGACTCCGGCGTCTACAGATGCTCCGCCCACCACCTCGTCACAGGGAAGAAGACACACCTTGACACGCAGGTGATGGTCACAAGTAAGTGTCAAATTCCATATCATATCATGTGTTTATTAAGACCGTTCGGCCTCCAGGAGGTCCAGAGACGATCTGTCCCTCACCTCTGGACCTCCCCCCCCACCGGACCTTCACAGTAACACACTGACTGTTTTTAGACTCACCTTTTAAAACTGGCTTCTAAACCTGTAACGTCCTATAATTCCCAAGATTTTTTCACTTTTCGTGTTTTTTACAACTTCTGTCCTACTGTTGTTTTCTGTCTGTGCGATGTCCTTGTGTGTTTTGAAAGGCGCCTTATATATAAAATGAATTATTATTTATTATTTATCAAGAGAAGCTCACCGTTAATAATTTGATTGATTTGTTTAGTTAAAGACTTGGATAAATCCAAACTTTTAGTCTCTCTTGTGATTTGTCAAGACCCTGGAAGTTGGTGCCAAAACGAAAGTTTTAAAATAGCATCTCTGGGTCCTCTAAATACAGAAGCCCAATGTTTTCACAAACAAACAAACAAACATCCATCCTGGCCGAGGCCATCCTTGCTTGGGAATCGGGTCCCCTTGGCTTCCTGAGGCCCCACCCTGCCTTTGCTGTGGCGCTCCAGAGCTGCACCTCTTTCACGTGGGAATGAGCTCTTGTCTAGAGGAAGAGCTCACAATGGCACTTCCCACAATGCCACATTCACAGGCCCCTGCTCAGGAGCGGAGGAACAATCAACCAATCACACACTGTCAGGACCCCGGCCCCCGCGGACAATCATCAATTGTTGTCCGGGAGGAAGATAGAGGAAACAACAATCAAGCGCCTCGCTTAAGTGACTTTTTTCTTCTCGTCTTTTACGGCCGCTCTCAATATAATCACGGCACCACACGTATACTTCCTCCCCGGGGGATCCTCGCGGCATTCTTACTAGAAAGACTGTGGAGTCACTGGTCTGAATCACGGAGGTCGTGGAAAGACAGTCGACAGTTGAGAACCACCGGGCGACTCCATCGTGGCTTTATTTTTAGTCGAAGCTGAAGTCATGGTTGACGCCGGGGAGAGTCCAACACACCTGCTGACTCACGGGTTTATTTCAATGCCACAGTCATGCTGTCAAAGTGAGTCACTTCTGTGTGGTCACTCAGTTTCGCTTTATCACAACACAGTTTCCTCTCAAAATAAACCCGATACACTCGCTGTTCTCAGGCGACAGGAACTTGATCCTCAACACAAAAAGAAGCATTTTATTTATATGTTGGTGTATTTAGTCTTATGTTTTCTTTTGTATGTACTGAAATGATTATATGTTATATTTATAGCAGCTTTTACTCTTTGCAGCGGCTAAATGAGCCGTTTCAACACTACCTTTAGTAGACTAGGTGCCATATTTGACCATATAAAAATCTTTAATTCTACTTATTGCAAATATTCACTTGATAAAACATCCAGTTATTACATAGAACACGTACAACTCACTTTGGCTTCAGATGTTTTGCACAAACATCAACCTCAGAGAAGACATTGCATGTGTACAATAGCAATGATGTTTGAACAGTGCATGATCCATCTATTACCTTGTGTTATCTCAGGGTCAAAGTGACCCAGAGGTTTGGAAAAAAGTCAGGGAGGTCGTTCACCTTGACCCAGAGACAACACAAAGGATACCACAAACACATTTCGGCACCTAGGCCACCTTGACCCTGAGATAACAAAGGTTAAGAGAATGAAGTTCAGGAGAGGATGGATCCCTAGTTTTTAAATATGTTATTAATACTATATTTTCTTCCACATGAACACATTGAGAAGATTTTAATCAAAAAATAAATATAGTCATTGGATTTTTCTAAATATTTTTTTTAAATATCCAGAATAATTGTGATCAAAATATGTCTCAGCCCTTCATGAAGCTGTTCTGTGTGTTTTTTTCCACCCAGAACTACAGCCTCCGGTCCTGCTGAGCAATTTGAGCGATTGCTCGGTCAACGTCAGCCGCTCAGTGACGCTCCACTGCAGCGCCGACGGTGTCCCGCGTCCAACCATCACGTGGTACAAGAACGACATCGCTCTGCTGCCTGGATCAGGTAAAATACCACGGTGTTGTTTTCTTAAAAAGAATGGCAGCCGTTACATTGAATCGCTTGCATTTCTCTGAAGGAATCGTGATATCAGAGGAGGGCGGCAGGCTTCATATCGACCGGGTCACCGAGGACGACCAGGGTTGGTACACCTGCCAGGCCAGTAATGACAGAGGCTCGGCCGAGACCTCCGCCTTCGTGTCGGTCGAGAACAGTGAGTGCTTTTTAACATTAACATTTACACAAACATCAGCAAAAACGTACAATAACAAGGGGTTCGATTGCCTGCTTTTTGAGCGCAGTTGAGCACTGCAATGGTTTATTATTCATTTTCCTGGGTCAAATTAAAAGTATATTTACCAAAATGTCTTCGTCACCAAACACTCCAATCAAATTCCTTTCAACATTGGAAGTTTATGTGAGATTTTTGATTAATCTTTGTTCCTTATCTTATCTTAAACACTGACATATTTATAGGTTGCCATATCAACCTGGACATGAATAGACTTTGCGACAACTATTAATGCCACATAAAATGAGTTTGACACAAATAAGGTTCGAAAAATCTCGGCGAACCAGAGGTTACGAGAGCGGAGTCCATTATGACGTGAAAATGGCTTCTTTTCTCCTCCATCCAGCTGTAGTCATGCCCCGCTTTGTTTATACAAAGAGTCCCTTGTAGGTGGAGACTTCCGGGATTTATGACGCATGGTGATGGTAAACAAGACTTTAGCTTGAGTGGGCGGGGCTTTAGATCATTTTCTAATGCAAATATCCTTAATAAATGAGAGTTTGGTACAAACAGACACACACTGATGAGTACAATGGAGGCACAACATATATTTAACACACACTTACATCATCAAGTCGATCTTCAATAGAAACATACTTTAACTGAACACTTGGTTTCGCAGCAATGCTTAGTACAAACAAGGTTCATGATCTGTTTCCCATAAATATCGGAGGTTCATTCAAGTCAACGTTAAAGAATCCAATATGTTTGTCTCCAGTTCCGTCAGAGGCTCCGTACCTGGAGATCCCCCTCCTCACCTGCACCTGTGCGGTGGCCACGCTCCTCTGGCTCCTCCTCACACTCTTCATTCGTAAACTACGACAGGTGAGAGACTCGTTCCTGTCGTTCATCTCTACTCGTTCCTATGATTCACCACCGGATTATTAACATTCCAAAAAAATTATTTTCACTCCCTCAGGCCAACAACGGCACAAGGACCAAACCGGAGTATCTGTCCATCATCCTGGACGCGGGAGACGGGCCTCCAGACGAGCAGTGCCAGAGGCTGCTGTACGACTCCACGCAGTGGGAGTTCCCCAGAGAGCGACTGAAGTTAGGTAGTTTGATGCATTATAAAGACGTTAGCTGACGACATGCTTGTTTCACAATATATAGATTTCTAAGAAATATAAAGTGTCTTTTTTTGGGAATTAAAGTCCAGGATCTTAAGTCGCACGTGAGATACACCATTTAAAACAACCATATAGGAAGTTAATTTTATTAATTCAAAACACTCATTCCAAGCTCAAAGAAGTAAGTAAGTAAGTAAGTAATTTTTATTTATATAGTGCTTTTCCAGACCAGGGTCACAAAGCGCTTAAACCATCAAAACAATACTCAATAAAGTATATACTTTAAAGGTCAAGATAAAACTGAGAACACAACAGGAGTTCCAGAAAATCAAGGAAAACCCTGAACAAATAAAAAAATCTTAAGATGTTTCTTAAAGTAAGTAAGTAAGTAAGTAATTTTTATTTGTATAGCTGTTAAGCATCTGGGGCTCAGTTGAATCAAAAGAGCAGTAGAGCTGGATGTCATCAGCAAAAATGTTATAAGAAACATCAGGAAATCTCTGAATGATTTTACCGAGGGGAATCAAGTACAGCAAAAACAATAAAGGACCCAGAACAGAACCTTGAGGGACTCCACACAACAGATCTGCCGATTCAGACCTTATTTGATTGGCAGATACATCAAGCGCAGAGGGAGAGGAAGATCGTTGCAAAGCTTAAGAGCAACAGCCTGGAAGGATTTCTCTCCTCTGGTCCTAGAACCCGAGCAGGATGCTTTGGAGCAGGGAGGATGCGAGAGGATTTTCTCATGGATGTTATCGGACTATTATTGGGAGTGACTCTCATTCCATTAATCAGAGCGTGAGTGTGTCGTCTGTGTGCAGCGGATCAAAGCCATCAGGGTGTGTTGCTGCAGTTAATCAGCTCCAGCAGAGGATCCTCCTAAATGGACCGTTGATGAGAGTATTGACGACTCCCATGTTGTTTGTCTCTCTCAAAGGCAGGAACTTGGGACGAGGGGCGTTCGGGAAGGTGATGCAGGCCTCGGCCTTCGGCATCGACAGCAACGCCGGCCTCAAGACCGTGGCTGTGAAGATGCTCAAAGGTAACCGGAGTCAGCGTCTCTGCAGGGGTTTTTGTTATCATCACTGACAGTTGTCGATGGTTTCCACCAGAGGGCGCTACAGTCCACGAACAAAACGCTCTGATGTCGGAACTGAAGATCCTGAATTTCATTGGTCATCACTTGAATGTGGTCAACCTGCTCGGAGCCTGCACCAGACCTGGAGGTGTGTGTGTGTGTGCGTGTGTGTGTGTGTGTGTGTGTGCGTGTGTGTGTGTGAGAGAGAGAGAGAGAGAGAGAAGGGGGGCAGGGGCAGGGGGGATTAAAAAGTTAAAATGTATTATTTGTAAAGGGTCTCTTATAAACCAGGGTCACAAAAAGCTTAAACAACAAAACAACACATGATTAAAATACACTAACTAACTAACTTTAAATGCTCAAGACAACACAATGACAAACACAGCAGACCCCAAGAAAGTTAAGAAGAAGCCTGCACAAATAAATAGTAATAATAATAATAATAATTAATAATTAAGATGCTTCTTGAAGGAGTCAGTAGACTGCGTAATGTCAAAGGTCAACTCGAGCGTTAACCTTGACACACTTAACAAGACAAATAAAAAAAAGGAATTTTATTTGTACCAGACCACAACTTGCTGTTATATGTTTGTTTTTGTTCTGTTATTTTGCCAATAATATGACTTGTGTGTGTGTGCGTGTGTGTGTGTGTGTGTGTGTGTGTGTGTGTGTGTGTGTGTGTGTATGTGTGTGTGTGTGTGAGAGAGAGAGAGAGAGAGAGAGAAGGGGGGCAGGGGCAGGGGGGATTAAAAAGTTAAAATGTATTATTTGTAAAGGGTCTCTTATAAACCAGGGTCACAAAAAGCTTAAACAACAAAACAACACATGATTAAAATACACTAACTAACTCACTTTAAATGCTCAAGACAACACAATGACAAACACAGCAGACCCCAAGAAAGTTAAGAAGAAGCCTGCACAAATAAATAGGTCTTAAGATGCTTCTTGAAGGAGTCAGTAGACTGAGTAATGTCAAAGGTCAACTCCAGCGTTCACCTTGACACACTTTACTAGACAAATAAAAAATATGTTTTTATTTGTACCAGACCACGACTTGCTGTTATATGTTTGTTTTTGTTCTGTTATTTTGCCAATTATACGACTTGTGTCCTGTACTTGTGTGTGTGTGCGTGTGTGTGTGTGTATATGTGTGCATGTGTGTATATGTGTGTACAGGTCCTCTCATGGTGATCGTGGAGTACTGCTGCCATGGAAACCTGTCGTTCTTCCTGAAGAGCAAGCGAGAGGTGTTTGTTCAGATCAGGGTAGGCTCCACAGCTTCGCTTCCGTCTTCTTTTTAAAGATGGTGGCGAGACAAAAACAGTTTTGAGTCACTGTGGACAGCCGGTGCCGGGCATGTTTTCAAAAAGATAACCTACTTCTGCAATTCTGGGCTTTCACACATGTAGTGTCATTTTTCAGATTCACTTCCTTTATTCTTTCTCACAAAGTAAGAACATGTCACTTTTTTTTTATCACATTCAATGTTGATGTATAAATATTAAAAATAATAAGTTAGTAAATGTTGTTTCTAAACCTTTCTAGACCAGGGTCAAAAAGCACTTTAACAATCAAAAACAATAAACAATATATACTTTAAAAGAACAAGACAAACACAGGAGTCCCAGAATGTCTTAAGATGTGCCTTGAATGTGAGTTCTTCTACTAGAGCGGGTCAGAACTCTCGCTGCAGAGAATGAGAGATCGGTCAAGATTGTCCTGGATCATCCCATGAGTAATTGTTTTAATGTGATCTCAGATGTCGTCTTCAGAGTTTGATGCTCCAAAAGTGGAAAACGAGACTCAAGGTAAAGCAAAGATTTGCCTCCAAACCCTTTCATGTCCATTTAAACTCTTGTTTCCGTCCACAGATCGAAACAAAAACGATCCTCTGTTTGTGGAGGATCTGATCTCCTTCAGCTTCCAAGTTGCGCGAGGAATGGAGTTCCTCGCTTCTCGGAAGGTCTGACTCTCATCCCTGTCCTCAGACGTTCTGCTACATCTTGACTCTACATTAGATTAGATTAGATTGACTTTATTGTGCCTCCATCAGTGTATTCACCGGGACCTGGCGGCCAGAAACGTTCTGCTGTCGGACAACCATGTGGTGAAGATCTGTGACTTCGGTCTGGCCAGAGACATTTACAAAGATCCAGACTATGTTCGCAAAGGAGATGTGAGTGTTTTTTTTCGGGGGATCATCGTTTACAACAAAGAAGCAGTTGTTGTCCTGTTGGATCTGAGCTGCTCCTCTGGTCACCTGTGCAGGCTCGCCTCCCGCTCAAGTGGATGTCTCCGGAGTCCATCTTTGACAAGGTGTTCACCACGCAGAGCGACGTCTGGTCCTACGGTGTCCTGCTGTGGGAGATCTTCTCGTTGGGTAAAACTTCTCAGGTCTAGATTCAGACAATTCATTAAAATTAGGATTTTAAAAAAGTGGAAACTATAAGGAAATGCAGTAAAACCATGCAATGAAATACTTATTTTTATAGTTATGCTTAGAATATTAATAAAATGAATTAAACATGTATTAAGATATTATACATCTTCAAAAATGTATAGAATATACAAAAAAAATAGTTTAAAGGTAATGCTTTGGGTAAATGATAGGTTAAAGGTTAGTGATAGGGTTAGGGTTAGTTATAGGTTAAAGGTTAGGGTTAGTGATTGGTTAGGGTTAGTGATAGGGTTTAGGTTAGGGTTAGTTATAGGTTAAAGGTTAGGGTTAGTGATGGGTTAGGGTTAGTGATAGGGTTTAGGTTAGGGTTAGTTATAGGTTAAAGGTTAGGGTTAGTTATCATTAAAGATTAGGGTTAGTGATAGGGTGTAGGTTAGGGTTAGTTATAGGTTAAAGGTTAGGGTTAGTGATGGGTTAGGGTTAGTGATAGGGTTTAGGTTAGGGTTAGTTATAGGTTAAAGGTTAGTGATACGGTTAGGGTTAGGGTTAAGGTTAGTGATAGGGTTAGGGTTAGTGATAGGGTTTAGGGTTAGGGTTAGTGATAAGGTTAAGGTTAGTGGTAGGGCAGAATTAATTTAATGTTGATCAGTCCAGGGTTGGGGTCAAATTGAGGGTTAACTAAGGGTCAGGATATTGATTTAAAGTGTAAATATATTTGAAATAAACATATTTAAAAAACAACATGTAAAAAGCAAAGAAAATAATAAAAATAATTCTTGAAAGATTAATAAATATTAGATTCAGATTAAAGGAAGAGTTAATGAGTGGACGTTGTCTTGTGGTGAAACAGATACAATTATTATTCTTACAGGAGCTTCTCCATATCCTGGTCTTCACATCGACGAGGACTTCTGTCACCGGCTGAGGGCAGGGACCAGGATGCGAGCGCCGGAGTACAGCACGCCCGAGATGTAGCTTTCTCTTCAGCTTCAACGGTGACGTGAAGAACATCACGCTCTTACGCACGCGTGTGCTTGTGTTCGCAGCTACAGCACCATGCTGGCCTGCTGGGAGTCCAGTCCCACAGACCGACCCGCCTTCACAGACCTGGTGGAGACTCTGGGAGACCTCCTGCAAGCCAGCGTCCAGCAGGTCTGGAACTATATCCACTATTGTTGAGATGTTCACCTGAGAGTGACAACAAGTACATTTGATCAGGATTTATTGGATATAAAATGTTTAATTTCACACATTTTAAATTGAATTTAATAATATTTAGAAACTTTTATTCCGAGTGTTGCAAACACAACATAGGATTTTGTTTATTAGTACAAAATAAAGGAATTAATTAAGATAACACACAAAATAAGCAGTAGAAAAACAGAACCATAAACTCAATAAGATATTTCAGTTTAGCTGTAGTTACAGGTACTTATACGTCTATTTCTGAAAGAAAAAAAGGTTAAAACATTTAAAATAAATTACTGATTAAATTAATTTCACAAATACCTGTGTCAAGTGTAGTTTTCAATTAAATTCAAGTTTATTTTCAGTTTCATATCAAAAGAAAGTTATTTCTAGACACTTGACAGTTTAACCCTTGAAACTGTTGTCTCGGGGTCAAGGTGACCCAAAGGCCTGAAAACAAATGTGTTTTCCACCACTGCATATGTATTTATGGAAGCCAGGGAGGTCGTTCACCTTGACCCAGAGACAACACAAGGGATACCACAAACCACAAAGGGATACAACAGAGTTGATGGATTTTTTGTTTGTCATAAAACATAATGTAAAAGTTTGTTTAAAAGGATGCTTTGACCATATAAAGAACATTTAAAGCCCCAAATGGCCCCGAGGCAAGCCTGTTTTTTTTATATTCAACATAGCAGCTGATTATTTTTCTTCTCTTGAACCTTGAATTTATCAATCAAGCCTCTTTTTAAGCGTGTTCCTTCCTCACAGGTCGGTAAAGACTACATTCCTCTGGGATCTGGACGAACAGTCTGCAGCGGGTCTTCAACAGAGGGCCAGCTTGCAGTGACCAACCTTGGGTAGTTTTTTTTCCACGTCTATTCAAGGCAACACAACTCCAGACTCGACGGGAAGAAGCTGATGTTTGGTTCTGTTTCCACATATAAACGTTAGTTACGTGAGGAGCCTGGACAAGCTGCAGATGTTCGAGGAGCCTGCGTGCGAGGAAGCGTCGGAGGTTCAAACACCAACACCGACCTGAACCTTAGAAGAAAAACTAACTGTGTTTCTGCAGGAGCAGAGTGACAGTGGCATGATCCTTCCATCCGAGGAACTGCAGCACCTTCTGTGGGAGAACGACACCAGCAGGTGATGACACTTTGAGAGACTTTAATGTTTTAAAATCATTCACACGCTGCAGAGAAACCTTGATCCCTTCATGTCCGAAAAGGACGTTTTCAAATAAAAAATGTCATGCTTTGAAAAGTCTGAAACCAGGAGGGAAATCTAAATGCCACTTCCTCGGTCTTTAGGTTCTTTATCGACCGCCATGAAGTCGGGCAGCGGCTCCCGAGCACAGATGGTCTTCAGGACAAGATGAAGTCTCCTCCTCCCGACTACAACTCTGCGTCCCTTTAATGTCTCCGTCTAACCGACACCTTATATCTTGCTGTAATCTCATGACATTAATGCTGAATGTTTTGGTACCTGATGCTACGAGCTGTGTGACGAGGAACTGCAGAGCGACAGTCAGTCGACAGCCTCAACATGCTGGACACGACCATCAAAGGAGTGGATCTATTATCTATCTATCTATCTTGATGCTGGAATTTAGCTCGTTAACTAAATGTATTTAACACCTATTATTTACTCAACTTTTATATCGGAACAAAGGTGTATTCAAATGTTTTTTAGTTTTGTTTTTTTATGAAATGTCTCTTCGATAACATTCAATATAAAAGGTAAATTCATTGGTATTAAGAATAATTGACAGAAAGATGACCTGCAGCTTCGGGAGGAAACTCTTATCTACTGAGCTGGACTTTCGAATCCCAAATTAAGCTTGCTCACAGCGTTTTGAAGACCACCTACCCTTCCTGTTTACATTGAGCTCATCAACCTACTAGGAGAGTCGATTATGACCAGATTTTCAGAGCTCGGTAGGTCATTGAATTAGTGGCTCAAGAGCACAGACAGAGCAAAGAGTGCCATCTAGTGGCCTTAAAAAATGAGGACATGGTGTCATGAAACCTCCCCACCGTGATCCAAGTGTCTGGATTTTTATTATTTTGTTATTTAACCGATTTTATCGAGGATCATAAAACACAAACTTGCACGTTTCAATTTTGGTATTCTTTATTAAAATACTGCTGTACACACAAATATTGCAAAATTTGAGACCATAAACACATGAGGGCCATAAAACATAACAAGATCGTGATTGTGTGGTGAGCGGAGAAGAAGAGGTGTTCTTACCACGGAGTGTGTTCTGACTGAGAGGATTGTGATCTGCACATGTAGGCAGAATCTAGCCGGTGTTGTGTGTTTTTGTGGGGAGTTCTAAAGCACCACATTCACAAAACATTGTTTTCTGCTTAACTGTCACAGAGAAAAATAGCACGACGTAACACTGACAATTCTCCGTCAAGGTGTTGCCCTTCAAAACAGACTTTTGGGCTTTTAAGAAATTATAACTGGCAATTTGCTTTTTTTTTAGCTAAAGAAGAGAAACAAGGCAGCAATTGAGAGGTTTTGGATTTAATTCTTATAATTCTGTATTTAAGGGCAACATGAGGAGGATTTTGACATCTTCCTCGGGTCTCCCCCCCGTCAGCGCTCTGCCCACCTCACCGTGTCTCGTCCATTTTGCCGGACAAAAGGGCGACCGATGAAACCAAGACATTCAATCATCGGACTCAACCAGCTTTGCCATCCTGAGAGAAAATCCAAACTATTTGAGCGAGTGCAACAACGAGCAGCACCTTTTCTGTCTCCAGCAAAATGTGTGTGTGTTTGTCCGTGTGTGTGTGTGTGTGTTACACCATTTTAAAAAGTCAACGTAAAAATTGCTGGCGCATAGTTTTCTCAAACCCTCCTTTGGCCCCCTGAAGCCCCCCCCCCCCCATCCCTGCTGGAGTTGGTCCACAGAATAGAAAAGTCTACCTGACACAAATTAACATGAATTTCCTCCACTGTTTTCCACTGTGTCCTGATGCGAAACCAAGCAAACACGAAAACCAAAAACATTGTCAGTAAATGTAACTTCGAGCCGCTGAAGGGAAATGAGGTTTTGGGAGAAGGAGGCAAGAAAGAAGGGACCAAAACGTCGGGACGAGAAGGACGAAATGCTGACATTCCACATAGAGGCAGCTGTGGCCCCACCTCAACAGATGGCCCGGTCACGGGGCTACAACCAAGTGCTGGACAAGCAAACTTCAAAAAAAAAAAAAAAAAAAAAAAAAGAGTCCATTTGTGTTCAGTTAATCATTCGAGAGTGTCTTCAACCAAAAAGAGCTGGTCGCTGCACTGGACAGGAGGTAGACGAGGACCTCCTGGAACTCACCCCCCTCTGAAGACAATAACCTAAAGCTTTTTTTCCAGTTCGTAGAACATTTTCCACCAAAACCAGTGGTTCTGAGGAGCAACTTAACCAAGTCAGAGGTGCCGCGGCCCTTAGACAGATGCCAGCCCGTCTCACCAGGTCCTCGAGTGGTGTGTCCCGTCTACTAGTGCGTCGAATGAAGGGGAGTGGTCTCCGAACAGAGTCAATCGAAAGTTTGATTGGATTTCATGTGACAGATTCTGTGTGTGTCATTCTGTACACGCGCACAAATAGTCATAAAAGTAACCAAAGAAATGAGAAATTAAAATCGTAGTGCATCCTCCTCAAAAACACGCCCCTCTCTCCCGACTGAAGAAACAATAAAAGCAGGAGATAGTCCAGAACCTCACGTGTCGTGTGTGATTTTGATCCCAAGAATTTAAAAAAAAGTCAGACGCGTCTATCACAGCTCCTGAATTTGTCCCTGTGGTGTTGTTCATCTGCCTTGTGGTGTTTTTGTTGGACGACTTGGAAAAAATAAAGTTTAGAAAACCTTCCTGGTGGACAGTGTAAGTGACTGATGTTCACCGAAGCTCCTCCGTTCTGCTGATATCACCTTCTTGGACTTGGTCGTCTGCTGTAGTGCAATGATGTGCTCCGAGGCAGGGCGATCGAAGCCTGAAGGTGGCGCTACAGAGAGCCAGAAGCGGCAGCCTGCAGCTCTTGGAAGGTGCTGTCGAAACAGCGCTTCAGGTCGGAGTACGTCACGACCAGGACACTCTTCTCATCGCGGGAGACCAGACTGATCTTCTCGGGAACTCCAGCGTCCAGCTGAACACAAACAAACCAACAATCAGGATCGAGCGTCATTGGTCTTTGATTGAAGAAGCACTTCTTTTTTTTGTTGCTCAATCAAGCCGATTCATCGTGGCTGATATCTGGATTTATTTACTCACCCATTACACATATTTTTGGAGTGATAGCAGAGTGATCAGAGGGTAATCAAACCACACACAGAAGAGTTGTACCAAGATAAATACAACTCCAGACTTTCTTGCAGGAGCACCTAACAATCTAGTCACACTGACAAAGAAGTTGGCAGATTTGCGGCCCTGAAAATGTCGTAATGTAAATGTGGAGTAAAGACATAAACTCAACTCACCAACAATCCAGTTGCTCCCTTTTGCAATAACCATTTCATCCCATCACTCCTAAACGTGACCTATCACTAAATTGTCTTTTTTGACTTTTCTGTGCCCCCCCCCCCTTTTCGTTAATTTCGAAATGTTTAGTAAAAATTATTTTATTATTTTAACAAGCAATTTTTCTTCTTTAACTTTTTCTACTCGATTCCCTTTCATTTCTCGTTCCTGTCCCTCAAAACAAACCAAAAATGTCCCCTGTGTTGACAACGTTTATAAATGCATCGTTTTAAGATATTGCTATTTATATAGAGAATATCATAATAACACAAAAAATGTAAGTGGTAAATAATCCAATTATAGCTAATATTTAAACTTTCTACTACTACTTTCTAATTAGTTCATTTTTTAATCAATTTTCCAAAAATGTATCCCATAGTGTGGCCCCTCAGGAAATGGGGTGACATCACAAATGGCCAGGAAAATGTTTCTCTGCGCACCATATGTTTTGGTGATTTTAGAAAATCTTATCAAGATAAATTTTTCGTTATGTAATACGTGTCTTTGAAAAGATCAATCAACATATGTTGTGCGTTACCTTATTGAGGCAAGAGACAATGTGGCTGAAATCAATCCAGGGAGTCCCAGCTTCAGTCACTTGATGGAACAGATGATCTCGGAAAAGTTTCAGCAGATAACGGTCGCCCGTTTCTGACCAGGTCGGGTCCTTCTGGAACCTAATTGAAGATGACATTAAGAATCAAAAATGACTTACGAGAGAACGTTAAACACGTCGTCCCTCTTTGCTCCGGTAACTTACTCTGGTCGCTCATTAATGGTGCCAAGTTTGGCCAACAGCCGGAAGAGTCTGCCATTTTGCACTTCCTAGAGAAGAAGAGCATTCATCTAAATATGCTTGAATACAATGTAAATGTCCAAAATACAAATATTCATAGAATCAAGAGATATGAACATTTGCTGTGCTTTGGAGTCAATTAATGATTTACCGTTTTATATTTTATAACTAGTTTCCTACTTAGCAATTACACATTTTTACTCAAGAGAGTTCACACAATATATTCTTGCACAAACTTGTGCTACAACTTAAGGGAAGTTGAGGCTCAATGTGAAATGAAATAGATAAAGTTAGGGAAGAACTTTCTGACACATTCTTATTACAAGAACCAAAAGTAGAACTGCAATCACTTCCTGCTGACAAGATCTCTGACTGACCTGAATTCATACGATATTTCTTGAAACATAGCAGTACATGGAAACATTCAGCACCAGCAACCATTACCTTTGCCAGGTCCTCTTCGATGACATCGTTCCTCATCTGTGATGCATCCAGCTGAGTATAGAATCTGGCTCCAATCATTGGCATAATGTCATTGACACTGCGCAGGCGAGACTGCTCTGTAAGCAGATACCTGTACAGAGGACGGGAACATAACAGATGTGCTGACGGTGAGAAGTCGTTTCGGGTCAAAACAACTGAGGCTTTTACAATTTAACTAGTTAAGATACAAGCGTTCTTACAGAATGAGGTTTTTCAGGTCTGAGGAGTAGTTGATGGACACTAGCTCCATGGCCTTTTGTAAGTTCTCCCTTTGAATTCCAGCCAATGAGTTGCACGCCAAGGCCAGCACCACCTTGCCCAGCGACACCAAATCAGCTTGCTGAAGAAAAGAAAAGAATCTGAGTAAAGCAAAGAACAGTAACAGTGGACGGTTGGTTGTACCTGGTACTGTGGCATTAGGGCAAGGTGATTGGTCTGACTGCTGTCAAAGGTTAAGACGTCGAAAACACCAACACAGTTGACTCGTAACCTGCGGAGAAAAGATGATCATGGAGTGCACAGACGCTGACGTTTCTCAAGCCGACACCCCGCACCCACGTACCTGGTCTTGCCAGTGATGATAATCTTACTGGGGTCCATGACACGACAAGCCAGACCAGCCGTGTGGATGGTGCGCAGAGCAGAGCTCAGCTGGACGATGTATGCCCAAATCAGAGACTCTGGGAGGAGACCAGCATGTTGTCGTGGAGGCGGGGGTTCATGTTGACCTGGATACAATAAACCATGTAAACACTGAAGTCACATCAACACGGGCATCAACAGAATTTAAATAACACAAGCCAATTTATAGTAGGCAGAATTTATAAACACTTTGTCACTCTTTGGGTGAATAAGGCTAATTAACTTTTCTTGATACCAATGGCCAAAAAATAACAGAACAACAGATGCTGACAATCATATCACATCGTTAATATCCCGTTAAAAACTTCCATATAATAAAAAAAAGGTGGTTCAACAAGAAAGACATCTTACCCCACTTGCGCTTTGTGAAGAACGAGTCTGCTGTTGGGTCGTTGAAATGCCTGCTGAACATGGTTTCTGCACCAGCATGAAAGTCGTAAGAGAAAACCAACGCTGAGAAGAAACCAGGAGCAAAGTCAACAAACAACCAGCAACCACATAAGTTGCCTCCCGTGGTCCTAGGGCCAAATAAAATCAGTTTAGTTTGCATATTAGCATAATTAAATAGAATTGTAGCTGACAAGACAATGCAGCCTGTTCTCAAATCCACTTGTTAAGGTTTTCTGTAGTTGTCATTTCCATAGTTTGACATAATCAGGCTTTAGTCCGATTCAACTTTCCAATTGTATGAACTTGTGCCGAGCTTTTTAGGCATTATCTGACTCCGATCTACTTGGCTGCTTGACAGAATGTTCCATCTATAGGGCTTAAAAATACATGGAGGGCCCGCATCCCTTTTTCAAAACTGTATTTAATATAAACAATTTCCCTGCCAAAGGGAGGAAGTATTCTCTAAAACTCATGCATAGCTACATTATACGAGAACACCGTGAGATTCGGTACATGGTTCCGTTCCGTTTTTAAATATCCAATAACAATATTTTAAGATCGGTAAAGGAAAAGACACATAAAAATAAGGTTATGAAATTCCTTGTATTCACTCACAGTGGTCTCCAAAGGCCTTTGTGGTGAAGACCTCCCTCAAGGTCACTGAGTTCGAGTGCTGAATTTTCTTCCACATATCCACCAACATCATGCACTTTGTGTTGACAAGACGGAAACCTTAAAAAAGAAAGATAATGGACATGTATTTATGGGAGCTGAAGTCAATTGTTGAAATGCTTAAAAATAGCCAAATGATTTTAATATATATAAAAAAGGTAAACCCTATTTAAGAAAATGTTGAACACAAGCAAAGGCCACAGTTTAATGATATTAGGATTATATGGTTCCCTATTTTTCTTTAGACATTTCTGATACTGAGATAACAAGACATGGATGGTTAAAGATAACAATTGATAACAATCAAAAATATTTTGGTAGTTGGCAGGTTTGGCTTAATAATTACTTGAAAATACGCCTCAAAAAGCCGCCATTGAAAACAAATAGTGAAATCATTAGCCTGATATCTCACCATGTATCCTCCGCAAACAGTAAGGCAGGTCATCTTTGCTGTTAACTGCCTTGTAACAGGTGGTGATGTAGCTGAAGTTGCTGGTTTTCTGCATGCGGTTTGGATGGGGAAGTGCCTCGAGTGGGAACAGACTGTGATAGTTGTCCACATCAGATGGTACATCTGCCAAAGACAGAAGTGGCATCAGTAAAGAAGTTACATTCTACAGAAGAAAACGACCGAACGGCCCTCACCCTGGTTCTCCGAGTGATCGATCTGGGCCATTGTTATCAAGTGTCTGTTTATCAACTCCTGCAAGCAAGGGCAACAGATGGTTAGGTAGAAGTTGACGACGAATAAAGTGAATTAAAGAAAAGGGAAAATACTTGTCGGAGTTCATCAGCCATGAAGAAGGACGGTGCATTAGCTTTCGGCTGCATGTATGCGACATGGGGTGCAGTGGGGGGGTAGATATGGTAGGTAGGAAACACCTGTGCCCAGACCACAAAAAAAAAAAAAAAGAAAAAAATCAAGCTTCCCATTTATTGAGAAATGAGACTGCATTTCAGACTGTTGCCCAACTTGTAGAAACAAATCAAGTGACTACACGGATAAACTATTGTAAATATAAAAAGGTAATAATAATAAAAATAACCGTTTTAATAATTTGATAACTGTTGTGTTGATCATCCAAGCTCAAACATAATAGATCTTAAGACACAAATCTCACCATCCCAGTCATCGGGGCCGGGGTGTTATCTGTGTAGAAGTAGGTGGTTCCTCCTACAGTCTCCTTCTGGATTATATGAGAACCCTGGTCCGCTGCAGTTGTTGGTGGTACCATATAGTTCACTGGATTCGGGGTGTGGCTGCGCCGACGTGGAGCAGGCGAAGAATGAGGCGTAATTTTGGGAGAGTGAAGAGGAGAGGAGCCAGCTGACAAAGACATGCCTGAAAATTGGCATTAAAGAAACATTTCTTTAAAAAGGTGTCAGGAGAAAAGATATTAAAGCTAAGCTATTAATACTACTGTCAATAGGTTTAATTTTCTTTACAGTTCTTAAATTATTAATAGAACGTTAACCATCCATAAAAACAAACATTTAAGGTCCAATAAACATCTTGAATATGGCTAAGAGAAACAATTACATTGGATACTTTAATCTTGAGAACATGGAAACACTGTCATCAGTGTTTCATTAGTATTTATTCTGTGAGTTAAACTTGATTCTAATTTGGTGTTTCAGAGAAGTTACAAAAGGTAAAGAACCTGGAGCCAGTGCAGAAGCCGTGGAGCCACTGAGAGCAGGATGTTGGAAAAGAGGTGAAGGGAAAGCCTGGACATTCGACTGAGGCATTGTAGCCATACGTGGTGCAGCCTTTGGGATGAACTCACTTGCTGCTGGGTTAGGAGCCTATTGGCACATTTGGAAACATCATATACCGACAAGAAAGCTCAGTAGAAAACGTAAAGTACGTTTTTTTCTGTTCTTACCTTTCGCCTTTGGGATATGCTGAGAGCACCAAAATCACTAAACAGTGAAGATGTGGGAGAGTTCACTGGATCTGTGACAGTCATAAACATTGGGAAGTTAGTTTAATATTTATTAGTCATTGTGAATCTGTATTTAAGTTTAGATATTACCGTGAGTGCTGTGGCTGAAGTTCTTGGCACCATCGTTGAGGAGACTGGGGGAGCTGCTGCTGGTGGTTATTCGCTGCAAAGTGACACCGAAAATAGGTAATTAATGAACATGAACTAAGATACTGATTAGCAACAGTTGGGTTTTAGAGCAACCAAAAAATAATGGTGCACATTTTGCATGCTTCATTAAATGGAATCCTTTAGAAGGTGTCCCTTTAGGATGATTTAGAAATATTGTGCATATCAACTTGATCATTAGTTTCCTAATAATATAATGAGAAAGTGGTTTGGTACCTGCATCATTGAGTATTTTGATTCTGCTGGACTTCCAAATCCATTGACCCCAATAAAGCTGCTGCTGAAGTAAGAGTTTGTGAGATTGGCATCACTCAAGGGTGCACCTTCCATTCCTGGAACTTAACGAGGACAAAAAAAACAAACATTGTAAGCCAAAAGCACATGATATGGGTGAGCGATTAGTGGGACAACAAAAATAATTAAACATGCATTAACCTCCGTGTTTTAGTCAGCCTTGCTTGTTGCTGAACTCGGATCAAACAATTTACAGTTAGCTTACAATGACTCACGAATGTATGTTGTGATGCGTTTTTAAGGTGAGACCTAATGACTTTGGATAAACTATAGTTTAAAATAAAAACAGACTCAGGCGAGTTCCACTTTCTATTAAACCTTTTTTTTTTTAGTGAGAATACCTACATTCCTTATTTTAAAATATGCGCTAAAAGTCATATTCCAAACTAATGAAGTATAGTCTCTACACATTAAACAGTGACAACATACAGTAACACGAAAATGTTAGAATGAAATACATCACATAAGGCTTCTTTTAAATCTAATGTTTTCAGACCAGAGGGTCACCTTGTCTTACATCTTCTCATACCGTTTATATGACAACTGATAAATCGAGGGTTTATTTTAACAAGTCCATTGAGTCAAAGGGATATTTCAGGCAACAAATAATATTGACTTAGGTGTGGGAGACACACCAACAACGTCCCTATAGTCAGTGTGTGGACATGCTTTCAGACTATACCTCCAAAAAGACACGTATTACTCTGAAAATTCTCCCAACCCTTAGTCAACATGAGGGCGAGTACAAAACTAAATTTGTATTCAAATTTAATAAACTGTTGTAAGCATGTAAAAGTAGTTTACTATTGCATATAGTTGGGATTCTAATTCACAAAAATAACTTCTTTTTTTTTTTTACGCATGCCATAGTTCAGTGAGATTTTGCTTTAGCTGGCATTATGCGTTTCTTGTTGGTGGTTTTCCTTCAAACTTGTTTTTTATGGTCTTCTGATATGCATGTTGTAAAGTAAATATATCAATGATTCATATTTTGTACAAATAACTTTAACCCACGACCGGAACATAAAACTATTTTACGATTATTTTTCTTAAGGGGTTAAGAGTTCGTCTACACTATTTGTAAAAAGTTATGTTTACGTTGTAAACCGTAGAGTAGAGCGTTTATTGTATTGCGTTTTGTCTATTAAATAAACAAACCAACAACGGAAGGAAATATGACAACTGGCCACACAGTTATTCCAACCTGCTAACGCGGTCAATTTAAACGTGCATACGCCTCGGCTAGCTAACTCTAGCTAGCTCGATGCTACACAGGCTAACTTGGCGGATTTCTGCCCACTCACAGCTGTCACACAACAACAGGCCTCCGCGGGAGCACAGCTAAAGTTGCATGTTGTCAGACTCACGCTAAAGGTCGCACTTCAAATGCAAAAGCGTGAGTCGTGGCCTCAAGGGTTCGGAAACGAGGCTTGCACTGGAACACGTAGAAAAGTTAGCACATGTTGTTCTTAGGCCTCGGTGGATCCCCGGGCTAAATTTCGACGCCGCGCAACAAGGCCCCGAAGTGGCGTCAGAGAGAGAGTCCCACTCGCGAGAGGGCCCTCCATACTCACTGCTTAGCATAGGCCCGTCCAAAGGTGCTCCCGTGGATCCCATGGGCTCGCTCTTCTTAGGCACAACGGTCGAACCAGAGGTGGCCGCGGGGCCACCGAGGGAGTACCCCGCCGGGGTCCCGCCACCCCCAGCGGCCATGGAGAAGGGGACTGGGCTACCACCGCTGCCGTGCATCGCCAGGCTTGACATGGACGGATCGTCGTGCAAGAACTGACACTCGTCTCCATAAAAGCACGTCTTGTCTTTCGCGTAGTATCGGCAAAACTTCACCTTGACATTGGGTATCACACCGGCACCCCCGAGCGGAGCAGCTGAAGCTGGGAGTCCACTGTTCATGACACCGCCGCCGCCGCCGCTGCTGCCGGAAGACACTCGAACATAGGGACGCGAGCTAGCCAGCTAGCATGGAAACTGTTTCTCCGTTAAATCGCTGGATTGTGTTAAAAGTTGTGCCTGGAAAGACGCGCCGCGACGTGTCCGGACTCACGCCTCCATGCCAGCGTGCGGGTTTTTCTGGAGGGAAAAAAAAGCTGCTAAACAGAAGGAAGCGAGCGTGTGTTGTTGTGGTCGCGCTCCATGCAGCTGCTGCTCCACAGTAGCCTGTTGTTGTTTTCGCTCTGGCACAGACGCGCTAGCCGCGCTGCATTGTGGGAGCCGCGCGTACCTGCTGCGGTCACAACAAGAGCGTCGGTAACGGATCAGTCAACGAGAGCAACTTTGGCAAAAGAAGTCAAAAGTGTCGATCGACGAGAGCGACGACGTGTGTTCAATTCATTTTTCGTGTTGTATTTAAAAATGATAATTTCCCAAGTTGAGCATAAGTAAGTAATTTGTAATTGTATAGCGCTTTTCCAGACCAGTTTTACACAAAGCGCTTAAACAATCAAAACAATATTCCATAAAGTATATACTTTAAAAGGTCAAGATAAAACGTGACCTTTTACATCAACACAACAGGAGTTCCAGAAAATCAAGGAAAAGCCTGAACAAATAAAAAGGTCTTAAGCTGTTTCTTGAAGAAGTCAGTAGATCATCAAACACAGAGGAAGATCGTTCCAAAGCTTAGGAGCAACAGTCTGGAAGGATTTCTCTCCTTTGGTCCTGAACCGTGTTCAGGAACCATCAGTAGATTCTGATCCACAGACCTCAGAGCCCGAGCTGGGGTGTAAGGCTGGATTAGATCAGTGATGTAAGGAGGAGCCTGACCATGAATAGATCTGAAAGTAAGAACCAGAATTTTAAAGTTGATCCTGAAAGAAACTGGAAGCCAGTGAAGAGTTTTAAGGATCAGGGAAATGTGAGTTCTTCTACTGGAGCGGGTCAGAATTCTCACTGCAGAGTTCTGAATCAACTGCAGGCGAGACAGCTCCTTCTTGCTAAGACATGAAAATATAACTTATATATATTACCTATATATATACCTATACAACTTAACTACTCTTTATTTAAAACGAACCAATATGCATCACAAAAATGAAAAATAACAAAAACGTACTTCATCATAACATTATTATAACAACACTAGTTATACTAGTTATAGCCGCTCAATTGCGGATTATCGTGATTCTTAAGATTGTTATTATTATTGTTATCAGACCGTAGTGGAGGAGTGGTTTACATTCTCATCTCACACTTCCTCCTTATAACGCTCACATCCTCACTTGAAAGTTTCACTGTTTGAGTGGATGACTAGCTCAAGCATCAATCCGAAGGATGATCCTGGGTGAGTCTGAACCTGCTTAACTGGTAACCTTTAACTGAATTAAAGAGACATACATCGATCAATTGGTTATGGGAAATATTCAATGGAGTTGCTCAAACTAGCTTCTTTCTCTAAAGAAAGATAAACCAGCTTCACTACAAATATAGAGATGCCAACATCTGTAATTCTAATCTCAGATGGTCTACACATTATATTGATAGTTTACAACCACAATGGGCAGGAAATGCAAATAAATGTTTCTTAAAAAAAAGTGTAAAAGTAGTGTAAAAGTAAGTACTTTATGGGGACAATATATACTCTTTCTTGAATAATTTAAAATATATCGTGTTGGTTCATTTGTACATTTATTTTTGGACTCTTTACTTATTAAGTTTCCACCTTTATCATGTCATGTCAAGCTGTTCTCCTTCTCTGCGCTGTCGGAGTGCAATGTGTCGACGACCAGGAGGCTGACGCCTGCATCTCCACTGCTGAAGTAAGTGTTTCAAATATAAATATACAGCTTTTATTTTAATTTTGAAGTTATTGTAGCTCAATGTATTGTTTTTGTTAAGAATTATATTTGTCTCATCAATTTTAAATGCAAATATATTTATTCTAGGTAATTTGTAATCAATTTCACTTTCTGTGTTTTGCCATTTTAAGAATGCACTTTCACTATTACAGGTGGCTTGCTTTGTGCCTGAGAACCATGCTGGTCCCGTTAACATCGAGGTTGGTTTCGGAAAGAAACTCGAGATCCATCTGCAGGGCCTCAAAGGACACTCCATCTGCTACTGGATGAAAGAAAATGTCACAACAGCATTGAGGTGATCCGAAATTAGTAGGACAAATAATAACAATTAAATTAACTTATTATGTATGTTACCCGGTGAGAGATTTTTAATCAGTCAAAATACAACACTCTGCTGTTTAGATAAAACAGTTCTTTTACAATGTGTAAATGGAGTTTTTGACATTAATATTGTGACTGTCTTTGTCAACAACAAAAAAAAAGAATCACATTTAGCTTTATTTTCTATGTTTTTATTCTTTGATGACTGGATTTGTATAAGTGTTCTTTTTTGTTGTTATTGTTATTACCCATATCTCTGTACGTTAATATACATATATTTTGAATCCTAGAAACGGCAGTACGTCTATAGTCCTGGCACCTCTGTCAGTGGCTGATTCTGGAAACTACAAGCTCATCTGTGCGGGCAGAACCGGCTTCAACTACTCTCAGTCTGTGACTCTACACGTGACAATGAGTAAGGGACTGCAACGGCAATTAAATGAACGCAAATATACCTTTTTTCTCTCCTTTTTTTTTTTAGGTCGCCCCAAAAAGCCTGTTTTGGCGATAGAAAAGAATGGTCTAAATTATCTAACCTGCCGGTCAGATGGTTCCCCAAAGCCCACCCTACAATGGATCAAGTTAAGGGACACAGGGTAACCACTGCATTACATACGGTTAAAGATTAGATCCGCACGAGCCAACTTGCGTCCTTTCTTTGTGGCGTTCCTATGTTCTCCCTGTGTTTGCAATAGTTTATTCCAGTCACTGTAATATATACAGAGGTTAATGAGTACTCGTAATTGTCCGTAGTTGTGAGTGTGTTTGTGGTTGTCCCTGGCCGCAATCCGACCTGAGTAGTACTCCCCTGCCTCTTGCCCTTACCAGCTGGGACAGGCTCCTGGCTATCTATTCTCTTATATTTGCTTGTTTTATTTGTGACCTTGACTTTATCGTTTCTTGTGCAAACAATCAACAGTAATGCAGAGATCAAAACTGGGACTTGGAAGCTTAATGACGTACAGGCTACGTGTTGTGCTTCAAACCCAGAGGGACAAGAATGCTCCCAAGTGTACGACTATGGTAAATACAGACCACATTGGACAATTTTTAAACTCGCACAGAAACACAAAATGATCATAAAGTGACTGAACAATGTTTTCCTTTTTTTTCTTCCAGATCTAGACGTCAGTTCCATGGACGAGAAAGATGTTTCAAATGTGACCTTAAGCCCTGGTGATTCACTGCTGCTCCGCTGCAAACTCGTCTATAAAGATTTTGTGACTGTGATTTGGGATAAAGACGAGAATGTTATTAAAGCAACGTGCTCAGCTACTGAAAAGGAGGTAATGATCCTCTGTTAATTAAATTATCAGAGAGTCTATAAATACAAGGGTGTACAAGTTCAATCATTTGTTGAGGAAGAGAGAACAATGGAAAACAAAGTTTTTTTGACAATTACAGTTAGATGGGGAAGTTTTGAGAACTCCATTGATTTACTGGCACTGTTGAGTAGAGAAGGAAGTTTGGAGAGAAGATATATAAATCCACACAGTTATCTGTTTCTCTGGTGGCACTAAAATGTAATATCTTGATTAAGAGAAACTAGATATAAGATAATTATTTATAACACAATGTTTAACATCACTCATTGATTTTACCTTTAAAGTAAGAACCAATGTTTGATATTGGACAGTAAAACACTGTAACTTAAATGTTGACTTCATTCTCCAGGTTTCAAACGGGACCTGGTAAATGGTTCACAAATATTCTATTTCCAATTTTGCAAGTTACAATCAGGACTCATTTTTTTTAACCAGATCTGCGTCCTGGACGATACCCTATTCAACTCCATCATCAACTTCCTGATGGTCCCGTCACTCCGTCTGGAGAGCAGTGGGACGTACACATGCAGTGCTGATGGTAGAAGTAAATCGCTCTACATCCAAGTCAGTGGTTAGTATGTTTCCACCTATCTTGGTTTTGTTTGTTATTATTCAATCCACTGTGTGGAATGTGTAGAGTTCTAGGAGCTTCCCAGAAATCTACCCAGTCCAGTTGACTCGCTTTCAAACCACTTGGATAACCTGGATGAATGAGAACCTTCAGTGACAGATTATTATTCAATATTTCATGATTCATTTCTACCTATTTCAGACAAAGACTCCCTCTCTGTGGAATTAGAAGACAGCATTGTCTTACATACGACCGAGTCTAGAGCCGTTCATCTGAAAGCCAACGTTTCTTATCACCCGGTCCTTCAGTCGTGCATCTGGGAAAGTCCTGATGGAATTAAAACCCCATGTGTTCGAGATAAAGGGGTCACCAAACACAGGTAACTGCTGAGAACACTCAAACTTAACTGTGCACAAAAAGTTATTTTTACTAACCAGCATATTTTAAGACAATTAACAGGGTTCTGCTGTCTTTCTCTTTCAGGAGAGTGTGGATGGAAGATACTCTAAAAACTGGAGATTACAAATTACACCTGAAAGCAGGAAAACTAAACCAGACAAAGACTGTATCTGTGTGTGTCGTAGGTAGGACAACGCAATGTGTAATGCCAGCTGTTCAAATAAGATTCTTATTTCTTCCAGGATTTCTGCAAATAAAGCCAGTAAAGATGCAATTTATTTGGTTAAAACACTTTGGTTTAATTTTGATCCCTTATGCCTCATGTAGTAGAACTCTCTAGAACTATTATTTTGACAAGAACTATTATCTTGACAATGTTCTTTACTACGTTACTTTGTCCGGGCAGATGCTCATAGAGAGTCCACGTGATCAGCGAACTGCTTTAAAGCAGTGGGTCATGGACAATGTTTTTATACAAAGTACTGAGAGACTTCATCTAAGGTACTAGAAAGATACAACAAGAAACTGACAAATCAAGAACATTGAGCACAATGCAGTCACCACACTATTGCAGTTACACTCTTGTGCCACTGGGGGAGCCAGTTACAATAATAAGATCACTCATTTTGTTCCTTAAATACTACTAATTTGAATTGGTTGAAAAGACCAACACTATTTTTTATGGATTTCAGAAACAGTTGGCATAGCTGAATGTTTTTTGTTCACTGCTCCAAGCTTGTGAGCACAGATGAGAAAAGCCATGACGACGGAATGATGATTTGTCTTTTGCCTTCATGACTCAATTCAGACGAGATCCAGACGACCGTTACAGCTGTCTGTTATTAGTCATCATAACAGTTGATTTGCTACTTTTTCAGATGAACCAAACTTCAAGTTATACAAGCCTTTCGACGATATTACCATTGAGACATCCAGTGCTACACCGGCAAATTACAGCTGGTTTTCCTGCGTCACCACCAACCAGAGGTACGAAGGAAGTCTGGGCCGAAGAATGCAGATGATCGTATGTGTTGGTAAAACCTGTGTGTGTGTGTGCAGCTGTGAAACAAGTTCAGTGTGGACAGAGGTCCCAGGCTCTTCAGAGACTGTCTCTGGGGTTCACTGTAATACAATGATCGAGAGCACACTCAGCACGGACCTACTGATGGGGCCCTATCTCAAGTTTTGCCTCACTAACTCTGTGGGCACCTGGTGTTCCGTTCAGTACACCATCCCATACTCAGCACTGTCCTCCAGAGGTGAGAAACACACACACAAAAAAATGCCATTAAAAATTGTCATGACATCTTGTTAATCTCTCTCTCTATGAAGTTGAGCTAAACAACCAAGATGGCATCTCCGGGATGCTCAAAGTGGGTTGTTTGGTTCTAGTCATGGCGCTGGTATTGGTCAGCATCGTGTTGACTTACTTTGTGAAAAAGAAGGTAAACTCAGAAGTTCAGCATTCAGGTCAGATAAACAAGATAATTGACTCTGTGTTTCTCCCCAAAGAAACCCCATTATCAGCCGCAGCTGCAGATGATCCAGATGGTTGAACCCAACGATAACGACTACATCTACATCGACTTTAAGGACTTTGAGTACGACGCCAAGTGGGAGTTTCCCAGAGAGAATCTGGAGTTGGGTATGAACGTCATAATTATTTAGCCGAGTACAGATGTTTGTATTGTTTCTGCAATGCTAACTAAAAACCAAATGTATAATGGACATTGATACATAATGATATATTGATATATTTGTGGTATATACCTGTTGGTGACACTTATTCTGTCCTCATCAGGGAAAGAACTCGGCGCAGGTGCTTTTGGGAAAGTTCTCCAGGCCACAGCTTATGGCATCAACAAGGCAGGATCGTCTCAGCAGGTGGCCGTCAAGATGCTGAAAGGTTTGTGTTTGATAAACGTTGCACTAAAAACACAACGCTTGGAAACTTGAAAGGGAAGACATGATGCTCCTGTTGCTGCAGAAAAACACCAAACTGTGGAGAAAGAGGCTTTGATGTCAGAGCTCAAGATGCTGACGCACATCGGTCACCATGGCAACATAGTCAACCTGCTTGGAGCGTGCACAACTTCAGGTGGGAACGCTGACAAAACTGACAAAAAAAAAAGTGGTTTATAATTGTAAGACAGATTCTAGACGGCTTTTCTTTCCCTCCAGGACCCACGTATCTGATTTTCCAATACTGCTGCCATGGAGACATGCAAAACTACCTGAAGCGAGCGAGCGAGAACTACCACAAGTCTGTGACCACAGCATCAGAGAGAGATCGTTTCAGCAACTTGTACCACAACCTGTTGTCAAAGAAAAGCTCCAGGTCAACAAAGATCAATCCTTATTTACCTTCAGGGATGATGGATAGATGGATGGATGGTTGGATGGATGGATGGATGGATGCTATAGATGGATGGATGTATAGATTCTAGATGGATGGATGGATGGATGGATGGATGGATGGATGGATGGATGGATGGATGGATGGATGGATGGATGGATGGATGGATGGATGGATGGATGGATGGATGGATGGATGGATGCTATAGATAGATAGATAGATAGATAGATAGATAGATAGATAGATAGATAGATAGATAGATAGATAGATAGATAGATAGATAGATAGATAGATAGATAGATAGATAGATAGATAGATAGATAGATAGATAGATAGATAGATAGATAGATAGATAGATGCTTTATTCATCTCACAGAGAGAAATGTAACGTGTGCGTAATGCTCATCGTATTATTGTAGAGTTATATGTATCTATTCTTCTCCAGCGGAATAAATAGGAGCGACTACATGACGATGCTTCCTGCTGCCACCGAGGGGCAGGAGAACCTCGCACTTCTCACCATCGATGACACAGACGGTCAGAACCAGACCAGGCCCTTTAAGCTCCACACAAATACACACCCGTGTCACTCTCAAGATGAATTCATAGAGCCTCTGTTGATTCCACAGATCCAGAGCTGTTTGAACATCCAGAAGACGCCACCGATGACCACCAGACTCTCACCTACGAAGACTTGCTCAGCTTTGCCTTCCAAGTGGCCAGAGGGATGGACTTCCTCTCCTCCAAAAATGTACATTGGAAGATCCTGCTTGATTTCATGACATGTCAGAAATCTAACACTGTCCCCAAAATTAATTTTGAACAATCAAAACCGTTAATTTAAGTGTTATCAGGGTGTCATTGTTCATATAAACCTAAACCTTTTTGATAATAAGATAATATGACTACATTTGATCTTCTTTGTAGATGAGCTGTATTATTCAATGAATTCCTGGAATATGTGTTTCTAACATGATTGCAGTGCATCCACCGAGACCTGGCAGCCCGGAATGTTCTGTTGACCAACGGGAGAAGGGTGAAGATTGGCGACTTCGGACTTGCCCGGGATATTGAAAACGACAGTAACTATGTCGTTAAAGGAAACGTAAGAAACATATCCCTGGCTCACGTTGGTCTGTAGCGTCTAAAGATGATCTCTTCAGGTGCATCTGCCAGTGAAGTGGATGGCCCCGGAGAGCATCTTCAAGGGCATGTACACCATGAATAGTGACGTCTGGGCGTATGGAATCCTTCTGTGGGAGATATTCTCGCTGGGTAGTTGAAAATCTGCTTCTGTTCTCAGTCATGATATAATGACTTGATAACCGGCTTCAGGTGTCACTCCGTATCCCGGGATGAAGGTGGATCGCACGTTCTACGCTCTGATCGAGAAAGGCTTCAAGATGGATTGTCCCAACTACGCAGAGGAGGCTGTGTAAGTGCAGCAGACGCACACAACTAACTCACAATTGTGCAAATAAATGTGGTCCTGCTACAGATACGGGGTGATGTGTAAGTGTTGGACCTTGGATCCATCTGCTCGCCCATCCTTCTCCAAACTGGTCTCGTTCTTTTTGGACCAACTGACAGAGAAGGAGGATAAGGTTTGTTCTAATTTGGGTCAAAATGTTTGTGTAAACAGTAAACGTATAGGGCAACTAGTGTGAAAACCCAACTCCCCTGACTCACTGTCATGTTTCAAATGTTGAAGTCTTCCTCTCCAAGATGCCGTAAGTCCCTCATCATGACCATGTTTTGAACTTATTACCTATTACCCCGTCTGAAATCTCAGCGAACGAGAGGTTACGGGAGCATAGTCCATTATGATGTTATTATGGCTTCACTCCTCCTCCATCCAGCTGTAATCACAACCTGCTTTGTATGTACAAAGCGTCCCTTGGTGGTGGAGACTTCCTGGATTAATGACCAATGGTGACAAACTTTGATACTTGACCAATCACAGCAGAGCGGGTGTGGTTATGGTGATTTAGCTTGAGTGTTTTCAGTGGGCGGGGCTTGAGCGCATTTTATAATGTAAATATTTCCATTTAAAGAGAGTTTTATGCAAACAGACACAGATGACCACCTACTGATGAGTACGATAGAGGTCCAAGTTTTTCTTGCTATTGCCCTTTAATAAGAAAAACTGGCATCGACTTCTGCTCACTATGAGGGTAATACGCTTGCAAAAGCCTAGAAAGAGTCGGGACGGACAGTCTCAGTATATATTCTCTGAGATTAGATTTTATTAACTATTGTTTCATTGATAAATGGTCACATTGTTTATAATATGACCTGCAAAATTAAACATATACATCCTTAATATATATTTTTTTCAATTGTGAATCAGTCGTCATTTTTCAAAGAGGAGAATAATCTTCCTCTGTAACAGACATACTGTCCTGAAATCAAAATAACTCTCTTTTGTTTCTTTTGTTTCCGTCTTCCTCATACAGCTCTGTCACAACCTGCCTGATCAGCTGTCCAATAACTACCAGAATGTGTCAGACATCGAAGGCCTTTCTGCTTTAACCAAACACAATGAGATCGACCAGAAAACTAACGACTGTTGTCCAACTCAGTCGGACTAATTCTAAAGAGCAGAGTACGAGGTGAAGCAGATCAGAGAGTGATTCCTGCTGTCTTTAATCATCATTATCTAAAGCAATATTTACGTCTTCATTTTTACAAAATGCAAATATCCATGTCATACTACAAAAACCTGCTTGCTGTTATTTTTGATCATTATATTTTTGTGCACTTGATTTTATACCAGGGAATCAAAAGTTATCGTTGCGTGTTATTACCTTTGAGTCTGTGAATGTTTTTTATTTTTCAAAGTGAGAATGAAAACTATTAATAATGTCATGAATCAGGCATAGCTCCTGCAAACCTGCATTATTGAAAGGTTAGCGAAGATTTTTTTAAATGTTTTACAAAATGTAACTGATAAAAGGCAAAGAATATAATGCGCTGAATCAAGAGAATTGTAAGTGGGTGGAAACGTATTTGTGAGAGGTTTGTATTATCAAGAAACATCTTTAAACTTTTTTATTCGTGCAGGCTTTGCCTTGATTTTCTGGAACTCCTGTGTTGTTCTCTGTGTATATCTATATTGATCTTTTTAGTATATATTTTATTGAGTGTTGTTTTGATTGTTTAAGCGCTTTGTGACCCTGGTTTGGAAAAGCGCTCTTCAAATATAATTACTTACTAACTTACTAATATCAACATTTTAATGATTGAATCTTACTTGTGAATCAAATGTCGTTTAATGTGTTTCAAGAAATTATTGTTTTCTTACATTCCTTCCTTTAAAATGGTTTATGTTTTCATATGTGTGTTACTATTACCTTTTGTGTTGGTAACTGTATCAGATGCTCGAGTAGGTTTACTCCAAAAACATCTCTGTGACCACCATGAATCAGTTGGTTTTTTAAACATTAGAAAAAACATGAATCAGAAGAAGAAAGAACATTCACTTTGAAATGAATTTAAAACTAAAATATAGACACAGAAAGACTTTGTAAAGTATCTTATAACCTAAAGATATCAGTTTTAAATTCTGGATCCTAACACATGTTTGTATATAAAAATTATTTGTATTTATCTCTCTGTACGATCATTGTTCAGTTACTGTGTTCATCTGTTCACGGAACGGAAAACCAAACGCACCATTGTACTCAATAAATGATGTATATAATAAATAAAATAATTTAAAAAAGGGAATATTTTTCAAATTTCTGTCCTTGACATTATCCTCTTTGAACAGTGTCCACAATGTCTCCCACTTCTTGCCCTGTGTAGCTGGGATAAAATCTTCAATACTTGGTAATGAACCATTAACTACAGTCAAGTTTGCTATCCCTGTCCTAACGTGCATTACCCCCCCGGCCAAAGTCCAAAAACGAGATCATCTGCGTTGCGAAACTTTTGCACACAGCTATATTTTGGTTGTTAAAGGAGAATCATTTTGAATATTAGAGACTGCCTACAACAGAACCAGAAAAGCAGGAAAACATACCACGGCAGTTGGAATGAACCTCGCCACAGCTAACTCCCTCTCCTATGAGGATTTTGTGGAAACTTTTGGAAACTTGGTGGAGAAATGTCCCATAATAGCAGCAGCCGTCTGGTCAAAGCGTCCTTTTGTGAGCGTCGGTGAGCTTGAGGATGCGATCGCTCGGTTCATAGATGCCCTGCCAGAGTCAGGTGAGAGGATTCTTTTGCTTGAACTGAACAATGGTGTTTTACTCTTCAAGACTAGCTTCACACATTCATATGATCTCAAAGCTCTGTGCGGATTCCTTACACATAAAGTACGACTGTTGCTATTTACAGATGATGGTTTTGACCCTTTTTTTGCCTTAAAAAGAAATTCAAGATTAAAAATCAGATATTTATTTTTGATTGATCTGATGTGACGATAAATTAAAAAAGAAGTGTATTCTTTAAGGTATATTTATCATCAAAGGTAAAAGAGCTAAGCCAAAATGCTGATCAGTAAATGGATTCCAGGACCTTCAGACATGATTTCAGTGTTGGATAAAAAGATTCCTGATCCAGCAGAGTCTCAGAAGGTGTGAGGAATCTGAAACTTTAAATAGAAATACCTGGTTAGATGCAAACATAATGATGACAATAGTATCTCGCCCTGGAGGTTGAATTCATCATTCAGGTGCAGGTGAGGTCAAGAACTCCTTTCAACCTTTAGAACGTCGGCTCTAAACCACATCCAACCTTCACATCAGGTCTCCACTAATGTCGTACGCATGTCGTCTGCAGGCAAGGAGGGCATCCTCAGGTGTCACCCTGACCTGGCAGGCAGAGACCTTCAGGGCGGCACGTTGACCAGGGAGTCCCAGGAGGAGCAGGCCGACGCAGGCATGGACCGTCTGGACACCACAGAAGCGTCACGCATGTCCAGACTCAACCAAGAGTACAAAGAGCGCTTCGGCTTCCCCTTCGTCATCTGCGCCAGGATGAACGACAAGGCCGCCATCCTGCAGCGGCTGACGGAGCGACTGAACAACAGGGCGACCGAGGAGAGAGAGATCGGTGTCCAGGAGGTGAAGAAGATCTGCCGACTGCGTCTGCACAGCCTTCTGCCGTCCGACGCTTTAAATAAACTTTAGTGACAAGCTGTCAAATACATTTGCTTTATTACTCTAGTTATCAACACATTCTCCAGAAAGTATCCTGTAAATATTGCAAATATTGAAATGAAGGCACAATGTTCTATATTTCTACATGCTCAGATGAAAAGGAACAATAAATAAAAGCATTATTGTCTTATATTGGATAGTGACCTTTCAGATTCTCTGTGGGTAATAACAGAAAACCCAACATTTTGCTGCTATAAGGATCATAATATTAAACTTCATTTAAACCCTTTTTCTTTTTTAAATTATTATTGTTAATTGTGACCAAGATGTCATTTTTCAAAGAGCAGAATAATGTATCTTTAACACCCCGTAACAAGAGGTTTTTCTATCTGAGACACACTGTATTATTAACATTTTTTTATAAACATTCACTGTTTTCCTGTCTTGAAAGTTTCCTCAACGTCATATTACTGATTATACGTTTATTTCATTGAGGATTTTCCGGATTAGGTTTATGATATTTTTAAATAGTGTACAAAGTGTTACGGACCGGTACGTTTTACCTCATTATAGCAGCAGCTATAGCTCTGTTATAGCTGCTGCGATACTGTTTAGAATCCCTTCATTTCCAGGTAAGAAAACATATTTTTTAAATTTTCTTTAACAGACGTTTCAAGTGGCAAGTGGATAATAAGATTGTGTAGGAGCTGACCCGTTTGAGACTCCTGCAAGTTGATTGTCATCCGTCATTGTAACAGCCCCCCAAAAATAAAGCGTTCTGGTGTATAAAACTGTGGCACAGTCAGTATGTTTTATTTTAATAAGAAACATTTAGTAAAATGTTAAGAGCATACTTTGAATCATTAAATAACTCAGAGATTCGTTTAACCTTAGAATCTTGGAATGAATATGCTTAGTGCTTATTCTATGTGGAAGATTTATATTGACAATGACTTTGAACATTTCAATTTGATCCTTCGATTACATTTTAACCGATTTTCCACATCACAAATGAGACAAAGTGACCCAGAATACACTGTATTGAATGAGATTTTAAGAGCGCATTGTAATTGTAATTGTGTGTTGATTTATGCCTTTTTATCTTAAAAAAAATATATATATGCTTGTCTAGATTACACTTCATTAAAAGAGGTTTATTCAAGATATTCCATATGAATTAAGAAGTTTTGCACCAAAATATCTGTCAAAATATCATGATAATAATATGTCTCTGAGAGTGTTTTTGTAGTCTTTGGTTCATGTTTAAGGCAGAGAGGTCCAAACGCAGTCTACAGTAGTCTGTGGGGGCATGAATGGAGATTTGTCCAGTGTACCCCGACTCTTTTAAGTCCCTCTGAGTGGCAGTGACCAACTTCTATAATTCACCTGGCGAAACGAGCACCTGTGCCCACAGGTAAAAACGTGTTTAAGTGCTTTTCTTAAATCTCTGTCAGAACTTCCAAAATCAGGGGGTCCACGTCTGTGATGGGTCACCTCGGAAAATACTGTTCATGTTTCGTGGGAAGTCCAAAAGCCAGTGCAGCAGAAATGTTCCCCCGCAGTCCAAAAGAATCTGGTCCTGGATCTAAGAGGTCTTCCTGTGGCTGGAGAGCCCGTGCAGTGGGGAGACGGGCGGCGTGGCCGTGCTCGTGACCGCGCCCGCGCCCGCGCTCTCGCCCTGGTCCACTGAGGTGATGGACGAGTCCTGGTCTGGGTCGGTACCGCGCACCCTCCTGCGGTCCTCCTCCTTCTTCCACTTCATGCGCCGGTTCTGGAACCAGATCTTGATGTGTCTCTCGGTCAGGCTGAGGGTCAGCGCGAGCTCCACGCGGCGCGGGCGCGAGATGTAGCGGTTGAACAGGAACTCCTTCTCCAGCTCCAGCAGCTGCGCGCGCGTGTACGCCGTCCGCGTGCGCTTGTTCTCCTCCACCTCCGTCATCACGTAAGGTCCTGGAAGTTTTAATACTTTTTAATACTTTCATTTGAACTCTGAATAAGACATGCTTTTAATTCAGCTAAAGTAACACCGAAAACAAAAAGTATTAATATGCAAGTGACGTAGTTTATACAAATACACTAAATAATAACAAAAATATAAATACGAATCGTCGGCTAAAGAAAATAAAGAAATTGAGGACTGCTAATATGTGTTTGCAAATATGTTATATACAAATACTTATAATTTTCAATTATTATAATAACTAAAAAAAATAAATAGAACAGAAATAATGATATCTATGCATGTCCAATTTTAATTTACAAATGATTGATTCTAAATGTTGCGTGTTCTTAAATATCTTTTTGTATTTTCTTGATGTTATTACTTATATTCATTTTATTATTATTACTGCATTCTCAATGTCTCACATTGGTAGACGTTGATAATTCCTCATTCACGAATTATTACAAATTATTTGAAAACAGAAGAGCTGTTTTATTTATTATTATTGATTATTCTAACGTTATAAAGCCTCGAATTTCTTGATATGTTCAACGAGGGTTTCGTTTTCTTTTTAAATACGTAATACAATGTGTTAAAAGTCATAATTTATATATATATATATATATATATATATATATATATATATATATATCATATAGCTTTTCAAGTACATTTTCTTTTTTCTTAATTATGACTTTTAACAAATTGTATTAAGGATTAAACAAACGAAACCCTCGTTGAAAATATCAAGAAATTCGAGGCTTTATAACGTTAGAATAATCAATAATAATCATATATATATATATATATATATATATATATATATATATATATATATGATATCAATGTCCAATAAGATCCCGTCATGCTGTTACCTGTCCACTGTCCCTTCCAGGTGTGCGCGTGAGACTTGGTGCTCTTCATCCAGGGGAAAGGCAGGTGATACCTGCCGGCCTCCACGTCTCCATACCCCGGGCTCAGCGGGAGCGACTGCTGCTGAAACCCCTGCGGGTGCTGCAGATGCGGGACCCCCGGGTCCTCGCGCACCGACAGACCGTAGGTCGCGGTCATGTCCGGTAGAGCCGCCGGCTCCAGGACCCCCATGGCGGGCGGAGAGTAGACGGAGTGTCGGCCCATGTAGAGGCAGGGCGGCGGGCTGTAGTCCTCTCCCTGAGACCTCTGGTACACGCACGACTCTTTGAAAACCTGAGTGGGGTAGTAGTGGTCTTCTCGGTTCATGGCTGCGTCCCTCACCTGCTCCTGCTGAGACTGTGAGGCCCCTGGAGGCTCCGACAGGTGAGTCACTGCGGGACCATGTGACTCCGCGGAGCTGGAACTTCTGGTGTGTTCGCACCTGCAGGCTCGGTGGAGTCTGAGGTCTGTGCGGGTTTTCACTTCGACCTCAAGCAGTAAAACCTCTCGGTAAACAGTGAGCACATGCTGCGGACACGCCCTCGCACTCCACCAGGTGAGCCAGGTCAGCGAAGGAACCCTAAACTTTTTTTTTAGGAGTAGCTATTTCCATGTTCAATAATAAAGGTGTATTACCGATATTATCAACAGGTGAAATACTAAACTTGCTTGAACTCTCTCATAAAATAGTTATTTATTATTTATTTTAACGTGCCTAAATCCCAACAACAATCTCCTCTTGAATAAAAAAACAAATAAATCAAAATCTGACATGAGACGCAAGGGGTTTAAATAGACAAACACAATGAAAAAAACTTTATTTCCAACATTTATTTTCCCCTAGTGACTCAGGAGGCAGATATAAAATAAACGTATGGGGTTAAAGTAAAATAAAAAAATAAAGTCGTAGTCATCCAAAGTCAAAAGTGAATAATGAGGACTATTTTTACTAAATGGGTCAAAAATACAATTTCTTCTTAGATTTATTTGGTGTGTTTTGTGTCATTAAAAAAATAACTTATTGGTCAGGAAAAAATACAAAACCTGAAACATAACTATTCGGATTCTTCAATTTTAGCAAAGCACAATAAAAAAATGGATGGTCAATTATTTAATAGACAAACACAATGAAAAATCTTTATTTCCAACATTTATTTTCCCCTAGTGACTCAGGACGCAGATATAAAATAAATTTATGGGGTTAAAGTAAAATTTAAAAAATAAAGTCGTAGTCATCGAAAGTCAAAAATGAATAATGAGGACTATTTTTACTGAATGGGTCAAAAATACAATTTCTCCTTAGATTTGTTTGGTGTGTTTTGTAACTTATTGGTCAGGAAAAAATACAAAACCTGAAACATAACTATCCGGATTCTTCGATTTTATTAAAGCACAATAAAATAATTGATGGTCAATTAGGCTAAAGTGTTAATTATACAATTACATTGGAAAGGACCAACACTATTATTTTCTCCGTCTATATATTCATATTTTCTTTTTAAATAAAAAGTAGATGACAATTAGTATTAAAGAGATATTCAATTAAATATACATTTATATTTATTTATACATATAAACTGCATTTGAAAAATCATCAAGGAGTAGAAACATCTTTTATTTAATATTAAAAAATACAGTATTTTGTCTCTACAAATGTGTTTTTTATATCTCAAAATAACCTTCCCAAGTGACTAAAGTTATACATGTATGCACCTATATGCACCCTCTCCAAAAGAAAGTATCTTGACAGTGCACCTAGTGGTGAAGGGGCCGGTCGTTAAATGGACCATTAGGATTTAGAATATGAATTCAGGACTTTTTATAGATGTGCGCACACATCGATCCGCCCGCGTGATAACAGCCTCGTGATGGGAAACGTTGTCATGGAAACTTAGATGAAAAGCACAAACACTGTATTTTTGCATCAGCCTTTTTTTTTCTGCCTCCAGACTTTTTCAATGTACCCATTACACAGCTGTACCTGCATCATTTAACACCATTTAGGAGCTCCGGGGCCCCCTTGCCAGTCAATGGGCCCTCGGTGATGACAGCCGCTGTGTTTGCTAGCCATTAGCCCTCGGCGAGTGTGTGTCTGCCCCATTAAACCGCGGCTCTTCTGGTAAACCAATTAGTTTGGAGTGAGCCGGAGTCGATTAAGCGATGTGTACACGGAGAGTGCCTCGACAGTCACCAGCTGGATTTATGTTCTTCAGGTGAAGCACAGAATTCAGATGGATTTTATCGCTTCTCGACTGTCCTTAGTATCTAAATGGGCCACTCAGTGATGCAATAAAGTTCAAGTAAAGCACCTGTGACGAAATAAGTGACTAAATGGTGTTTATATTTGATCATTGTTGCGAAGAGGAAGGAAACCGTTAACCTGAATCTTTGCTGTTTTGAAAGTGCAGATGGACGCCATGATTTACGGAGCATGAAGGAAACTCATGCTGTCCATGTACAGAAAATAATGACTCGAGGGAGACAAACCGCATTTAGGTGAGCACGCTGTGACATTATGTTTACATACACTTTTAGTTTGACCTGTTGTATGTATTGGATTATTTTATTGTCAACCAAAAAACTGCTCATTATACAAAAGAGAACCTTTTTAAACTCTAGACTAGACCATATCCATCTGACAATTGAGTTCCTTTTGGCCCCTCTTGTGGTCACTTTGGCCTTCAGTCGCAAGTCCAGTCCTTGACCATCATGGAGGTTCGAACCATGTTACAAACCTGAGATAAAAGTGCTGCCAGCTGCATGTTTTTAAACATTATCATTCAAGTTCCTGTCTTTCTCAGAAGAGTGAAATGAGCTCATCTGTGAGTCTATTCTTTTTATCTTCATTTCCTGCAGGGCAAAGGTTAGTTTTTTACATCCTATTCTATATATGAATATCAGCATCAAAATACAGAAAGAGGGGAAAAAAAGATAACATAGAATATGGATCAAAAGATGTAAATAAAGACAAAAGTGTGAGCCTGTGAGGACATCAATTATACAATATTATTGATGATGTAAGTAAGTAATATATATTTATATAGTGCTTTTCTAGACCAGGGTCACAAAGCACTTAAACAATCAACAAAAAACAAAAAACAAAAATATATATATATATATACTAAAAAGATCAAGATAACACCGAGAAAAATACAGGTGTCCTAGAAAAATCATGGAAAAGCCTGCAGGAATAAGAAAGTCTTAAGATGTTTCTTGAAGGAGTCAGTAGATCATCAAACACAGAGAGAGAGGAAGATCGTTCCAAAGTTTAGGAGCAACAGTCTGGAAGGATTTCTCTCCTCTGGTCCTGAACCGTGTTCAGGAACCATCAGTAGATTCTGATCCACAGACCTCAGAGCCCGAGCTGGGGTGTAAGGCTGGATCAGATCACTTATGTTAGGAGGAGCCTGACCATGAATAGATCTGAAAGTAAGAACCAGAATTCTAAAGTTCATCCTGAAAGAAACTGGAAGCCAGTGAAGAGTTTTAAGGATCAGAGAAATGTGAGTTCTTCTACTAGAACAGGTCCGAATTCTCGCTGCAGAGTTTTTTATCAACTACAGGCGAGACAACTCCTTGTTTAGACATGAAAACAGACCGTGTCTTCTCGACTGGACTATTGCAACAAATGCATGGATTACAAGCTCCAGATCATGTTGTGACAACATTTTCCTAAGCTTAGAGATTTTTCTCAGTTGAAGGAAACAGTTTCCGGTCAGTTTTCTGCAGTGTTATACACATTTTTATTTGGAGATTTTCAATAAAGGTGGTAATGTGTTAGTAAAATATAAAAATGTCAGAACGGCACTAGTTAGTAGGGAACCAACAAAAGAAAAGATATAAAGGCTTTAAGAATGTTTTTTTCACATTTTCTTTGGTCCTTAGATGCAAATGGGCCGATTAGACTTCGTATTACGCATTATGAAATGAAGAGTTGCTCGTTTATTACACCCAGGAAATATATAAAGGACGTCCATGTGCCCATCTCCAGTAAGGTAAGGTAAGGTAAGGTAAAACTTTATTGATCCCTCAGGAGGTCTCCTTTGGGAAATTGTTTTTTACCAATAGCCAGCAATTTTTCATAAACAATAAAGAATAAAATAAGAACATAAAGAGGAAGAACAAGATGATACAATCCAAGTCTAAAGACAAAGACAAAGAACATAGGTCAAGGAAAGAAAAACAACAAAGACAAAGGATTCAAAGACTAACATAGAACAGAACATCCAGATACTCTCACTGCACTCCTGCCCCCGAACTCAGAATTGTACAATTTAATAGCCCGAGGGATGGTTATTACTTATTGATAATATATGTTGATACTTATTAAGGTATAAGGTTTATATAGCCTGGTAAATGCAAGTGTTTTAAAGATTATCAAGGTATACTTTTACAAGAGTTTGACAATTAACTGTAACGCCCATCTATAAAAAAATAAAACAACGTAGAAGACCTTCAGTGTAAAATCTGTTTTAATGACAACATAAGGATTGGTCGAACGATGTGTGTGTTTAGAAGACGGAGGTCTTATTATAAACAAAACTACGTAAACTAAGAAAAACTACCAACACAGCTAGACAAATGATAAGACGTTGACACAACCGTTGTGTTTACATTGGAGGTGAACAACAACAGAATGAAACCGAACGTCTTGAGTCCTATTAAAGAATAAAAGAAACTGGCTTTAGTCAGAGACTTTGATCTATACTCAGTGTTTGTCTCGGTCAGTCTTCCTGCTACTCTTGCTGTGCCGCTCGTCCTCTCTATGTCTGTGCTTGTGGCTTCGCTGTCTGTCGTCGTCGCGTGACGTAACTCGGTCGCTGTGCTTGTGATGGTGTTTACGGTCCGTGTGTCTCTCGGTGCTCCTGCACTCTCTGCGGGGAGAGCGGCTGCGGTCGCGTCTTCGTTTGGGCGACTCGCTCCTGCGATGTCTTCCGCTGCTCGAGCGTCTCGGGGGAGAATCGTCGCTGTTCCGGTCCAGGCCGGTGGAGCGCAGCGTGTTGATGAGGAAGCGCTTGTTGGTGCTCTGGAGAGGACACTTCATCCTAGATGCACAGAGGAAGAACAAAACACATTGGACCTCAATTGGCAATTAAAGTGACATCATGTTTGAATACTAATACGCTAAAGGGACAAGTATGGATTAAACCGTTGTGTTATCTCTGGGTCAAGATGAAAAAAATAAGTTTGAGGCGACACAAGGGTTACCACAAACATATTTGTTTTCGGGTGACCGGGGCTGTTTTAGTATTTTGAGTGGACAAGTAAGTAAGTAAGTAAGTAATTTTTATTTATATAGCGCTTTTCCAGACCAGGGTCACAAAGCGCTTAAACAATCAAAACAATATTCAATAGAGTATATACTTTAAAAGGTCAAGATAATACTGATAACACAACAGGAGTTCCAGAAAATCAAGGAAAAGCCTGAAGTGCGTCCCAACTAGCAGTGTGCGAAAATGTAGTGCGCAATGAGCCCTCAAACGGCCAGAAAATTGAGTGTTGATCGATAGACACCTTACACCCTCACTGGCCGCCATCTTAGTGACGTAGATGATGCTAAACGGAAGATACGTCACTGAAGACGTGTCTTCGGAGCAGGTACCGGCGTAAATGTCTTGAGAAAACACTAATTTTTACCACAAAACGACAATAATAACAATGAAACGCAACTTAATAACTTCTTTCAATCGGTGAAAAGTGCTGACAAGTGTCGGCGATGGAGTTCCAACTTCCGGTTGCGATCGGCGTTAAAAAGTAGTAGAAGAAGAAGCTGTCGAGTGTGAAGCGGCAGTGCTAAGAGTTTAGACAGTACTACATGTCGACAATTTGCGCACTGGCCAAGTACGTGCACCGCCTTAATGTGTACTGTAAAACAGTGCACTCGGAGAAGTGCGCAATTTGGGATACAGCCCGGGGTCACCTTGACCCAGAGACAACACAAGGGAAACCACAAACACATTTGTTTCCGAGTTACCGGGTCATCTTGACCCAGAGACTCCACGAGGGTTAAAGATCAATTCTATAGATTTTTTAGTATGAATCAGATGATCTGTTTAAGCTGCTGCTAAACAGAGATAATTAAAAATACATTTAGTTCCCTGTGTCAATGTTATGGTAAATACATTAAAAGCTAATATTGTATATTCTGGACAAAAATGGACCTGCTTGAAATAAGTTGTTCAAATAATGTTTTTAGTTGATTCGGAATAAGATAGTGGGGTCATCATTATATAAGTAACTGTGACATTCATTATTATGGGGGGGTCAGACTTGAGGGTCTCACCATCCTGTCGCGCCCATGGTCTCTGCTCTGATCCGGGCTCGGTCGGTCTCCCTGAGCAGCTCCTCCACCGCTCGCCTGCACATAGAAGACGAGAAGCTCGAGTACAGTTTGTTAGAGACAGAAACATGGAACCATGTTGGAGTGAAGCCAGAAGAGGCGATTGAATGAAACGAGTGGAAACATCGAAGCGGGAGGGGAAAGGGAATCATTAACAGTGTCCCGGTGTAACCCGGGCCAAACTAAAGGAGAGTATAGTTTATTTAAGTCACATCACTGGAGAAACAGTATTTCCTGTGAGACGTTTATCGTCGTGACGAGATCGTCGGAACACGTTGTGGTAGCGATTAGCAGCCGCGCTACTGGCGGCGAACTACGACAGTAACTTCTGCTTAACGGCAACACATCCACGTACTTTTCCAGTTCATTGTCTTCTGCCATCCCAGTCACACCAGTAACAGCCTCGGGAAAGAAATAAATCTTTGTTGGATCGATTGTGAAGCTTAATCACAGCGACATCTTCCTTGTTTACCTCTACGCGAGGCCCTACGAGCAAAGACCCCTTTGTTAGGTATCCGTGGCGATGCCTGAAGAAAAAAAACAAAAGTCAAAGCTTTTATCCTCATGTAATACAACCTGGACTTTTAAACTAGACCATGTAAATATGATTTATGTATGTATGTATTTATATAATTTAATATAAATCTTGCCGAATCTCCTTTTATAAAAAAAAGAACAACATTAGTTTTCTTACAGGATTTTTTTCTTCTGTTCAAATAATATAATGTATCATTCTCTGTTCTGTAACCATTTTCATTTTGTTATATTCTATAATATCTTGAAATACGAATAGAAAGTGATAAATGAGCAAATACTTTTTTTTTTTAGAATATAGGTGTTTATTTTAAGATTACTATTTAAAGATTACTATTTAAAACTGTTTATTTATATATATATATATATATATATATATATATATATATATATATATATATATATATAATTGTACTATTTACAATATTAATGGTGGTGATTGAAATATATTTTTTGTGGAATCTGTGTTTCTGTCTGAATGGTGTACTTTCAAGAACACTGGTTGGGAAAAAAAAAAAAATTTATTATTAATAATTATAATTGTTGGGCAACCTTAAACTCAAACCCAAACTTCACTTCCATATATTTATATGTAAAATGTTGAAATTCACTTCCTTTTTTTTTGCGTTTTTTCCGATCATTTTTTTTCTCAGGCAGGTTTCGCCTTCAGACAAAAGCGACAAGCCCCGCCCACTGGGTTTGACGGACAGTTGTGGGCGTGGTCAGTCCCGCCAAAGGCACGGGGGGGCGTTTTTTGTTGCGGGTTTGCAGGACGGTCCTTTGCGGTGAATGCGTGAACGTGGTCTCGCAGCTCATGATCGTCCCCCCCTTCTGGGGCAGGAGTCCACGGCGCGGAGGAGACGCGGCATTAGGTAACGTTTGCATCTGCATGTGTGTAGTCATGGTGTCTCTGTGGAGGAGGCTGAGCAGGATGCTGTCGCCTCATCTGTCCTGGGGATGGTGCTCACAGGGGGGTCGGGGGGAGTCAGACAGATGGGGACGTTGCTCTCCAAAAATGCTCTGATGTCATGTTTTCAAGATCTAGGAGATGCAGTTCATGACATTGCAGAGGGGCGTGTTGCCATGGAGAGGGGACAATGACAAACCTTTATTGTCACCAGGTCTTGTTTATACACACACTGGCGATTTTGCATTAAAGGGATTTTTTAATTTTGTTTAAAGCATTCTAGACTAAGTGTTGCGTTACAATTCTGATGGAGCATCATTTACTAAGGAATATAAGATTGTCATCAATAACTATAAATGATGGCAGGTGCAGAGATGATGCTGTTGTGTGTGATATCACTGTGTGTTATTTCATGTATATGAGGCAACAATCTTAGCAGCATGGACTTTTGCTCTGCTACACAAACACAGTGGGATTAAAAAGAGCAGATTTCACAAGCATCTCTCATTCAAATGACCTGGATTTGTGTTAGAATGTTGCTACAAAGTGGAGATGTTTAAAATAGATTCAAGTGTGCCACTTGTCCAGGGGGCGCACAGTACTTTACTTATTGATAAAAAAAAAAAAAAACATCCGAAAAAAAGCCTTGTCCATTGTGTGTATCGTCCTGCTCGTGTGTCAAGTCGGTGTGTGTGATGTGGTGATGTCACAGCTTTGTTATAGGAACAGAGAAGCCTTGTGTCTTCATGCTTAATTCATGTCCAGCTGCAGGATAGAGACAGAAGCAGCCAGTCACACGGAGGCAACAGCACGTACTAGAAGAAGGATGAAATAATTAAGGACCAGACTGGTATCCAAGGAGACGGAGGAGACAGGTTGCCACAGGAGAGAGACGCATAAGATACCGAAAAATAACCGGCAAATAATGGTACCATGGGGCCTCTTATCGTCATCTTCTCCGGCGTCTGACGAGCTCGGAGGCTGAGCAGCATCCACCCCGAGAGAGGTGGATGGTGGCTCCTCTGCATCCTTCTCTGGCAACACTCTGAATGTCAAGCCCGACCGAGCAGCACAGGCTCCAGGTCGTCATGGAGACAGGAGCAGACCCTCGGTGGAACAGAGGCAGGTACTCAGTGAGGTTTGGCCAGCTGTGAGCTGCGTTCTGCCCTCTGCTGTCCACTCTGGGAATCAGCTAAAAAAAAGCATCTAAATGTCTAAAGGTGACCCGCGTGCATTGGCTGTAGGCATGTCCTGGTGCTGTGTGGGTTGTGTGTACAGAATAGGAAAAAAAACCACATCTGGCAGTTGTAGAACGCCTTTCTATGGTTCCATCTTCTCATCGTCTCCTCCACTTTCTCGTGGTCAGCTCCTTCCTCTGAACTTTTATTTTCTTCCTGGCGTAACTTTCCCTTTCTGCTGCTATGATCTGTGTCCTCTCTCCACCTCAATCCCAGATTATTCCCTCTCAGTGGAATTGGAAGATTGCGGCAGGCAAAACGAAAGAGAGATTATACAGCCAGATTAGTGAGCAGGAGCAGCAAGGCATAATCTGAACACACACACATAATGGCTGCAACTACAAAAAAACAGGCCTCACGTCTGTGTCACATGCATTTATGGACAACACACTGGGAACTGGAGATGAGAAATTAAGGGATGCTCTCTATTTTAACCCGCAGGGTGATGTGCCATCAGCTGCTGGGGGGCACGTGTCCTCCCTGCACCCTGACCCTCCTCTGAAGCTTATGGACAGGAGTCGGTCTGCCCCTTTCCCCAAAGTCCGCCGCCCCTCCGAAGTCTATCGTGCCAAAGCAGAGCTGCGTTGAAGGAACCCGAGATGGGCAGCCCGGGCAGCGAGGTGGGTCTCGCCGTTCCTCCCGATCTGTCCTTGGAGGATCTGTGTTCGGAGTGCGGCCAGGTCCACCGAAGCCGGGAGAACCACCTGTACAACTACCGCCTGGAGGTGGACGACGACCTGGTGTGCCAGATCTGCCTGCAGCCGCTTGTGCAGCCGCTGGACACGCCGTGTGGACACACCTTCTGCGCTCGCTGTCTGAGGAGCTTCCTCCAGGACAGGGACTTTTGCCCCCTGGACAGAACTCGGCTCCAGCTGAAGGCGTGCCGACGATCCAGCATTCTGGTCCATAAGCTGCTCGACAAGTTGTCTGTGTCCTGCCCTTTGACCCCGGTCTGTTCCCTAAGCATGCCCCGATGTGACCTGGAGGCGCATCTAAAACACAGGTAAGGTCAGTCTTTTTTAAGGTCACACATTTAGTCGTACATTCAGGGTATCATGAAGACTCAGATCTACTGTGGGTTGGACCAAGTTGAGACTGATTGTTGATCCATCCATCCATCCATCCATCCATCCATCCATCCATCCATCCATCCATCCATCCATCCATCCATCCATCCATCCATCCATCCACCCACCCATCCATCCATCCATCCATCCAACAATCCGTCCGTCCGTCCGTCCGTCCGTCCGTCCGTCGATCCATCCATCCATCCATCCATCCATCCATCCATCCATCCATCCATCCATCCATCCATCCAACCATCCATCCATCCATCCATCCGTCCATCCATCCATCTATCCAACCGTCCATCCGTCCATCCATGCATCCATGCATCATCCATCCATCCATCCATCCATCCATCCATCCATCCATCCATCCATCCATCCATCCATCCATCCATCCATCCATCCATCCATCCATCCATCCATCCATCCATCCATCCAACCAACCAACCAACCAACCAACCATCCATCCATCCATCCAACAACCAACCAACCATCCATCCATCCATTCGTTCATCCATCCATCCATGCATGCATCCATCCATCCATCCATCCATCCATCCATCCATCCATCCATCCATCCATCCATCCATCCATCCATCCATCCATCCATCCATCCATCCATCCATCCATCCATCCATCCATCCATCCATCCATCCATCCATCCATCCATCCATCCATCCATCCATCCATCCATCCATCCATCCATCCATCCATCCATCCATCCATCCATCCATCCATCCATCCATCCATCCATCCATCCATCGTCCTATAACTCATCACCCACAACCCCTAAGGTGTCCCCCCTAACATTGGCAAGCCTCTCTAGACCAGGTGCTGTGTGAGGGAGGATTATTAAACTGAAGGTCATGTGACGGCGGATTAGTGGTTCCCTCACCAGAGTCATGTGTTGAGAAGCTCCATTACTCAGTCTGCAATCATGCTGAGCAACTTCAACACCAGGGATCTGTTCAACCACTTTTTCTGCGAGACAGCGAAGGGCAACCCGGGCTTGTGGTGAGTAGGACGCAGCTGGACGGAAGGTCATCGCAACCGAGCGAAGACATTGTTAAACAGTCTCGGTTCTCCTGCGATCGCCCTTGACTCGCTGGGAAAAGTCGATGCCGGCGCTAACAAAAGTGTTGGATCTGCAGGAGGTTTTCGGGGGCCACGGGCAGCTCAGAGGTCACGGGTCTCAACTGATTTTTTTTTAAAAATCTTTACGTTTGCGTTGTGTTTTCACGCCGGCTTTATTGACTAGTTACTAGTGAACATCAAACGCCACGGTTAAGGAGATTTGCGTTAATGAGCTCATGCTAACAAGCTGAAGAGATCGACTGACTCAGCTGTTTCATAAAGAGAAAGTGGATATTTATTTCAACCAACTTTCAAATGTATTTTTCCTCAATGGTCCAAGCTGGTGGAGTCATGATGCGATAATTCCTGGTGTTACTGAATCAAGAGTGAAGCAGTTAATGATTAGCTGCTGTGTAATCCAGACTTGTCAAGAGGTTGTTTTTTTTTGAAGATTTGCCACGATATCCAACCCACTCCTCGAGACACGTTGGAACATTTATCTACTTTGTCAAGAGCTAGTCAAAGTAAAAAATCACAAATGCAGGTCAATATTATTGGACATATTTATCACAACTCCTCTTCCAAACGAATCAGGTTTGGACCTTAACAGGAAGAAAATCTGACGCAACCAGAATCAATGATGCGTTTTACAAGAGGGTCGTAAATGCGTTTTATTAAACGCCTTCTTGTTTTTATTATGCTGCGTTTGACAATAGCACGACTTCATGGTGCCTCTCTGCCATGTTGTTTTTACAGAAATCCGTCAAGTCCGGACCCAAACGTAAATCCTTTCTGACAACGTGTGATCCAACTCTACCTATAAATAAAGAGTGCTGTTAGAGATGTCTGTGATGAAAGTGTTGACTGATCTATATACACCGACACCTCATCTGTCTGGGAGTCTTCTTCAGGAGCCGGATGTGAATTTAGAAGATCAAAAATGAATCATATAGATGTGCGATGGCTGGCAATGTCTTTGATGATGAGCCTTTTTTTAACCTTTTTAAGATGATTTGAATCTAAAAAACATCTTCTACTTCTATGTTGCTGTCACTGCTAAAGCGACATATTCTCAAGAAAACTAAGGTGGGCCACATAGAGCACCATAAAGTCCCATAAAGCACAGCAGCAGTTGAAATATTCGATCGCTATGTGATCGCTGTCATCACCTGAGGGCAGTTCAAAGAAGCCAAACGTGACATTCTCAGAAAAGATTAGTTTGTCCCACGTGAGGTGAGAGCACCGACGGGCCGAGTAGCGAACTCGGAGAGAGGCCGTCGGTGAGCGTTGTTGTTGGGGAGGAACGAGGATCAAGGTCTGGACGTGGATTAGGAGACGCTCTGGTGGTCCAGGTGACATTGATCTGATTAGCGTCGTCGACGCAAAAGGTCCTGACATGGCCGAGGTTGAAAAGGCTTTATAGAGGAATGTTTTTAGTCTGGATGTGATGGAGAGTAGAGAGTTATGCCTCAGACTTTTGAAGTGGCAGTAATTCAACATCTCCTGATGAAGCCCACTCTTGATCCAGGGTTCTTACAGACTTCAGACCTATCTCTAATCTTGTCTTCATTTCAAAGATTCAGATTTCAGTCTAATTTTAGACATTAAATAAGTGAAATTAAATACAATTGAATCTGAATCAGTTCCATAAACAGCAGAATAAGATAAGTACAGGCCCAAGAGAGTTAAAGGAAAAAAAAAACTCCTTTTAACAGGAAGAAACCTCGAGTAGAACCAGACTCAGTGTGCATGATCTTGAGCTTTGAATAGTGTCGCGGGGAAGGAGGATGGAGAAAGAAGTAGAGGAGGAGGAGAGACAGTGAGAGAAGAAAGGAGATCTGAAAGTAAGAACCAGAACTTTAAAATGGATCCTGAAAGAAACTGGCAGCCAGTGAAGAGTTTTAAGGATCGGAGAAATGTGAGTTCTTCTACTAGAGCAGGTCAGAAGTTCTGAATGACCTGAAGGTTCAGAGAGAATGTTGTTGTTTTTTTGAGCATCCTGATAAAGTTAGCCAGGACGTACCAAAAGCATCCAAGGGACGGACGTGCCTTACTTTTGAAAACGATAAACCAGACTTGAACAGGACTTGACAGAAAGGTTGAATCCGGGTCCGGGGTTTTGAACTTCAGCTGAGGAGAAACAGGAACTTTTCAACTCTGGCCACCGTTTATCGCTGGAGTTTGTCTTTAGCACAGATTCTATTTCCGCGCAGGATTAATGGATGATCCGATGCTGCTAGTAATAGAATAACGTCGATAGTTTTAGACGTAGCACTCTTGCCAACTTGATCAGTTGTGTAACAGGGTGACGGATTAGAGGGCGATGCTAAAGCGGTGGGATCAGGACATGGATGAGTGGCTCACCAGTCTCTCGAGTCCTCAAACGTTCTGACAGCACGTTCAGGAAGTTGTGAAGCAGGTGTGTGGAGGCGCTCGAATAGAGATGTTATATCATGCTTTCAATTTTAAAACTAAAAAAACATTTATTTTCCTATTCATGATTATAATGACATTATGTTTATGTTCATAAGTGGCCCTTGTGAGGCTAAACTATGAAACTGGTTATGTTGATATTTTTTGCTATTCTTTTTCTTTAAATTTTGTATTTGAAAGATAAATAATTTAAATAAATAATTTAAATAATTAAAAGCTTTTCATCATCACTGCTCCCTTTCGACTGGACTTCCCCCCACGACCTTCACAGTTGATGATGTGGCCCCTAAATGAAAGCCTGTCAAAAAAGTTTGGCTATCCTGGACTCGATCTCTTCACACGTCGACTAAACGATAAACTCTCGTTGAAAGGTGTCCCGGGACGCGATGTCAGACGCAGACCGGCGTGGACGTCTCTCGTAAGGAGAGCGGTGACGACAAGACCACTGCGAGCAGCCCCCCCAGATCTCCCCGATCGCCGCAGACGGACCTGAGGGACGTGAGAACTCCATCGCCACCATGTGGGCCGAACAACACCACCAGCACAAACGGGACCACGTGGACGGCGGAAGACGCGGGCCTGGACAACCCTGCCTTCGAGGAGAGCACGGAAGAAGACAGTAAGATTCCACCTGGTTGATGCAGAGACCGGAGCCGTCCAATGATGTGTTCTTAACATCCAGGTGTGGTAGGGTTGGAGTGCGTGGTCCCGCGGGTGAAGAGGCCCCTCAGTAACCCCTGCATCCACCTCCTCCGGTCGGTCAGTTCCACCTCTTCCGGCTGGGACTGCCCGGAGTCGCCCCCCCTCTCGGCGGAAGAAGGTCTGACATCACCAGCTCCGGGACATCATGGATGAATCCTAACTGTGCTTCCATCAGGCTGCGTCAAGCTTCCCTCGCTGCCCGAAGGAGAGATAACAGCCATCGAGGTCCACCGAGCCAATCCCTACGTGGAGCTGGGCATCAGCATCGTCGGGGGCAACGAGACGCCGCTCATCAACATCGTGATCCAGGAAGTTTACAGGGACGGCGTCATCGCGAGGGACGGGCGGCTGCTGGCCGGGGATCAGATCCTGCAGGTGACGCTTAAGTATTTCTCGTCAGTGAAGCAGAAGATTGTCGGCTACAGTTTCTCGTTGAATACTTTGAATAGTTTTTACCTCATTTGAAAATCTTTCAATTTGTTATTATTTAATTGAATATAATTTGCATATTGAAAGTTGAATCTGTTTTGGGGTTTTTTATACATCTGAATTGAAAGATCGGAATATTTTCAAATATATATATATAAAAAAATCTCTTATACACATAGAGTTTGGTATTCTAATTCCAATAATCTGAAAATACATGTTTTAATTGTAATATGTTTTAATTGGAAGCTTTTTTAATTCAATATAATTCAGCCGATCATGGTTGCCTTATTATACCAAACTTTTAATATTCTATTTACAAGGCGATGAAAAGGAATTAAAACATTAGATAATGTAGCTTTTAATTGTTGTATCAAACTGTATGTTGAACCCTTGTAGTGTCTCAGGGTCTGAAAACAAATGTGTTTGTGGTATCCCTTGTGTTGCCTTGTGTGACCTTGACCCTGAGAAAACACAAGGGTTAAAAATGTTTTTTTTGAAAATAAATCATTATTATTGTCAATGATGTAATTTAATGTATTTATAATATTTTTAAAATATATTTAAAATGAATAGTTGGATACCTTGATTATGAAAATTATTTTATTGAATTTAAATTCAATGTTTAGTAAAACATATTAATATATAATTATTGAATTCAATTAAAAATAAATAAATAATGCATTTAAAAAAAAAAATCCAAACATTTCTCTTGTCCAGGTGAACAATGTGGACATCAGCAACGTCCCGCACAGTTTCGCCCGCTCCACCCTGGCTCGCCCCTGCACCACCCTGCAGCTCACGGTGCTCAGGGAGCGCCGCTGCGCCTCCCGCCCGCCGCCCTCGTCCTCCTCCTCCTCCACGCCAGCTGTGCCCCACGCCCCCTGCTCCACCCCCGAGGGCGACCCCTCCAGCCCGGCCACTCAAAGGATCACCCTCCACAAGCGCGACTCCTCGGAGCAGCTGGGCATCAAGCTGGTGCGGCGGACGGACGAGTCCGGGGTGTTCGTGCTGGACCTGCTGGACGGGGGCCTGGCGGCCAAAGACGGGCGGCTGCGCAGCAATGACAGAGTTTTATCGGTCAACGAGCAGGACCTCCGCCACGGGACCCCTGAGCAGGCGGCGCAGATCATCCAGGTGAGGAGTCTCGAACTGTCCTGGGCTCGCGCCTGACGGTAGCTTCTCTCTGCAGGCCAGCGGGGAGCGGGTTCAACTCCTGATTGGTCGACCACATAAACCGACTCCGCCTCCACCACCCAAGTCCAGCTCCACCAGAGACCTGTACTGCCTTGATCACTTCCTGCCTAACCACAGCACCACCCCGAGCCCCGTCCCCGCACACCTGTCTCGGACCAGCACCCACAGGGTGAGCCTTTTAACTTTGACGGTTGCAGCGATATGCCAGACGGTGATGAAGAAGTCTCTGGGCTTGTTTTCTAACAGGCTTTCTAGGGTCAAATCCATGCCACCAACTACATTTTCAAGGCCAACAACACATTTTCCCAGCAAGCAAATGTCAAATAATTTGAAATCCATGTGTTTATTTCCCTGCAGGATTTCTCTCAGTGCGTGAGCTGCAAGGAGAAACACATCACGGTGAAGAAGGAACCGCACGAGTCTCTCGGTATGACCGTGGCAGGAGGGCGGGGCAGCAAGAGCGGCGAGCTGCCCATCTTTGTCACGAGCGTGCAACCCCACGGCTGCTTGTCCAGAGATGGACGAATCAAACGAGGTGAGAAGGTTTTTTTTTACAGTGGAGCTCATTGAAGAATCTTTGAGTGTACGTAAATCTTCTTCTTCTTCGGGTCACGCAAAAAAGGGGACGTCCTGCTGAGCATCAACGGCCAGGACCTGACCTACCTGAGCCACAGTGAAGCTGTGGGCACTTTGAAGGCCAGCGCCGCCTCGCCGTCGGTGCAGCTGCGCGTGCTGGAGGTCAGCATGGTGGAGGAGCCGGACCACGACGAGCTGCTGTCCCACTCTCACGACAGCGACTTCGACGCCAACTGGTCGCCGTCCTGGGTCATGTGGCTCGGCCTGCCCAGGTGAGCAGGAGGTGGTCGTGCTGAGGTTCTCGTTTCTGGTCAGAGGTGAACTAGTTAGTGATGGTTAGTAAATATATTTGAAGCTGATTTATCCCTGTGACACTTGAGACGCACGGATGATGCATTCAATGACATTGGGTTTGTTATGGTCCCTTTAAGTGCCTATTGAAACAAACACTCAATAACTGTACGATGTTCCTTTCTATGAACAAACTAACTCAGAGAAAACAGATACAATTATTTACTTTTTGCTAATTGTGTATTTATTTTATTTATTATTACTTTACATTTGACAAATGTTTATTTGTGCAGCGTTTGTAGACTTTATTAAGATGTTTATAAAGCAGTTTGTTGCACTTATCCTACACGTAAATGATCAAAATTAACTTGACTTAAATTCACTGTGTTTTAATAAGAGAAAATGTTTGACAATTTCCAGTGAAACAAATGTTGGAACCTGTCAGTCTATTATGGATCTGTACATATAGTTTGGCAAGAAAATTTTTTATTTATCATTTTAATTTGTGCATTTTTTAACATCATCATCATTTTGTAATTGGATTATTATTTTGGTACAAATAATTAGCACAAAAAGTTCCTTTGGTTTTCAGTCTTGGTTTCCTGATTTTTGTGGGTGCATCCAAAATAAACGTATTAATGTATATATTTTTCAAGTCCACTGTGTAACTCCTCACATGTATCTGCAGCTACCTGCACAGCAGTCATGAGATCGTCCTGCGGCGGAATCATCCCGGCAGCTGGGGCTTCAGCATCGTCGGCGGCTACGAGGAGACCCACGGCAACCAGGCCTTCTTTATCAAGACCATCGTCCTGGGCACACCTGCGTACTACGACGGCCGCCTCAAGTGAGCGATCGCCGCGCTCTCCTCACAATACTATCTGGGCTCATTCTGAGCGTGACACCATGATGAATTAGCGTTTAGATAAACAGTGAGAGATAAGATTGACCTGATGTGAGTCCACGCCCACAGATAAAGACCAACAGCAGGTCCTCACCATGACTCAGGCTTTTGTCAAGTTTAACTCGGGAAGCATTTAAAGAACATACCATAGTGTACTGACAATATGCTGCACCTAAAATACTTTAAAAGGCAGTGCGCCTCATGTAATAATTCTAGTAGAACCTATTGACCTTGAACATATTTCAGTGGTACAAACTAAAACAAGGCTTTGTAGTATAATTCAGCTTGTTTTGTAGTAACTCTACGAGGCTTCATAGTATTACTCCATCGAACTGCGAACCTGCATTACTTTGCGAGTCTACACCATAACGCTTCTTTGTGTTAGTCCACAAGGCTTCGTAGTACTACCTTTGCGAAGCTTCATAGTATTACTCTGGAAGTCTTGTTGGTATTGCCTCACAAATCTTTGCAATATTACTCTGAGAGGCTCATACTATTACTTCATGTCACAATGCACCGCTCTTTCGTACTACTCTGCAGGGCTTGGTAGTATTACTTGACGAGTTTGACGGCTTAGCATTATTACTACACACGGCCCAGACTCATCACAACACTGTTTAGTATTACTGTGAGTCTTTGTAGTATTACTCTGCAAGGTTTTGTAGTATTACTCTACAAGGCTTTGGCTTATTACTATGCAAGGCTTGGCTCCATCACAATGCTCTTTTTACTTGGCGAGGCTTCATAGTTTTACTTTGCAAGGCTTTGTTACTATGCAGGGCTGTGACTATTACTTCCCGAAGCTTCAGCACAAAGGTCCTTAGTATTACTCGGCAGAGCTTCGTGGTATCACTCTGCAAGCGGGTGCCTTTTGACTACAAAGGCACGTGGTGCGACACTGAGTAATACTACAAAGCTTCGTTAAGTTATTATGCTGAGCCTAGTGAAGTAATACCACAAAGCCTTGCAGAGTAACTCTATGAAGCCTGACCGAGTAATACTACGAAGCCTCGCAAAAGAATGCTCCAAAGCCTCACTGAGTATTACTACAAAGTCTTGCGTAGTAATACTACAAAGCCCTGTAGAGTAACCCTAGAAATCCTCACGAGTAATACTACGAAGCCTCGCAGAACAATACTACGAAGCCTCACTGAGTAGTACTACGAAGCCTCACGGCGTAATACTACGAAGGCTCACAGAGTAATACTACGAAGCCTTGAAGAGTAATACCACAAAGCCCTGTAGAGTAACACTAAGAATCCTCACCGAGTAATACTACGAAGCCTTGCAGAACAATACTACGAAGCCTCACTGAGTAGTACTACGAAGCCTTACGGAGTAATACTACGAAGCCTTGAAGAGTAATACCACAAAGCCCTGTTGAGTAACACTAAGAATCCTCACCGAGTAATACTACGAAGCCTTGCAGAACAATACTACGAAGCCTCACTGAGTAGTACTACGAAGCCTTACGGAGTAATTCTACGAAGGCTCATGGAGTAATACCACAAAGTCCTGTAGAGTAACACTAAGAATCCACACCGAGTAATAATACAAAGCCTCACAGAATAGTACTTCAAAGCCTTGCGGAGTAATACTATGAAACCTCACAGAGTAATACTAAAAAGGGTTATTATAGAGAGTAATACTACGAAGCCCCGCGGAGTAATAGTGAGAAGTTTTGCGAGTCTGTCACTCAGTAGAACAAAATGCAGCGTATTATCTGGTGCCTTATGGTCCAAAGAATACGGTAAATAATGTGAAAGCATTGAAATGACTTCGTCCTGTGGGTTTCAGATGCGGAGACATGATCGTGGCGGTCAACGGCTTATCGACAGCAGGAATGAGCCACTCGGCGCTGGTGCCGATGCTGAAGGAGCAGCGCAGCCGCGTGTCGTTGACCGTGGTCTCCTGGCCGGGCAGCTTGGTGTGAATGTTCTAGATCAGGAGCCGCCGTGGCTCTAGAGGACCGATAAACACGACTGTACTTCCCTCCATTCTGGACCAAAAAACCATCGAGAACTGTACTAGCAGGACCTGATCCAAATCGTGCCATGCCCCTCTCGACAGACTGCTCTCACACACACACCGCTGAGTTCATATGGTCATGTTGTGGTCACTCCTGTGTGAAGACTGTTAGCAGGCGATGTGTGTGTCGTCACCTCACCGGGCAGATCTAGAATCCAGAGCTGTATTCGGCTGGATGCACCGTTGAGAGTCGTCCTCCGAGGAGAACGCGAGAACCGCTGAAGATGGTCTGCAGCACCAGCGCTGTATCCAGCTGAATGAGCCCGAGGCCTTATTAGAAACCTGCCACATGCCGGGGGCTACGCTGGCCCCCGGCCTCATCACCATGACAACCAGCTGTCCCTTCAGCTGCTCTTTTATACGCGTGCGAATGTGTGTTCTGATTGTTTAATAAACATATTCTGCAAAGATTGGGATTCCTGCGGGTTTGTCAGAGAACGTCGGTCGACACCGTTTCTGTTGCACACGTTTGATTTGAGAATTTCTTTTAAACGCTCACATGATGATACAATTTAGGGTAAAAATACATTAAAAACGACATACAGGAAGTGATCAGATTATATGAATAAGTAAATTAGCAAGTTTACCTTTTTTTTAAATGGTTATTATTTCAGTTAATATATGTGTTTGATTATTTCTAGTAAATTTGTGAAGATTTCATTTGCAACTGATTATGGTCAACACATTATAGTTTTTTTAATGTTCAAAAGAAAAAGATAAGTCTTAAATTTATTTTAATTTTAAGTGACAACTAACCCAGTTAACTCAAAATACTTTACACTTTATCTGCCAGCAAAAATGATTAAAAAAAATGTCCCCATTAAGGCAAAAACCTTGAGGAGAACCTGAGAGAGAACAGAGTCGAGCAGGACCATGTAGAAGATCCTGACTGGTGGTACTTGAAAAACCTATTGTCCTTTAACTATTTAATAAAATAATAACACTTACTTAAAAACCTGTGAATACATGCAAAGAACACAAAATGGAAAATAAAATGAATCTAGAATTTGAATAGTGTTCGAATCAGATCAAAAGATAGGCACCAAAATCATTTTCATACTTTCCATGTTAATTCATCAGGGCCATATAAATGCAGACAAAGAGTTGCACTAGTGGGTCAGGATGTTCATTTGAGACTTAAAATACATTAAAAACTAGTATAGGAAGTGATCAAATTATATGAATAAGTAAATTAGCAAGTGTACCTTTTTTTTAAAGTGGTTATTATTTCAGTTCATATATGTGTTTGATTATTTCCAGTCAATTTGTGAAGATTTCATTTGCAACTGATTATGGTCAACACGAAAAAAATATAGTTTTTTTGATATTCAAAAAAAAAGATAGTCTTCAATTTATTTTAATTTTAAGCGACAACTAACCCAGTTAACTCAAAATACTTTACACTTTATCTGCCAGCAAAACTTTATCTGCAAAAAAAATGTCCCCATTAAGGCAGAAACCTCGAGTAGAACCTGAGAGAGAATAGAGTCGAGCAGGACCATGTAGAAGATCCTGACTCTGGTAGTACTTGAAAAACCTATTAACTTTTAACTATTTAATTAAATAATAATACTTACTTTAAAACCTGTGACTACATGCAAAGAACACAAAATGGAAAATGAAATAAATCTAGAATTGAAATAGTGTTAAATCAAAAGATAGGCACCAACATCAGTTTTATACTTTCCATGTTAACTGAGGGCCACATGAATGCAGACAAAGATCTGCACTAGTGGGTCAGGATGTTCATTTGAGACTTGGATAAAAAAAAGGATAAATAAAAAAAATTACATTAACAGTGAGTGGCTGTTTTTGTCTGGGGAAAAGTTAAAGCTTTTATTTTGAAGGGTAAAGCATTCGTAAATCAATTATCATGATATAAAGAAAATAAACTTTGTCTTTTGATTATGATTACCTTCCTATGAGTATTTTATAGATTTATATCATTTTTAATTTTTGGTTGAAACCCACCGATTTGTCGATGTATATTCAACAGTTTTTGGTGGAGTTGGTGGGTTTGAACAGCTCGAGCATGGAGATAACATTCCAACCAAGATTCACTCAATAGACGACAGTCTATTTGTATTCAAACCTGCAACCCTCCACAGCACATCACTATTTTTTAATCATGTCTCTGAAACAAAAATGTCTGCTATTGAGAAAAGTCTTTTTTAATTACCTCTGTCAAGGAGATTATTGAAATATGTTTTGGTTGTTTAACAGCCAAATATAGAGCAGGGTATTTGAAGAGATTTCAAATAAAACTTTATAGAAAAGTTAATAATGGGAGGAGGAGGTGTCGTTTTTATATTCAGATCCAATAAAAAGGACAACATTATGAAATAGGTCTGCAACCTTTTCTAATCTTTCTGCAAAGTGTATTTGGGATTCTAGAAAGAAGTTTAGAGGGATTTTTTCATGCTGTGCCAGGATTTATTTTACACTATTGTAAAGAAAAGGCTGTGTCATCGATGACAAAAACATGCTCAAGCATCAATCATCACAGATCTGGCGCCTTTACTTATTATCTTCAAAACTGTAGTTTTGCAGTCAGGTTGTCTATCACGGAGTGCTGAGCAGTTTCTCCAGCCTTCCGAAGAGCCACCTGCCAAGGCTGCAGCTTCTGGAAGATTTTTTTTTTTTAATTCAACAAGTTCATTCAAGTCAATATCTGGCTGAAATAACCTTGATCGGAAGAAGAAACGCACCATCATGTTGAAACTCTTCCCACGGCTGACACAGTTGAAGAGCTTCTTTCCTTCATGATCCCCCCAAAACTTGGCTCTCCAGGTTGAAGCTCCGGCTGAACATCTCGCCACATATTTGACAAGCAAACTCCTTCTGTCCTTCAACATGAACATTCAGCACATGCTGCAGCACAAACCGCTTGTTGCACGTGTTGCACGTGTTTCACGGCAACTTGGCTGCAACGGAAAATCTCATCAACACCAAATAATAGGAGCTTTTGATCTGTTCGAACCTGTGTGGATCTTCCTGTGCTGCAGATGATGCCTCCAGGTCACCGCCTTGAAATGGCAAAACTGGTCTTCACAGGGATATATATATATATACACAAGTTTTTACAAAATTATTATTTTATAAGAAATCTTGTGGTAAGACTAGAATTTATGCAACTCTAAATTGTCGTGTTTTATCATTGGACAGAAGTTCTCCCAGTTATTTGAGGCAAACATTTAAACTTTAAGCCCCTTTTGCACGGGTGAGTTTCACATCCGTGTCCCAGAAAGTTTGAGTCGAAAGTTAACCAGAGCAAGTAACAGATCAAGTACTGTCATCAAATCTAGTCTCCTCTGTCATCAAGCTAACGGTTGATAATCTGCATGATTAAAATGCGATACATTTACGCTGGCATCGGTCGAAGTGATCAACTAACGCGGCCATATCTAGATAAACCAAAAAAAACCTGACCATGATTCCCATTTAAAGATCAGACAAACGTTCCACAGACCTTGATGCATCTTCTCACGATGCTTGATTTTCCCTCTGGAGGTGAAGTTTTATTGCAGCCGTCAACAGTACAACTGTTCATAAAAACATAAACACGTGAATTTCATGTGGTTCTTAAATAAACATCTCGACACTGAAAATAAGGGGTGTGTGTGTGCTCTTCTTGTGGGTGCGGAGCTGATGGCGCTTTCTTAAATCTTTTTCACAGCCCAGGTAGTCACACTAGGACACAAGGTTCAGATTTAAAAGTCATAAGAGTGAACAGTGGATGTACAAGGTAGAGCTTTGTCTGGCGCAGGTGGACTTGAAGCATGTGGTTTTCCGTACTGGAAGTGGTGACGAAGACCTCGGAGCATCCATCGGACAGACACCTGCAGCACATTGAACGCACCAGGGATATGCTTTTTTTTATCCTGGGTTCATTTCGAGAATCATACTTGTGAGGCTTCAATGCGCTGTGACGGGAGAGTCGGTCTGGAGTGCAGAAGCTCTTTCCACATGTCTCACAAGCGAAAGGTTTCTGAGGAGGAGAGCATTGGCCACAGATACTCGTCAGTCTGGTCAGATGGACGTCCACCAGCCCGGTGTGCTTGCATGGATGAACCTCCAGCTTCCATAGCTTGAATTTAGCTTCACAGTGAAGGAAAGAACATAGTAGTTCTTCTGACATCTCCTCCATCTTCTCCAAAACAACTCTGTTGTTATTGTTGTTTTGGTCGTGGACTGGACTTGTCAGTGACACTTAACAGACTCAGCTGACCCCGATTTACCTCATCGGGTCGTACCAACTCACGGTGGTGGTGTAGTTTAATATAAAATGCTACAAACACAAAGGATTTACAAACACTAACTGCATTTTGTATTTTACCAGCGACCAACCTCACAACAAAACAGTCACAAGCTGATTGTTTCTTATAATTGTAAGGTCCAGAGGCCAAACATGGCCCACAATGTCATTTATTTATAGAAAAGAATTACAATAAAATGTTAAAAAAAAGACTGTTTATCTCAAATGTATCTTAATTTGATGATGTTATTAAAGTCTTTTCAAACAAGCGTTTTATTAAACAAATATCCTTAAAATTGACTTGAAAAACCTTTAGAAAATGTAAATATTGCTTTTAATTTCGTTATGTCTACTTTGCCAAAGAGGTATTAGCTAAATTCCTAAAAAAAAAAATATAAAAAGATTTTTAATGACATTTAAGAAAACGGAGATATCGTCGTGTTTTGGATTTGGATCCATAAATACTTTCAAGGATTGACCCTTTGTAGAGTTCCAGCTCGCTGTCACCGACTCTACAATTGAACTCATTTAAAATTTGATGGTCATTGAAATTTGAGATGCTAAAAAAAAGATATCTAATAATGTCCTCTCAAGTTTCACAAAAAACTCTTTGAAGTTGGAAGATTCCTGATTCACTTTACACATTTGTACAAAAATACAGATTTATAGTGATGGCCTGATGAAGCTTCATGAAACAGTGTCATTATTTTCAGAGTCCACTAAATGGCGGTCTCTGCACTATTTGCCACTATTTTGAACAACTGTTCTAATGAAACATCACATCATTTTTAAACTGATGGCGCCACCTACTGACCTATAAACAACATGACACTGCTTCATGAAGCTTCGTCAACCCATCACTACAAATCGTCTCAGCAACACAGAACATCTACATAATACGTTTTTAAATAGAATTATATCAACAAATTTAATTAACAACACGATGGGAATTAAAGCTTTTGTGTGCAGTTGCGTAACTGGATAAAATAAAATGTAGGGCGGCAATTTCGGCCATGAAATCCTGATCCGGTTGTAAATATGGTGGAGGTCTGTGGCTTCTGAGTGCTGATACAAATGTATCCAAATCATTCAGTAGATTATAAAAAAAATCGTCCTTTTGAGCCAAATAGTGAAGCCATTGTTTCTGAAACACTGTAAAAGTCCGAAGCTCCAACATCCTCTGATTGATTTTGGCTTTAAAAACGTCACGGCGGCTCCTCACACTATCTGGGATGGTGTTTGTGTGGAAGGGTGTACAGCGCCAGTAGTGCGGCGGCGACTGTCTGTCTACAACACTCACGCTCCTTATCAGCGCTAATATTGTTTGCTGATAGATGTGATTTATTGTTTGGGGACATTTCTCTGCATGTTTGGCGCCTTCATCTGTTGAGTTGTGCGGCGGCGCAGAAGCAGTCTTTGAGGTGACTCAAGGTGGAACCTTGGACTGTATTTAGATGTTCTTTTTTATCATGACTATTATCATTGTTCTCTGTTTATTGTTGTGATAAAAGCTAGTTTAATTGTCGTTATCAACCACAGTAGTCATATGAGGAGCGTGAGTCTTAGCGAGAACATGAAATCACTACAGTAAGAAATAAGTCCATGCGTTTGTGTCTTCTCGCCTGGACTATTGCAACAGTTTATTTTCATGTCTTAACAAGAAGGATCTGTCTCGCCTGCAGTTGATTCAAAACTCTGCAGCGATAATTCTGACCCGCTCTAGTAGAAGAACTCGCATTTCTCCGATCCTTAAAACTCTTCACTGGCTTCCAGTTTCTTTCAGGATCAACTTTAAAATTCTGGTTCTTACTTTCAGATCTATTCATGTTTAGGATCCTCCTTACATCAGTGATCTGATCCAGACTTACACCCCAGCTCGGGCTCTGAGGTCTGTGGATCAGAATCTACTGATGGTTCCTCGCACACGGTTCAGGACCAGAGGCTGGTCCTAAGCTTTGGAATGATCTTCCTCTCTCTTTGCGCTTGATGGAGTCTACTGACTCCTTTAAGAAACATCTTAAGACGTTTTTATTTGTTCAGGCTTTTCCTTGATTTTTCTGGAACTCCTCATCCAGTTTTATCTTGACCTTTAAATTATATACTTTATTGAGTATTGTTTTGATTGTTTAAGCGCTTTGTGACCCTGGTCTGGAAAAGCGCTCTACAAATAAAAATTACTTACTTACTTACTTTGAAATGGGTATATAGGGATTCAATGAAATGTAACTTTTCACTTTGAAGACTTGTCAAGTTGTCCAGTTTTGGGCACAAAAAGTGTGTCTGTGGAGATTCTGACCTGAGTCATCCGTCTCAGTATCACTGAGCCTATGTGAAGCCTCCAGAGAAGCCAGCAAAGGTCTCAGGAATCAGACGCATCTCCAGAGATGCTAGTAGAGATAAAGTGTCAAAGTTGAACATGTTCTTGTCATTCAACTTTGACATGGTTAAACGAATGTCACCATGTCATTGGACGATCAACTCCCCTCTTCAGTCATTTGATTGGTCGTCACCAGCACAGGCTTATACAGGATTCATCTAATTGAAGAAACAAACAAAACTAATAGTAATTCATGGAGGAATTAAGGAAAACTTGTTCTAGGTAAAGGTAGACGGCCATACCCGAAGCCTTGGAAACTGCTGAACAGAGATTCCCAGACTGGAGACTGAACACTGGAGAGTTATATGGAAGAAAGACACACATACAGGAGCAGACCTTACCAACCTACCTGAACAAAGTGCTGTGACCATCATTGTAGCACACTTCAACAAGAACAAGTCTGAGGAACGAAGACCTGGACAGAGTCTGGTACAAATGAACTATTGAGAGATGGCTGACCATTGGCTGTACAGCCCTGATTGAAATAATTCCCAGAAGGGAAGTGTACCATGCGACTACACCTTCCACAGCATGGATGTCAATGTCAATCGCTGACAGTGACACAGAAGCTACTGAATTGATTAAAGCCTATGACTCTATGCTAAACTTCGTAAAAAGAACTTTATTGTAAACTCAACGAAGTGAAGGAAAAATGTCCTTTAAGCCAATTTCAGTCTCCGATATATAAAGGAGGTTCTCTGCATACACCACTGTTCTGCATAGGCCTGAATCCCCTCCGCCAAATAATTAGAGGAGCGCTAAGTTAATGTCTCAGACAACAAACACGAACGAAGGTGGAACCAGAGCAGCCATCATTGCAGCTGAAGCGGCAGATGCGGGAGAATAGAGCGAGGAATGAAAGCCCAGATCTACCACACCAGGTAAAAAAGGTGGACTCACTGGTGAGCGTTGCAGAGAAGCAGATATAACACTAATAGACTCAGGGACTCAGTCATTCCTTGTGCTATTAGACTGTATAATTCTGAGTTTGGGGGCAGGAGTGGAAAGATGATATTCTATTTTAATCTGTGTATCTTTTTTTTTCTTTATACTTTCACTTTGTCGTCTCTTCTTTTGTTTGCACTTTGTTCTTGTTCTTATTTTTATGAAACTTGCTTCAACAAACAGGAAACCTAATTTCCCGAAGGAGATAATTAGAGTAATTCTGGGATAAGAAAGTCCAGTTAACACTACAGGGTAAGATGCGAGCATGGAAAGCATACATGGACCAATAGCCGGTATAGTATAGTTTACAGTAACATGTGTGTAGAACACAATCTGGAGACCCCTAAGTTGAGATGGGGAGCACCTTCCGAGGTGACGGAGAATGATCCTGAGACAAGATCCCTTTAGGCTCCTAGTGATTGGCCGGGGATTGTTTTTCTTGTAACTGTTATGTGTCTCAAGATAACTATTTTAATTTGGTATATCAAAATAAAATGAATGTATGTTTATAGCCATCCTGATCAATAGCAACATCGGAATAAAAAAAAAAAAGGGACCGTGAGAAAGTGGGGAAACACCAGGGGCTCAAAGAGGAGCTAGAGAAAGTCTGGCCAACAGATCCCTGGAGACACATACGACATCTCTGTCAAGAAAATCACAGACAAGTATATACTTATATATTTGTATGCGAGTAAACGTGTGGTGACCGAAGCGAAGTTGCCTTAAACACAACATCTCTCCCAACAAGACTATCTCCTTGTCCAAATATTGAAGCTGGTGTGAAACCTTTGACTGACTGTGTGTGAACGAGGCCTATCGAGAGCCCGTCGTGGTTACCTGGCTGCCCTCCCACGCTTCAGGTGAGCGCGCATGGCTCAGAGGACACGGTTATCAGCGTCATCCACCACCGGTCTGTCAGGGTCAGGATCGATACATGAGTGTTTCACATCTACAACCCTGCCTCTCCCTCCGCTCGCCCTGATAACGTGGCACAGACTCTGTCACTCTCGTATCACACAAAGATACACTGTGTTTGGACTGAGCTGGGATTTCCTGGTGCCTTTGTCAAAGAGTCGGGTGCCGAGCACATACACACACACACACACAAACACAAAGGTCACACTCGGTCACACCCTTTACTCCAGTGCAGTCGTAGGAGGCACGGTGAGGTCAGAATCTACGTGCGGTCCGTGTTAGCGAACATGTTTATTACTATTGTCAAGTCGCTCTTAGCTCAAGTTCAAAGTCTGCTACCGCTCTACGTTGTTTAGCTGCGGACATAGACCGAAGAGAGCATGGTGGGAACACAGTCCACCTAGGTTCCCTTGAAACTGCCCCCGAGCTGGATTCGAACCCTAGACCTTTTTTCGAGGCATGTGTGTGTGTTTGCGTGTGTGTGTGTCGTTAATGTGTAACAGGCCGGGTCGATGCAGCTGCTCTGAGCGGACGGACTCAATCTGTGTGTGTCAGGCGTGTGTGATTAAGGAGTACATGGTGCTTTCATCCACAAGACTTCACACACAAACACATCTCGCTGGCTTTTTTTTCTTTTCGTTCCTGCTCCTTCAATCAGTAACCGCCGCGAGTCAGCGCACGGAAAACAAGCGTCTCGGTGTCAACTTGCTTCTTTACTTAAAGATGTTTTTTTCATCTCTGTGGGAATGAACAGAATCTCTCTTATCTTAACAAGACTAATCCAGAGCTGGGTAATCAATACCGAGGGTTTTCAACTGCCAATACGCTCATTGATTGATTACATTTCATTTTTCTATCTGTTTACTAGATACTTATTAGTCGGTGCTGATAAGACGTGTGTGTGTGTGTGTGTGTGTGTGTGTGTGCGTGACCTCGATGACATATTGTCTTCGGGGCGATGGAGGTGAAGAAACCACAGCTTCTCAAACAAGCTACTTCCCTTCTCGTGTGGTTTTAAGATCATCTTTGTGTTTCTTCTCTTCATCTGCTGCAACTATACACAACAAAAATACATCTCCCTACTGTCGCTTTCTTACCTCCAAACCTACTTACCTGCCGAACACACACACACTTCACCATGTCAGCTACGCTCTGTATCTCGGTAAAGTGCTGCTAATTCGTGTAAATATTGGGTAAAGTACCGAGGTGGAATAAGATAACCTATTTGTCACATAACCAGCCAGCCTGGCAGCCGCTGCTGATTAAACAGCGACAAGAGGCTTGCATTAACAGACGCACACAACACACACACATTCCATCTTTCTTTCAGATTGACATTCGAAATGACACTAGATTTTTGCAGAGATAAATGGCTGCTTCAAAACATTATGATCACCAGCCTAAAGACCTTTAGGTTAATTGTTAAATATGCACAATTTCTATTTTTGTTTCTACTAATCTGGTGCAAGAGTTTGCAAACAAATGTCTAAAATAATGTTTAATTTTATATTTAATTTTTTTATACATAAGTTTTTTGCTGAAGAATATTTAACTTCATTACACGCTCAATGATACATTCGAGGGCCAAATATGGTCACAGTTTACACTTTCCTAATTTGTTAGCTTCTGATTCTACACTTGACAATAACAGGTACTGACCACTGCAGGCCACACAAGCTTTCAAGAAAATGGAGGTTCACACTCTAAGGCTCGCTATAATGTTATAACTGATCAGTCGACATTGCTTAAAGAATATTGTGTCTCTACAAATACTGTATTTGTCTCAATCCGTATTGATTTTAAAATAACACTAGCCAATCCACTTTCTTATACCCGAAAAAAGAAAAGTTCAGCGACACCTCTGTAATATTGATAATCATGGTTTTAAATAGTCGGATTAAATATTCATTGTATCAAGCACGAGTGGCTGCATTTGTTACGCAAACAGACGTCAACGCCAGGATCGCATAACTTACTTAACACCGCCCCCTGGTGGATAGAAACACAAGGTTCTTTAAATTGACATATTTTTCAACTAGAGCAAGCAAAGTTTTTAAACTTGAACTATACAAGCTTAATTGTTTTAACTCACGAGGTTAACACATGCATAAAAAGGTGGATTTGTCAGGAGCTTAAAAATCTCATTTGAGAAAGTGAATTTTAAGTTGTATTAGCAAGAATGTTAGGTTTTGACGAGTACTTTAAAACTGGAGCTTCAAACAAGGCTTTAGTCGTTATTGCTGTTGGAAAACCAGTCTCCTTCTAGGGGACTAATAGTATCTGGAAAGTTGACAGAGGCTTCATAGCCATTTCACTTTCCAAAGAAAGTTGAGATATTGCTCATGATGCATCTATAATAAGTGACATTTCTGCTCATGCTTCGGTGGTCAGGTGTTGACAAGTGATTTTAAACTAAAGCATTATGTCAAGATGTAGAGTTTGTCTTTTCTGAAAATGCTTCATTACGCATCCAAAACACTTGCTACACAGGCCTCACCATGTCCGTCCTCAAACTGATTAACTTATTTTCTTCCTTCTTCAGACATCCAAGATAACGGTTCTCTTCCCGACTCCAAACTCATGACGACAGGAACCCATGTGTACAAACATTTTTATTTTGGACAGCACTTATGCCATGAACTCGTAGGGGATGGGCTCCAGCAGCTGAGGCTCGTTCTTCTTGGTGCTGACAAAGTGAGCTTCACGAGGAGGAGCAGGCTGCGAGGACACAAGGAAAACAAGCTTGTGAGAACCTGATCAACAAAACAGGACCCTGCTCCGTGTAAAAATAAATAAAATAAAAACCCTCACCTGACGCTTAAGCTCCACCCAGGTGCCCTTCTGCTTGGCTTCGGTCTTCTTGGCCTCGTTCTCCTTGACGCGCTGCAGGAAGCTGTCCCTGCTCTTCGAATGCTTCACATGCTCGATGCGCACATTGATCCTCTTGGCCAGAATCTTGCCCCTGAGAGATGAAAGATCAGTGTTTACATTTGTCCCAGAGAAGGAAGGAATCTTCAGCACTGCTGGACTTGTCTCCTTGATCAGTCCTAGAACCAAGGTTCTGCTGTGGTGACCGAGGAAGTGATACTTTCCCCCATTTGAATGACCACAGAGGACATGAAGGGATCCTTGTGGCAAAGTGAAGATGGGGTGCTTGACAGAGTTGTACAACTCTATAAAGATAACCACATGCATTACCAGGTTCACTCACTTGATCTGCTTGTTGACAATGATGCCGACAGCATGCTGGGTGACATTGTAGACACGTCCTGTCTTGCCATGGTAGCATTTGTGAGGCATACCTTTTTGAACGGTACCCGTGCCCTGCAAGAAACATTACTTTTAACAACAGGCAGCACCATGAGGCATTTAATTGTCACATCTCTAAAGATGGTTAATATAAACAGGGAAAGGCAAAATGCAGATTGGATCATAATTGACAATACAAAGAGACATTTTATGGATTTTAAAGAAAAAACGTCATTCACTTATACAGGTTAAAGAAAAAAGTGTACGGATGAGTCAAACATGTTTTAAAGGGAGAAGACATGAAGAGCTGTACAATCAAATTGCAAAATCAGAGAAAAGTTTAAAAAATGAGCACGACTTGTTGCCCAAAAAAATAAAAATGTGCACAATAAATGGGTAAGCATTTATATAAGAACAGCCACGACTCGTTTTAAAATGTGTTCTTTCAGAATAACGATGGGATCACCCTCAGTCATTCCTGGGAACCTTTATGTACCGTGAACACAAAACCTAGTTTGCTTCTGTCATTTGTTACCTTATTCAATCTCCTGCTACCAAGAGTTTTTTTTATTAATTTTACCAACAATAATTGTTGAATCTTCTGCTGATAAGTCTTTAATCCATCTTTTTATTATACGCGTCAATGTTGAAAGTGTATCAATACAAATCACACACATTTTAGCATTGTTTTGTCATAGAGAGAAATCCTATGTTGACAACACTGGCAATCAAAATGTTGATTCTGAATGAAAACTTAAATATACAAGATTATGCACCAAGTAAAGGTAGGACTTTTTCCCCCCAGATAATGACATCTCTTACCTTAATATCTACAATATCTCCCCTTTTGTAGATGCGCATGTAGGTGGACAGAGGGATCGGGCCTGTGGGATATTTCTCATGTTAGTACAACTCCATCCAACAACCTTACTTCATGGACACTTTTAAAAAAGATTAAAAATGGACTCACCATGTTTGCGGAATTTCCTGCTAAACATGTACCTCGTTCCCCTCCTCTTGCCTCTGGTGTTCGTCATTTTGCCTGATTACTGTAGAAATAAAAGTAGATTGAGAGGGTTTCAAGGTGTCAACAGAATTCAATACAGACTGACAGTTTAAAAAAAAGAAATAGTATTTTTAAGTGAGGAGCTGATCTGGAACCATTTGCTTTAGAGACGATGCTAAAGGGATATTTGACAGCGGTGGACATCAGCCACTCACTCAGTTTGTGATGGACAGAAAGGTATCTTAATGCGACGGATTTATTGAGAAACACCGCCATTTCGAGTTGACAACCCAAGTATTACGGGATGGTTTCATGTTGAGCGTCAGGGTTTATGCTAGTTCAAGCTCCACGGCTGTTGGGCCCACATGGGAAGAACCACGCTGCAGAAGCCGATGGCCTGGACCCGTACTTTTAACAGTCAGTACACGACTTAACACACAATATTATGGACGTGTCGTGTAGGAAAAACGCTTCATGTTCAATCCTTTAAAGCTCGCCGGACAATAATGTCTTAATTTCGTAGAAAACTAAATAAATAACGGAGAACATCTTACCCCCGGTAGCTACAAGATGGCGGGTATGGCGGAAAGAGAGATGGAAGGACCCCAAACTCCGCCTTGTAATCAAGAAGATGTAGCTGGCTCAGACTTTGCCTGAACAGAACGTGGAAAGTGACGTAAACAATTGGATTAATTAGTTAAATTGAATTTTACGAGTTAATTTGAACAAAACACGGTTTACAAGTTTATATCATATTTTAAACCATATTTTTTTAACGTCGTTTCAAATCGGTTTTTAATTCCTTATCATGGACGTGTTGTACGTTCATTTATAAATTGCTGTATGTGTACAATGATTGAAAAAAATAATAATATTTTAAAACTAATTTTATTTGTAAAGCTAATCAAAATATAACTTAAAGATTTTAGACTCTTTCAGCAACACATTGAATTTCCAAAATGTATTTAACAAAACACTTTAAAAAAAAAACACTTTATTTGCTTCGGATTGGTATCGTGCGTTAAAATGAGTAAAATATATTAAATCAATTAATAAAACAGGTTCGTTTATTAAAAAGACGACGTGACGTCACTCCTCTCGATCAGCCTCGGGATCAGCAGAATCGCGTGCACGCCCTCCCTCACGCGGCGCGCCAGTCTCGTGAGCGCGCGCTGGTGTGGAGGAAGATGGCGCTAGCCGAATGGAAATCCTAATGACAGTCTCCAAATTTGCCTCTTTTTGTACCATGGTGAGTCGTCCGGACGTTTTTTACGCGCACATCACGAATCGTGACCGCTTCCCCCGAGCGAGCTTTAGCACCATCGAAGCCACGGCTGGAGGCGATCAAAGGGGGTTTGACTCCTGAAGCTAGCAGCCGCTTTAGCTCGTATCTGCTGACGTTATTGGACTCGCGGAAACGTCATTCAATGTCGGACACAACGAGGTGTTTTTAAGTTAAAAAATGGACGCGGTGTGTTTTTGTTTTTTTGTTGTAGCCGTGTGAATGCACCTGCTCCACCCGCGGAGGTGACAGCTAGCTAAGCTAACGTGAAGGTAGCTTCCACCGCTGGAGCACAGCTGGACCACTGACCACTTCTCTGATGCTGTCTTTTAAATGTGGCCTCGTGACGTTAGCGTGTGGTGGTCACGCAACATGTCCACGGGTGGGGGGGCGATAGCGTGATCATTGGCTACGCAGTCGCACACCCACTGGATATTGTTATTTATCTATTTACACGTCAAACACAACGTCGTCTTTGCTTTGGGATTCCGTTCAAAATAATGGAATAAACAAACGTAAATTAGATAAAAAATTGCTTTTTATGTTTTGGTCAAGTGATCGAAACGAAAACCGTCTGTACTTTGGAGATCTAATCGATTGCTCTGTAATGGAATGTCAAGCACGTCACTCCTGAGCCTAGTTTGTTTATTTGTTTACAATGGACTTCTTTTTTCACACCTGTATCTTGTTTATTCCCCCCCCCCCCCCTCACACAGGGCGCCAATGCCTCAGCCCTGGAGAAAGAGATTGGCTCTGAGCAATTTCCTGTCAATGAACATTATTTTGGACTCGTCAACGTAAGTAACATTTACCCTCGATCGAGCCGATGTGTTGATGGTGATGTTTCCAAGATCACAACGTTACTCCTGACAGTGGGATTAGATCCTGAAAAATTATTATTGACAAATGGGCACCTCATAGTTGCCGTAAAAAGTATGAGCAGATTTTAACTAGAGGTTGTTAATGAGGAGAACAAGGCTGTATAAAGTAAGTCATTTTTATTTGTATAGCGCTTTTCCAGACCAGGGTCACAAAGCGCTTAAACAATCAAAACAATATTCAATAAAGTATATACTTTAAAAGGTCAAGATAAAACTGAGAACAACACAGGAGTTCTAGAAAATCAAGGAAAAGCCTGAACAAATAGAAACGTCTTAAGATAAAGGTAAAGTTATGATGCCTAAACAATTTAGACTGTGATGGAAATACTTAATTTAATTTCTGTGGCTCATTGATCAGCTCTTTAATGCCCGGAAGAGTTAAAATTCAAATATAATGCTCCACAAAGGAATCCAAAGGTAAAATTAAATCATTGATTTATTGTGTATGTTATTTAAATGTATGTATATTGATTAAACTGCATTTTGTTAAACACTCAAAAAATACAACACGGCTACTGCTGTGTGAAAGATGTATATTTGGAATGATGAATCTAGAAATATAATTTGGAGATTTTTTACGAAGAACTTATTTAGCTTTAAATAATAACTTGTCTTTGATGCATCAACATTTTCCTAAAAAATATCTGGTACATTTTTCGGCAGTTCGGGAACACCTGTTACTGCAACTCGGTGCTACAGGCACTATACTTCTGCCGACCATTCCGGGAGAAGATCTTGGCGTACCGCAGTCAGCCGCGGCGGAAAGAGAACCTGCTCACCTGCCTGGCCGACCTCTTCCACAGCATCGCCAACCAGAAGAGGAAAGTGGGCGTCATTCCACCAAAGAAGTTCATCACGCGGCTACGCAAAGAGAACGGTACGAGCCGGGGGAAAAAACGCGCCGACTGCGAGACTCGAATCTAACGTCTTCCTTCCGTCACCAGAGCTGTTCGACAACTACATGCAGCAGGACGCCCATGAGTTCCTGAACTACCTGCTGAACACCATCGCGGACCTGCTCCAGGAGGAGAAGAAGCAGGAGAAGACGAATGGCCGCCTTGCCAACGGCACTCTGGACTCTCAGAACAACAACAGTAACGCCACGCCAGCTCCCACATGGGTCCACGAAATCTTCCAAGGCACTCTGACGAACGAGACGCGGTGCCTCACCTGTGAAACGGTAACACAATTTATACAATAAAAAATGAACTTGTCGGACGCTGTAGTGTTTTGAGAAAAATTGGCTTGTTTGTACAGCGCATCACAAACCAATTGTGTTTTGTTTTTTTCTCCAGATAAGCAGCAAAGACGAGGACTTTCTCGATCTCTCTGTGGATGTAGAACAGAATACCTCCATCACACACTGCCTCAGGTAACATGATGAGTCTCATCAGCTGCTTTTATTGTCTTTAAACTCCAGTTAAAATAAATATATTAGACAAAAATCTTGCGGTACAGTGGAGTACAGTGGAGTACAGTAGGGTAGAAGTGAACGATGCTCTTTGATTCAAATCTAATTTTAACCACTGATTTACTTTCACACTTAACTGCGATAACCACGTTTGCTGTATCGCTCACGATGTAATTGCTTCCTCCGAGCCCGCGGCAGACGTGTGGTTTCACCCGACTGACTGTCTTTCATCTCCTCCCAGAGGCTTCAGTAACACGGAGACACTGTGCAGCGAGTACAAATACTACTGTGAAGAATGTAGGAGCAAGCAGGAGGCACACAAAAGGTCAGTCAACGGGGATTTGTTAAATTTGTCTGATCATGTCTGATCAACACGTTTGTGGTTCAGGATGCGTGTGAAGAAGCTGCCGATGATCTTGGCTCTGCATCTGAAGCGCTTTAAGTACATGGAGCAGCTACAGCGCTACACCAAGCTCTCCTACCGCGTGGTCTTCCCTCTGGAGCTGCGTCTCTTCAACACGTCTGGAGACGCCACCAATCCCGAGAGGCTCTACGACTTGGTGGCGGTGGTGGTGCATTGTGGGAGGTGTGTAGAGCAACGCACTGGGGGTTTAATACACCAGACTAATGATTTCGTGTCAGTCCTAGTTGTTGTTGTTGTTGTTGTTGTTCACTAGATTCTGCCTTCCATCTAGTGATTAAGTAGCTGCTGTTTTTAATTTGAAGTGTATATGATGCTAAAGTTGGTTTTATAAAGAGTAAACTTTGTTGATTTAAGATTCAGAAATAATGTTTTTATAGATTGAATTGTTTTCATACGAGCTGTTCAAAGTTGTACTTGCGTCTTTGACAGATGTTGTAATCGTTAATGTTAAAGATGTGATACATGGGTTTGCTCTCCTGGCTCTCAGTACTACAGTAGTTACAGTGATGGTTCAGTTCAATGTAGCGACTGGAGTTCAGGGGATTCGTCTCCGTCCAAAGACACAAACTTAAAAACATCCAAATACCTCAGCGGTGTTCGGCTGTAACGTCCATCTTGTATTGAAGCCTCGGCTAGAGGTTGTTCCGAAAAAAACGTAAATAAGTCTACATTTTAAGTTTGTTTGAAGCAGATCAGTGTCTCGGCTGTTGCATGATGTGTTTTCTCATTGAAACACATTCTGCCTCCGAGTGTCTTAAAAAAAGCTTAAGTTAAAATATGGGAACAATTCCTCTTGTCAAAGCTTCAATACAAGATGGATGTTACAGACGGGCAGTACGGAGATATTTGCATGTTTTTATGTTTGTCTTTTTTGACAAAAACACCTCAGCGTCAGTCACTACATTAAATTAATAAACATAATCCCAACCCTTGGTCGACATGAGGGTGAGTAGAAAATGTGTGAAATTTGAATTTTGCTTTGGGTGAACTGTCACTTGAAGTTGTTGCTCGTTGTTACTTTAACTGCCGTTCTACTATTTTGAGCTTTCGCTAGCACTTGTTTTTGTATTTGGAAACGGCTCAAAAAGATATGCTTGGAATTTCATGAAAATTGGATTTGTTAGAAAGTGGATAAGTTAGGACAGCTAGGTGGTGTTCTGTAGTTTCATTTGGATTTGGGAAAGGCTTTCTTGATCACTTGTTCTTGTTCACTACTGCAGCTAATCATGCACAAGCCAATCGAGTCAAATTTATAAAACCTAGCATACAGTGCAATCGAATCCATACTCATTAATTTTAAAATTTGATTGTGTTTCTTACTAAGAAATAAGTAAGTTAGTTTTATTTGTAAACCGCCTTCAGCAGACCAGGGTCACAATGTGCTCTTATGTTAAAAAATGAAACGAAATCAAGAAAGTTAAGAAAAAGCCTGCACAAATAAAAACGTCTAAAGAAGTTTCTTGAAGGAGTCAGTAGATCATCAAACACAGAGGGAGAGGAAGATCGTTCCCAAGCTTAGAAGCAACAGCCTGGAAGGATTTCTCTCCTCTGGTCCTGAACCGTGTTCAGGAACCATAAGTAGATTCTGATCCACAGACCTCAGAGCCCGAGCTGGGGTGTAAGTCTGGATCAGATCACTGATGTAAGGTCTGACCATGAATAGTTCTGAAAGTAAGAACCAGTATTTTAAAGTTGATCCTAAAAGAAACTGACAGCCAGTGAAGACAGTTTTAAGGATCAGGGAAATGTGAGTTCTTCTACCAGAGCGGGTCAGAATTTGCACTGCAGAGTTTAGTATTAACTGCAGGAGAGACAGATCCTTCTTGTTTAGACATGAAAATACACTGTTACAATAGTGGAAACGAGAAGACACAAACGCATGGATTATATTAAAAAAAAATTTTTAAACGTTATTGTTATTGTCTGGTTGTTCTAACTATCAGTGTTTATCCACATATCTGAAGGTGATACATTTGAAAGTGGTTTATTTGAATTGCTCCTGCGCATGTGTTGGTTGAGTTTGGGGAAGTGAAACACACACGGAGGAAGGTTGTTGTTGAATATTCAGTTGAGGTTGAGGAGCACATACAACTCTGACTAGAAGTAAAGGTTCACGAGACAAGGTGGTTTCTTGTGTAACTAAAGTATGAAGCAGCGACGTTGTTGATCGGAGTAAAGCCAACAAATCAGATTTGAATGAAGAGGCTGACGACGTGTTGAAACAAGTGCTCTAACCCTCCAGCTGCCGATCGACTTGTTTTCAGTGTCAAACACTCGAGCAACTCGATTGTCTTCATGCGAGCGTATATTAGGGAAGTGGAGCAGTGACTAATCCCAGCAGTAACTCTCCACGCCTCCGCCAGTGACACAAGCTGGGATTTGCCCTTTAAAGAAAAAAAACAAAACAACAACTTCTCAACAGGAAACGTTAGGCAGAGGGTCGGTACCTCGTCTGTGGCCATGTTTCAACCTCTCGGCTGAACAAATCCTGCTCAGACTTTTGTTTACAGCTTTAATGTCGTCGCCGTAGACCGACTGTATTTCTGCATCATGTCTGTTTCACAACCAAAAAGCATCTTCTGCCGTGACATTGAGTGGTTTGTTTCTGGGCAGCGGTCCGAACCGGGGTCACTACATCGCCATCGTGAAGAGCCATGACTTCTGGTTGCTGTTCGACGACGACATCGTGGAGGTGAGGAACGAAAAAACGCTGGTGGTGTTGGTTGTGATCTAGAAATGATACGACTTTTGTTGCAGTTAGATCTTCTTGTAACACAATCGCGATCCATGTGTATTTTATATTTGAATAAAACTCGTCTGTTTCATAACTTACAGCTGATCGATGGCGAAAAATTATAAATATTTATTCACATTAAAATATTGATTACTCGAAACTATTTATTGAAAATTAAAATATAAATAAATACTACACAATCGCGATCCATGTGTATTTTATATTTGAATAAAACTCGTCTGTTACGTAACTTACAGCTGATCGATGGCGAAAAATTATAAATATTTATTCACATTAAAATATTGATTACTCGAAACTATTTATTGAAAATTAAAAATATAAAATACTATATCGCAATAACAATTGAATATTTTCTCATTTATTAAATTAAATTTAAATGTATTCTTTTGGAACACATCAAAGCCATTCCTACACCATTGAACACATCTTTGCAGACTTTAATTCTTCCGCAGTAACTTTCGTATCTTCATGTCTCAATCCTGCAGATGCAGTAATAGTCGGACACAATAATAATAATAATAATAATAATAATAATGTTTATTTGTATAGCGCCTTTCTAGACCAGGGTCACCTTGTTGCATCATAAACCCTAATAAATATTGCAGAGGTGCTTTAGAAACCCCGAGAGGAACAACAATCCTCTCACTCTTGATCTGACACACATGCAACACCAGTGTTATAGGTCAGTTGTTCTGGCGCCTCCCACTGACCTTGGCTTCCTCCCCTCTCAGAAAATAGATGCTCAGGCCATAGAGGAATTCTACGGACTCACCTCTGAGATCTCCAAGAACTCTGAGTCGGGCTACATCCTCTTCTACCAGTCCAGAGACTAACGTGTGCGTGGAGACGAGCCGATCCTCCATCGCAGCGGCCGAGCGGTGTCACGCCTGCGCTTGTACTCACCCGCCGCTCAGACGCCCCCCCCACCGCTCTCTGTTTCCCTGCTGACCTTTCACCCCCTCCTCCCTCTGCATCCATCCGGCGCTGCTGCAGGACGAGGACTCCACGCTGAATGGAGAAAAAAAAAGTGATTGTTTCTAAAGACACTGATGGTTGTACAGATGTTTGTATGTTCTGGATTCTGCCTTGTTTGTGGGCTGATGGGTATTTAATCATTCATGTGATATTGGCTTCATGTGGTGGATCATATTTATGGTCTTAACGTTTGTGGGTACAGGGGGGGTCGGGGGACGGGGGGACGGGGACACGTACCCTGCGCTGGGCGGTGTATATCTGCAGTGTACAGAATGGTATTTGTATAAATATTACCAGAATATTATCATTGGAAACATGTTAGCCCTTGAGCAAGATGTATTGACACTATGGTGCACTTTTGATACCGTTTTGTAGGTGTTGGAGAGTAACATGTGAGGGTTTGCTTGGAGCGATTATTTTCTGTTTTAAAGAAAAAGAAATAAAGATTGAAGCTGGCGTCTTTCTTTTTTTTTTTTTCTTCTGTGGAAGTGTGACATCATGTCTGCTGCTCTGTCCTACTGACATGTTCCAGCCTCACGCTGTGTCCTACTTGCCTGGTTTTCATTCCCGTCCTCATCTATTCAGACCCCTGCGTCCTTCTTCTCGCACCTCTTTTTTCAATCAATTGCTCTCCACACTTCCCTTCATTTTCTTTTACCTTCCATCTCCTCCAAGCCAAGCAGCGTTTCCTCTTTTCTGTCTCGCATCCTCTGTTATGTAAAACATGTGACCTGCAATAATACATATTATTTTCAGCAGTGATTTTTTTTTTTTCAGGTTGGTAAATTTCCTTTTGCAATAAGTGTAGCTAGCATTTTTATGGGCTAGCTCGGTAAATGTTATTAATTTGATTATTATTGTGTGCTATGGTATGTTAAAGATAAGCTTATTGGATTGGAAAAAGAGCAAATAAATGTCTGAAATCTGTCTCCGTCATAACTAACACAGCGTAGGCTTTTCTACTTTGTCTATTTTTTTAAATGATAATTTAAAGAAAATATGAATGTTTAAATAAATAAGTTAGATGCTAATTATCTGTGGGACTTTCCAAACATGGAGAAATTAGTCATTCTTGGCAAAAACCACCCCATACTTTTACAACACTTTATTGAAGATCAGTGCGATCAGAATATTGAAACATCTAAATCTTGATCTCTATAATTTAAGGTAAGGTAAGGTAAGGTAGAACTTTATTGATCCCTCAGGAGGTCAACTTCGGGAAATTGTTTTTCCAATTAGACAGCAATACAGACGATTATTCATAAAAATAAGAACAAAGATAAAATTTAAAAAAGGACATATATAGAATATATGAATATTACTATGAATATAATCATGTTGGTATATAAGAGTTCTACCAGACAAAACTGTATTCAAAAGGTTGAGAATTGAAAATGTGTTTATTATTATGATTATTATTATTAAACTAAAATATTACGCTGCCCCTGAGCACCAAAAAAAAATTAAATTAAATTATTTAAATAATAATCCAATCCAATCCAATATAAATTATTGAATTCAATTATTCTCTAAAAAAAACCGCTTTGACCAAAACAAAAAAACATTTCTTTAAGAAAATTCAAAGTTTCAACTGTTTAAAAGATAACTATTCAATATGCTTTTAGACGTATGATTTTATCTAGAGAAATCCTATTATATCTCCTTCGTCCTTAAGGTCCACGTGACTCCTCGCTGCTCTCCTTCTGTCCCACAGGTGCGCACCGATGACTCATAGCGACTCCACGTCACCCCTCGGCGGTGATGGGCGGTACTGCACCTCATCCACCGCAACAGTGGCTATTTTTAAACCCACGCACGCCCCGGAGAAACACTCTTTATTTTAGCCGTAAATCCACGCATTCTAGACGCAAAGGGACCGTGGAAGTGGTCATTTGATGGGAAGGAGGTCTAGGGGGCAGACGCGCGCGCGCACGAGCACACGCTCGCCGGACTAGAATAGGAGAGCCTTCTGAAATACATTTTTTTTTTTGCGTGCAGCCACAAGTCTACGTCCTTGAGACGGCTCGGACCACACGTCCACGAACCAGGAGCCAGGTCGGTCCACTTGGGACTCCTCCTCCTCCCTCACCTCCCCTCCCCTCCCTCATCCTCGCACAGCCGCAGTCCACGACAGAGCGGCTCTTTCTTCCAGCATCTGCTCCCAATCCTCATCCTCGACATGGACCTCCGAGGCTGGACCTCTTCCATCTAGTCTGTCCTCGCACCGTCAAGGTAGGTCTTCCCGCGGCCGTGTGTCCGGATCCATGCATGCACTGCTGACGTAGAAGATGCTGATGCTGCAGAAGGATGGAGAGAGAGAGAGAGAGAGAGAGAGAGAGAGAGCAGCCGGTGGAGGCTGTGAGGGTTTTTTTTTTCCACGAGCCTTCTTCAGTGTAGATATTCACCTGGGTCTTCAGGACCATTGTTAGATCAGGTTTGTGTACAGGCGAGTGCGTGGACCTGCATAATGAAGGCACAGTGGAAACAACACGCAGCTCACCCACAGAGCTACAGACAGGGCCGTGCATAGAGGGGGCTGGAACTGGTGCTGCACCTGAGTGTGTCTCATGTTCAGCCTCCATCCTAGTGGTCCACCGTCCAGTGATGGTCAACATCTCAGCTTATATATTGGAGCTGATTCATCTGCTAAACATGTTGCAAGATTCAGTCTTAAATATCTCACACAGAGGGAGTTTTTAGCCCCAGCTCAGGGGGCACGCCCCCAGCACCTCAGTCTCTCCTGCTGTTATAGGTCAGAGAATTGAAACATATTTATTGATTATTTGAGTTTCATTTTTGTGGTACGATTTAGAAAGACTTGTGAAAATACTTAAGCTACCAAAAAACTGATAAAGCTTTCAAAGTTTTAAGGGTTACTTCATCATTCAATATTTTATAACATTTACTATTTATTTTATTTCAATATTGTGTCGGAAGAAAACAATGTTAAAAATAAAATGAAGTAATTTCACTGTTTTACGAGAGATACGAAAACCTGTTGAAAACTGAAATTGTTCAAGGAAAGGCTTTGGAAATAATCCATTTACTTTAGCTTATTCCCTTACGGGGTCGCGGGGGGAGGGGGGCTGGAGCCTATCCCAGCTTGTTCAGGTGAGAGGCGGGGGACACCCTGGACACGACGCCAGTCTGTCACAGGGCACACAAATACATAGAACCTTTCACACAAACACTTTCCCTGAGTTCCAATCAACCTCTGTTGTTTTTGGACTGTGGGAGGAAACCGGAGTGCCCGGAGTAAACCCAGACAACTGAACCATGTGCGAGGAACCATCAGTAGATTCTGATCCACAGACCTCAGAGCCCGAGCTGGGGTGTAAGTCTGGATCAGATCACTGATGTAAGGAGGAGTCTGATCATGAATAGTTCTGAAAGTAAGAACCAGAATTTTAAAATTGATCCTGAAAGAAACTGGAAGCCAGTGAAGAGTTTTAAGGATCGGAGAAATGTGAGTTCTTCTACTAGAGCGGGTCAGAATTCTCACTGCAGAGTTCTGAATCAACTGCAGGCGAGACAGATCCTTCTTTTTTAGACATGAAAACAAACTGTTGTCCAGTCCAGGCGAGAAGACACAAACGCATGGATTACAAGCTCCAGATCATGTTGTGACATTTTCCTCATGTGCATATGTTTACAAAATGTCTTCTAAACTACTTTAAATTCAGAAAAATAAATGTTACATTGCACTGCTTTAACAGGAGGTTAGTTAGCTTTTAAATATTTTACACTTATTACACTTTTCCTTGATCAATCCATTTTAGTTTTTATTATTTTAGGAGAATTTGTATAGTAGTGTTCACAATACTTTTTTATGATACTATCATTTTACTGTCAAACAAATTGCATTTAACTTTTGAGCACATGTTAAATTTAGTTAAATCATCTCGTCTTTCAGCATAAACTGCTTGTACTGCCAGGTTTCAAGTGTTCTCTAATAGTAGCAGATTATTTTTAATTTTGGAAGATAAAAGTGAAGTTTGCAATGACAGTCAAGCAGTGATTAATAGCAAAACCAAAGGTCATGAACACATTTATTGAACATTTATGGCTACAAACAGCAGGAAGTAGATTCCTGGACTGTCCTGCCCAATCCTTCATCCCTCAGACAACGAACCACAACTTTGCCGTTTTCATATCAAACCATTGGATCCTCTGGATTTAAAAGGATAATGCTGCTGTAGATGCTGCCGAGACTGAGCATATTTCGAGACGGGAGGAAGAACACGCTGGTACTTGACACAATTTGGAAGTCTTGAAATAGAAGTCCCCTTAAAAGGCTCCAGAGATTCAAACTTTCTGAAAGAAGTCTTCGTTGACGATCACTTTTATTCATGTTATACAGCATATATATAGAGCATGTCATCGATCCAGAGTAGACCTACTGTCCCGCCACCTGTGGTCTTTTACTCCAGGTGGATTTACTTGAACATGTCAAGAAATTCACTCGTACTTGAGTACTCGGATGAATGACTCTAATCAACTTCTGATCCGAGTCTCTATTAGTCACAGACGCTGGTGAACCAGCCTAAGGTATGAACATTTGGTGCATTAAAGCAACACTACGGGAAGGTTATACTCATATGTTTGGCTCCCTCTAGTGTTAGAAGAGTGGATTTGTAATGTTGTGAAAATTGCCTGCTGCTGTATTTGTTTACAAAACATGTAAAAGGCTCTTGATGTTGTTTCGGTTTCATGTTTAAGCTTCGTAGAAAGTTCAGGAAGTCTCAGAACTTCAGTCAAAAGTGAAATGAGTGGTATCTGGCTCCGACCCACTGTTGTGAGGCAGTTTGGTGATCGGCCAGTGAACAATATGATGAAAACTTTTCTGCTGAGACCAAATCAATTCCCATGAATAATGAAAGGTTCATTGATGTTTTTTCATAGACGTCGTCATTCATTTTCATCAGCCATTCGCTTCTATCTATAGCTGAATTTTCCCTTTAATATTCTAGACCTAACCCGAGTCTATCTGGATTACATCTCCTAACTGCCTGAGCTTCCTTGAACTATTTGATATGGTGCATATATTAACATAAGATCTTATCACCTCTGCCAAGGAGGTAAGGTTTTTGTCTGTTGACACTCTACAATGTATTTAATGGATCTGCCACCACAGATCATTTGAAGCTATGTCACTCTCTGTGGTGCAGAGTGAGTTCTTGGGTTTGTTGTGAACGCTGCTGCCACTTATCGAGCACCATGTGTCAAGTAGTTAAAAGGTATCACAAGTATACGTTCAGGGACATACAGTATTCCATAATAAACAACATAAGTGTTCCAGTTTCCAGATACTTAAGTGGGAGCAGATCAAGTGCGAATCAACAGGCTCCTGATACTTGATGTGTTTCATTTGCTTCCAGACGGGGGCCACTATGGGTGAAGAGTCGCCGGTCACCCCCAGCTGGTTGACCCCCGACCCTACAGCCTGGTCCAGCGGCAGTGGGAGCCCGATGAACAACAGCAGCAGTCTGGGGACGTTTCCGCCGGAGGAGGTCCTGCCCCCCAGCCAGCTCCCGCTCCTGGTCAACCCCTGGGACATCGTGCTCTGCTCCTCCGGGACTCTGATCGCGTGCGAGAACGCCCTGGTGGTTCTGGTCATCTGGCAGAACCCGGCGCTACGGGCTCCCATGTTCCTGCTGATCGGCAGCCTGGCTCTGGCGGACCTCCTGGCCGGCCTGGGTCTAGTGCTGCACTTCACTTGTGCCTACTTGCTTCATTCCGACGCGGCCCAGCTGCTGACCGTGGGTCTGGTGGTGGCCTCCTTCTCCGCGTCCGTGTTCAGCCTGCTGGCCATCACCATAGACCGCTACCTGTCCCTCTACTACGCCCTCACCTACAACTCGGAGCGGACGGTGGCCTTCACCTACACCATGCTGGTGCTGCTGTGGGGGCTCTCGCTGTGCCTGGGTCTCCTCCCGGTCACGGGGGTCAACTGCCTGGCGGAGGAGGCCACCTGCAGCGTGGTGCGGCCGCTGACCAAGAACAACATCGCGGTGCTGTCCGTCTCCTTCCTGATGCTCTTCGGCCTCATGCTGCAGCTCTACGTCCAGATCTGCAAGATCGTGATGCGCCACGCCCACCAGATCGCCCTCCAGCACCACTTCCTGGCCGCCACGCCCCACTACGTCACCACGCGGAAGGGCGTGTCCACGCTGGCCATCATCCTCGGGACGTTCGCCGCCTGCTGGATGCCCTTCACCGTCTACTCCCTCATCGCCGACTACACCTACCCGCCGCTCTACACCTACGCCACGCTGGTGCCGGCCACCTACAACTCCGTCATCAACCCGGTGATCTACGCCTTCCGGAACCAGGAGATCCAGAAGGCGCTGTGGCTGGTGTGCTGCGGCTGCGTGCCGGCCAGCGTGGCCCATCGCGCTCGGACTCCCAGCGACGTCTGAATCCTCCGGGGGGTCGGGAAAAGCCAGGCGGTCGGTCGGTCGGCCCCCCGGGGGGGCCCACGAGAGCCACGGAGTCGAGGCAGGTGTTGCCCCGACGGAGTCGCTTCGGTCTCCATCACGCTGTCTTCACCGGTCCAGGCTGCTGCACCCCTCCCTCCCTCCCTCCCTCCCTCCCTCCCTCCCTCCCTCCCTCCCTCCCTCCCTCCCTCCATCCACCCCTCCATCTGCGACCACGCCCTTCTGTGCTCTGCAGAGGAGGCGTCACATGTTCGGGCAGCAGCCGGAAGAGCAGTGAGGTTAGCTCTGGAGCGCCGCTCGACACGTGCTGCTTTTTTTTTTCATTTTTTTTTTTCATCAAATATGGAGGGATTATTAGTGGCCGCGGATCCGTCTGGAGCATCCTGCCGCTCTGCTGCTGCACTTTGAACGTGCGTTGAAAGCTAAACAGCCCCAGAGAGCTAAAAATAGCAGCAGCTCTCTCTGTGATCCTGCGTCCTCCACACACAAACCCAACCTCCTTCTCCTCCCTCCGTCTTCTGTTCACTTCAGTTCATCTCGTGTCGAGACCCCCCTCCCCCTATAACCATCACCCCCCCATCACCCCTCTCCATGCCATTAACCACACCCCTCGCATGTGTTGTCACCGTCAGAGGCCAAAACATGAAGGTCTATGAGATTATTTTAACCACCGACGAACGTCTGAACGATACCAAACACTAATCACTGGGTTGACCTCTTGACCCCTACACACTCCACTCTCATGTCATCCACATGCAAAAAAAAGCACAACACTCACACACCAGGTGTCGTGAAAGATCAACACAAACGTATGTATTTTTTCCATATTTTCCACCATTAGGTCGATACATCCACCTGACAGGTGTTTACTCGCTGGAGTCTACAGAACCATAATATTACCTAAAAACACCTGATTTAATACGTGCTGTCTAACCATTGGGAATATCAATCCGTTTTTTTAAGTCAGTGATTAATCACGATTAATCGCAGTTTTAATAAACGGAAGAATAACTTGTAAAAATGCACATTTGAAGTGAAAAAAAATGCTGGGTCAGGGAGAGAAAATCTTTGTTTTTTAAATCTTAACCAGTATTTAATTTGGTAGAATGAAGGATTAGATGTGCTATGGTTAGTCACTAGTGTTTACAAGTAATTACATCAAAAAATCCTTTGTTTAAAAGCTGTTTCAGTAATTATACTCAGTAACCTTTTCTTAAATAAACCGAACAGTATAATGATGAATACAAAAACAGATGTTAACAACATACCCTTGAAAAAATGTCTTTATAATCTTAATCTGTTTTTACTAAGATCACCACGAGCATTCATGTATCATATCGTTATAATCCTGACAGAAGGTTGACAGACGAAGATTAATCCTTCAATATAAGTACAGAACCGGTGGTTTTCGATCTTCACGGGACTCCTTGTATAAACAAAACGGGGTGTGATTACAGCTGGCTGGAGGAAGCCATTATTACGTCATAATGGACTCCGCTCTCGTAACCTCTTGTTCGCCTGGATTTCAGACAAGGGAGAAATTTATAAAGTAATAAGTTGAAAACATGGTCATGATGAGAGGGACTTGAAACATGTGAGCGAATCAGGAGAGTTTTTATTTAAGTTAAGACACCAGAGAGTCCTTCCTCTTCTTCGTGTCAACGTTAGAATATACTTTGACTTAAGCCTGAAACAAGCAAAAAGACTATTGCTACGGCAACTGGGACACAGATACTGTTTCCAAATACCTTTTTATGTTCTTTAGAAAACAAACGCTTATACTCCCCCCTAATATACTGTATGTCCATATATTCTTATTTTTTCAATCCGTTTAAGTTCCTTAAATCCACAGTCTCTTTTTTTTTTAAACATTAAAAAGTATTTTCATTGTCCAACTTAAGCCTTCAAATAAAAATAAAATGATTATAATAATAATTCTATACTTACTAAGTGATCAAGAGTGTCATCTACAATAACTGTTATTGATCATCGGCTACAAACCTTTGGCTGTAAATACACCTGTCAGGTGGATGCTGGACTCAGTGGAAACAGCTGCTCTGAGGTCTTCTCCTGCAGTACCACCCCCTCGTTTACACGCGTCAGCAATAACTAGCCTGCGAGCGGTGGTTATGTTCTTAGAGGTGCAGCAATACTCAGACAGCAATAACATCCGTGTGTCACTTCATCGCCCCCGTCATCACTGCCTCACCGACTGGTGCATCTGATACGAGCTGCATGGCCTGTACGGTGTGTGTGTGTGTGTGTGTGTGTGTGCATGTGTGTCCGTGACATCAGAAGGGTTTTCGGACGCCGTCGACCCCCCCCTTGTCGACCTTCTGAGGTTCATGCTGCCACAGTCTTCCTGTTGACTCTGAGAGAAGTGGCCTGGTCTTGTAGCATGTCGAGGTGATGGGAGGAGGACGACGAGCCAAAGTGAAGGGAACTCTTCGTGGACCGGTCTCCTCTGTATCACCTCTTTAAATCAATCTGGCTTGAGGCCGGCGTCCTCTAAGTGACCTCTGAATGAATCAATGAGCTAAAACGGCCTCTTCCGAACGCGACGAAAAAAACCAGCCACGCCTCTTTCTCTCCTTCTCCACGAACGGAGAAAGAAGGAGTGGCTTTTTCCTCACACGTTTTTTGGATGGAGGCCGGCGTGTGATCTCGTGTCCGTCACAACAGATTCCTTTACCTTTCGGAGGAGAAAAAAAAAAGTCTATTTTGTTATATTCATTGAGAAGTTCTATTTTTTTCCACGTCAGTCCGACCCGGTTCTGATCTTGTATCATACAATGGCGCTGTAAAAGCCTTTTTTTCTGAATGTAGTAATCATGTTCAGTCCCCTCCGGTTTGTTTTTTGTAAATACGGCATGCTTTAGAAAAGAGGGGGGGTCTCAACATGGGGCACCACCGAGCATGGTACCACCAAAGCCAGTCACCCTGAAGGAGTCGAAGTTCTCACTTCAGGCCAAGACGTCGAGGGCTTTTTGTTTCCAGGACTGATGTTGGATGTGACACATGTATTTTGGGTTCTCCAAAGCCAAGAACGAGCGTGTTTTTAATCGACTAAACTAGAGCTAATTATCACTTAAGGGCCTGTGAATGTTTGTGTGTCGGGATGGTTGTAAGGGGAGGGTGGTGGGGGGGCTTTTGGGACAGGGGGTCGCCACGGTAACAGCATCTTGTGTCAACGTAGTTTCTCAATGTGAAATGCACTTTATTTTTTTCTGGGGCGAGGGGGGGGGGGGTGGGGGGGTTTGAAAAAAAAAGGCACAACAAGTTAAGTATCTGCAAAATGTATTAACGATAATCAACATGCACTAACTGAGGTATTGTTCGAACATGGTGTGAACGTGGTTGTCTATTTTTCCAAAAAAGTGTTAGTTGTACTTTTTAATTGCGTTGGTTAGTGTTCACTCGACAAGATCTTGTTAACTTTTTATTAAAAACAAACATGTGCTGTGCATAGAAACTCTCGTTTGTTCTACTCTCTCCAAACCCAATCCTTGTTTCCTTGGCAACTCGCTACCGTAGTGGTTCCGTTACCGTGGAAACTGAAGACTTAATACACAGGTTATGAGTCGTCGCCATGACGGTAGAGGTCGACAAGACGGCTTCTCCATTCATCGTTTTATTTTTCAGCGGGTCAAAGGTTACAGAGCTCACACCAGCATATACATGACCCCCCCTTCCCGCCTCCCCCCTCCCTCCCCTCCTCCCCCACATACAGCAGTGAGCTACACGGCGTAAGACGGTGTAGGTTTGTTTGCTACATGTTAAACTCCTGCGTCAGTAGAAACATTAAAAAAGACGAGTACATGTCGGGTTAGCTCAGAGGGAAGTGTTTAAATATAGAAAACAGCACCGTCGCAGGGCGTCTATCGTGTTTACAGATGTCAGGACTTTTAAATACCGTCTGACAGTGAACAGTCTCAGCAGCTCCAGACCGAGGTGTGTGTTGTCAGTGTGCGACTTTGACCGTGTTGGTGCTCCGGTGACCGCGTGCGTCCTATCGGGGTCACCCGGGTTGTGCGTTTTCGTGTTAGTCGGACCAGTCGTTCTCCTCCAGCTCGGAGTCGTCCTCGGAGTCCGAGTATTCCACGGCGATGCGTCTGGAGAGGATGGTGGCGACGTCGTTGGCCACCGGCTCCCTCTTGGCCTGTTGCTCCTGCTGCTCCTGCACCTTCTTCAGCTGGATGCCTGCACACACACACACACACACACACACACACACACACACACACACACACACACACACTCGCTCAATAACTCGGTACACTTTAGAGTGTGTTGTTTTCACACATTCTTACTTAATTTCTACTATACATTTACTTATAAACAATATTGGTTTATTTTTAAACAGTTTTACTTCACTGAGGAACATATTTTGTTTATTTTTACATATATTTACTTCATTTAAGAACAATTTTGGTTTATTTTTACATATATTTACTTCACTTAAGAACAATTTTGGTTTATTTTTACATATATTTACTTCACTTAAGAACAATTTCAGTTAATTTCTTACATATATTTACTTCATTTAAGAACAATTTTGGTTTATTTTTACATATATTTACTTCACTTAAGAACAATTTTGGTATATTTTTTACATATATTTACTTCACTTAAGAACAATTTCAGTTTATTTTTTACATATATTTACTTCACTTAAGAACAATTTTGGTTTATTTTTACGTATATTTACTTCACTTAAGAACAATTTTGGTTTATTTTTACATATATTTACTTCACTCATGAACAAGTTCAGTTTTTTTTTTTTTACGTATATTTACTTTACTTAAGAACAATTTTGGTTAATTTTTACATATATTTACTTCACTTAAGAACAAATTATTTTTGGTTTTACATATATTTACTTCACTTAAGAACAATTTTGGTTTATTTTTACATATATTTACTTCACTTAAGAACAATTTCAGTTTATTTTTTACATATATTTACTTCACTTAAGACCAATTTTGGTTTATTTTTACGTATATTTACTTCACTTAAGAACAATTTTGGTTTATTTTTACATATATTTACTTCACTCATGAACAAGTTCAGTTTTTTTTTTTTTACGTATATTTACTTTACTTAAGAACAATTTTGGTTAATTTTTACATATATTTACTTCACTTAAGAACAATTTAGGTTTATTTTTTATACAATGTTAATTTAGTCATGAACATTTTTGGTCTATTTTGTAATGTATTCACTTCACTTATTGTTACTTTTTTTTTTACACAAAGAGAAAAGCCCTGGAACGTTTAATTACATTTTGAAAGCATATTATTTCATTGAATTGACATGTTATTTGAATATTCTCCATGACGATGGAGTAGATTGAAAAAAGCAGCATTCGACCCTCAGGCTGCGACGTATCTGAGCGGTTTGAAAAGTCAATCATCTTTACACAACATCAACCTGAGTGAAAATAGGTCGGTGAATCCAGAAATAGCATCTGCTGACACGTCTCAACATCCGAGGCCAGATTTTAAACATTCATTCACTTCTTGGATGCATGAAGGTTCATTGATCCTTACTTTCATAAACAGGACAGCGAGTCGACGTCAGTGTACCTTTTAACTTACCCATCCGTATGGCGGCCAGCAGGTCACTGCGGGCGTCGTTGACCCCTGCGGCCTCGGCCGGCGGCGAGGCGACCATCTTGTGTGCCGTGGAGAACCCCCCGGCACCGGCGGGGAGAAGGAGTGGTGGAGGACCAGGTGGGGGAGGAGCCATCTGTCCCCCGGAGAGGGATGGAGGAGGCGGGGCGTACCCACCTGCACCGGCCATCACCCCGGGAGGCAGGAGTCCTGCAGGGGGGGAGGCGAAGGCGGTCTGGGCAGAGGGGATGAGGGGGGCGGGGGGTGGAGGGGGAGGCCCGGTGTTGGCGTAACCATCCAAGCTGCAAACAGAGGGCAAAACCGGATGTTATCATCAACGACCGCTAGGGGGCAGCAGTCACACATGGCTGAATATATTCTGTACGAAACATCCTGAAATCAAATTCAAAGATTAAGGAATAATTAAATAAATACATATATATATCCAAGGGCTGGTTCTGTGTGGTTTCACACTCACCTGTAGTCCATGGGAGGTAGAGACATGGAGCCTCCGTTCATGGCCTCGGCAGGCGGAGGAGGCAGCGGGACGTGGTGGTGGTGGGTCCGGCCCAGCGTGCCGCTCTGATACGCCATCGCCCGGGCCCTGCTGTCGTGCTCGCCGCCTCCGCGAGGGGCGTGGCCGGCGGCCATTTGAGCGGCGAGGATGCTGGGCGGCGGGCCGGAGTAGGTGTGGGCGTGGCCCGCGTGGTTCATGGAGTTTGGATAGTGGAGCACATCGACCCCGTGACCCCTGAAGGAGACGATGAAGAGGTCAGTGCTCGGATCATCGTTAACATGTCAGAAAAGTGAGCTCACCTGTTCTCGGGGGACACGGAGCCCTCGGAGGAGGCGCCTCGGTCCCTGTGGATGGTGTGCCGGTGGTCCGGTCTCAACTCTTTATCCAGAGCCATCATGTTCCACTCCTGGCGGCGGTTCCTCGCCTTCCTGACCTTCTTGACCTCCCTCTGCAGGGTTCCGTCCACGCAGCGCTTCTGCTCCTGACGACCACAAGTGTCACGTGTTGGCAGGAATTACAACCGATTCACGACACAAATGAAAAAGCAAGTCACACTGAACACATCAGGAAAGCATCAGATTATTTAGAATGACCTACTTTTTTTGTTTGCCAATGGTTGCAAAAATATATTTTCAAATGCAACATATTTGTTTAAGTAAGCATAATGAAAAATAGATTTTTCTGCGTTGGTTTAACCCTTGTGTTATCTCAGGGTCAAGGTGACCCAGTTGCCCTTAAAATAAATGTGTTTGAGGTATCCCTTGTGTTAAGTCTCAGGGACAAGGTGAACGACCATCTCCCTAGCTTCCATAAATACATCAAGAGGTTCATCTTGACCCTGAAATAACACAAGAGTTAAACCCTTTTTTTCCTGCAGCGAGATCAGCTCAACGTGGTGGAATCACATCTAAACAGATTTAGTTCGAAATTCATTCTAATCTGGGATTAATAAGAGCAAGTGGTTTGCAGTGAAAATTATTAATGATTTAGAACGGATTGATTTAATCTGGTTTTATCACTATTTATCATGGGTTTGTAGTTCATGGGAATCATGGATATGATGTTCTTACTGTGTTTTATTTGTTAATGATACACATATAAACATACCAATATCTATTAGTAAACTATATTGTTCAATAAATAAATAGAAAAAAACTAAATTATAATCCATTGAAATGCTAAAAAGTTACAGGTAGATAAACCATCATCGGTTCTTCTTAAAGAAAGTGACAAAAAGTGCCTTTATTTCCCTGAGAACTCGATCAGCGTACCTTCTGTTTCCTCTTCTCTTTCCTCTTGTCCTCAGTGTCCTGGAGCATCTTCTCCTTCCACAGATCGAAGAAGTAGGAGGGGTCGGTGTAGAACTTGAGCGCCTCCTTCTGGTCATCTCTGTCAATAAAGAAAAATATAAACATATATTTTAAAAGCAAGGATGAGGCTGAGACGTTGAGGAACGGGAAGAAAAAAAAATGACCCTCATTAAATAGATTAGGAAGCAAGGTTCGGATGCAAAGAATGTGAATGTTTTATGTTGAAAGGAAACCAGTTTGTTTCTTCACGCACCTGTACGACGAGAGGATGTTGAGCGGCGGAGGATTGTCACTCAGGAGGCACATCTCCCTGACAGGGTTGGGCACGCTGCTCTTGGACACCACCTGCTGGTCCTGCGTGGTAGAGCTCTTGAACGCCTTCCTCATGTTGATGTCTTGCAGGGAAACTGTGAGAGGAATGACGCAGGGAAAATCCACATTTAAAATCGCACGTCGTGTCTTATTCAATGACTTTAAAAAAAAGTGGCACGAATCCTTTCCCCATGCTGAGTCACGTCTGTCGCCTCACCTTCCTCCACGGTGGAGTCCAGCTGCGTGACTTTGACGGCCAGACGGTCAATGCGGTCCTGCAGAGAGTTGGCACGCAGGTAGAACGCATTGGCTTCGTTGAAAAGCTCCCCGAATATGTCCTCGGCATGCTTGCCTGAGAAATATACAGAGCATTAGTGAGGAAAAGGGAGCGGTGGATGTCCGAGCAGACGGATCAATGCAGGAGTAATGTAGCTCTCCTGGAGGGAAATCAATTCCCAAAAAGCCCATAATAGCAAAATCCTTGTTAATATTGAGCGTTGAGAAATATGACCTGCAAGAGTGGAGGGTTCAGGGTCCGGGTTCAGATGAATTACAGGATGAAAAAGATTTATCTGTGACAGACATGTGCCAAAGTATCATCAACGATGAACATGCAACGCTCACTGCCATCCCAGTGAGGTCCAGCTCTGTGAGCAGGTTCTGAAGATACCGGCGTTCTCCACTTCATGTGACAGAAACAGGGTCATGCGACCGTGTTGCTTCTTCCCCTCCCATAAAAACAAAAGCACCCCAGGCTGTAAGACTCGTATAATAAGCTAGTTTTAGCTGAATTTGGTCTCTCTTTATTGAAAGTTGTCACCATCAAATTGTTGAATTGAGAGCCCGTCTTTGACTTCTTATCCTCCTCATCTATTGGATGACAAAGGGAAGTCTTTTATCTATTGTTTGGATCATGATCCGCGTTCTTCTCGGGTCACGTTGACAAGTATTCTTCACGCACTGTACATGGTCCTGGACTGACGTCTACAATTCAACATCAGTTTTGGGACTTGATGCAAACAGTTGTAGTGACACATAAGATTAAGGGAAGTAAATAAAAACATGCTAAAGAAGCTAAGTTGATCCTGGTGTCCAGCATCATTCCAAGAGAGGAAGAGCTAATTTCATGACCACAGCTTGAAACCAACAAAAGACTTTCAAAGGGAGAGTCGAGCAATAAAGTGATTTAACAGGAGCCCTGGTGCTCAGCAGGAAGTCTCTTAGTGTCCAACGTTAATGGATCTTCAGCCTCCGGTGCTGATAAAAAAAAGTGCATAAACATGAAGGCGTAAACCTAAACGAAGACATGCTTGAGAACATGAGGGGTCCTCTCACAAGGTCGCCGAAGGTGTGGAGCAAATAGAAAACACGCTCAGACACGAGGCTATTTCGGTCCCTCCTGCTGACAGGATGGGCTGCAGGAAAATGTGTAGAGGAAGGAAGAATCACAGCGAGCTGTCAACCCTGACCTCTCCTGGGGGACTGGTCCACAAACACACAGCCTGCAGATGCATGTGGAGGAGGGACTTCCTTCATTCTTCACTGAGTATTTAAATATAACTTACACAGCTGCTGTTGACAGGCTCACCCCCCCACTCGCGAGCACAACACGGTTTGTAACAAAACAAGGGTGTAAACGCAGAAGTGACATGCGATGATGATGAACTTTCGAGTATAAAATCCAAACCCTCTTATCTTCAAACAAGCTCCAGAGGTGGACGACCCTTGAAGCTAAATCCCTGACAGATCATTAAACCTAATCCATCTCCAGCAGAGGCACCACCACCTCCTGCATCTCTGACCCGATGTTACATCTTCTCGCTTTCTCGGGGGTTGTGTGTCACAGCTCTGCTTAAACTAATGATGACATGTACACTGGAAAGTAATCAGACCCCATTTTAGATTTTTCTGAATCATTATTTAATAAATTCGCAAAATAAATCTACATTTCTGTTTTTTTCTGTCAAGATGCGGAGCTCAGTGGACATTAATGAGGAAAAAATGAACTTAAATGGTTTTAGCGAATGTCTGAAAGGGGTCTGATTACTTTGCGTCTAACTCATGTGTAACTTAACTTAAGCTTAATTATCTTCTAACATAAAGATTCAACTTTGCATTTTAAAAGACCTAGAGCTGTTGCAATTATTTTTTTAGTTACAGGTTTTTTTTAGTTTGAGAACAAAGCCTGAAATTCTAAAAACCAGATGTGGTTCTGACACATTGCAACTTTTTACTTACTCTAAATTAGCTTCATTTCATAATGTTAAAATAAGAAACATTAAGCCTTTTAAGAACAACTTCATACATTAATAAAACTTTTTTTTGTGTCACAGCTTAATTGTATGTATCAAAAGTGATATGAAGGTGTATCTTCTTCAGTTTATGTAAAACCGTACAACATTGTTTGGATGGTGGTTCGTCTGTGTGGTCTCTCGTCCTACACAATCTTATTAGACATGTACAATTGTTACTATAAATAATACATACCATAATAGACAAGTTATTCAACTGTGTTATAACATAACATATTTATTTTTCTGTTTTATTGAAACTTTCGGCCGCTAGGCAGCTGAAGTCATTCTTTCTTCTGCAGCTAAATGAACATTGAAATTCTCGAGATGCCGCCGATGACTGAGGACGAGAGGATACGGTCGACTCCAGCCACTTTTAAAGCATGTTTGGACATATTTTGGTTACAAAACAAATGAAAGCAGTTTGTCAAGAGTCATGTGGTCTGTAAATTCTGAAGCAAGACTCAAGTACTCAACAATACTACAAATATATCCTTGTTCCTACAGTATTGCAATATATCGCATTCTTCCACCTGTATCATGATACGTATCGCTAGATCCTTGCCAATAACCAGCGCTAACAACATTTTTAAATAGGATTTTAAATGCTATAAACTAAGAAAAAGTTAATTTAGGACATTTGCTTTGGATTTATGGAAATCACGATATCAAATTCTATCTTTAAACAAATAAATTCATTTTGGATTTCTTTTTTTTTCATTAAATGTTGACTAATTATTGATTTAAATTATTCAATAAAAACAAGTTCAACAGTTCAATATAGAAATTATTAAATTCAAATATTCCAAAAAATAATTAAATGCTTGAAAAACCCACTCAATTTAATTTAAAAAAATGTCAATGTTAAATGTTATCGTTCAATAGTCTGACAGCAGTTATTTCGTGTCTCTAACCATAACCTTCTTCTTCGCTTTTGCTCCATGGCTCCGCCCACTTTTCCAACTTGAAACTTCCGCTGCAAGAAAGTGCCGCTGATGCATCTCTTAGCATTGAGCGTCACTAATCCTCATCCCTGTTCCATCACATTCAGATGCAACGGATCCAGTTATTGCTGAGCCCAGCGACAGGGGACACCGGGATGAGGAGGGATCCGGGGTAAGAAGATGGATTGAAAGCCGAACGCCCTCTGCCTCGATGTCAGCGTCCGCTATATTCCACCGGATCAATACAAAACACATTCTCTACACAAGACACACTTATTTACAGTCACATGCTTCACAGCTGTCCTGGTAACGTCGTCCACATCTAAAAGGATTACGTTTCCGCCTCACATGTACAAATGTGAAAAGCTGTAAGCCCACCGCTCCAGCCCAGTGACCCCCCCCGGGGCCTTGTTACCATGACAATGCCCGAATCAATCAGGGCTTCGAGGACTGATGACAGGAACATGTGATCGCGACAAAGAGGCCAGTTGTTGCACAGAAGTCGATGAGCGACAACAGTCTGGGGGGGGGGATGTTCAGCTCGTGCGTGGATGATATCTCAGCAGATAATCACTGTGGTGTGTGTGTGAGTGTGTGTGTGTGAAGGTGTGTGCGTCTTACTCAGGCTGCTGAGCTGGCGGATGATGGCGGAGAGCGTGTTGTTCATCACACACTCCAGCTCGCTGCCGATGCCATCGGGGAGCTGCCCCCTGCAGAGGTGGCGGGGGTCGATGTTCCTCTTCACCAGCGGCATGGCGAGGCCTGGCGTCCGGCGGGGACTGCATGGAGGAGGAGGAGGAGGAGGAGGAGGAGAGGATCAGAGGAGGTGATGTGGACCAGATGTCAGGAGGAGGCATCTGCTCCGCCAAGTGACGGAACACGTCGAACAAGGAAGGATAACACTTTTCTAAGCTTCTTACTGAGAAATTTTGGATTGAAGCGGGAACAGTACATGTGAGAGGAAATATCTGGGATCATGTGCAGACGAAGGCAAAGTACAGAAGATATATTTAAAGTTTGTTTATTTACGTGAGGGATTCGATTGCTGTGGTGCATTTTTGAAGTAGAGGTTTGAGGTGGAGTCGGTCTGGAATAAAAGATCTATGCAAACCTATACACACTCGTGATGTTCTGATGAAGCTTCATGAAGCAGTGTAAGTATTTTCAGAGTCCACTAGATGGCGTCTCTGCCTCTTTTCCTTTGTTTTAATCAACTGTCGATCAGCCCATTACTAATACACACATGAATATATACAAATACGTATCCATGTATGAAACGTTTTAGTTATTGACATCGTATGATCAAGTTCACAACTCAAGTTTGTTTAAAGTATATGAGTTTAAAGACCTCATGCCTCATTTAACAAAGGGTTTAAAAAATGTCCACAAAAACTCCCAAAAGAACCTCAGCTTTCTCTTTCTAATGTGAGGAAGAAGTGAACATATCCTGAAGTCTGCAGAAAGAATCAGTTCAAAAGTGATCAACAACTGACTCACTCACATGTTTCAAATGTTGAATATTTCTCTCCAAGATGCAGTAAGTTCCTCATCATGACCATGTTTTTAACTTATTACTTTATCAAGTTCTCCCCCGTCTCGAATCTCAGCGAACGAGAGGTTACGAGAGCAGAGTCCATTATGACGTAATAATGGCTTCACTCCTCCTCAGCTGTAATCATGCCCCACTTTGTTTACACAAGGATTCCCGTGGAGATGGAAACTTCCGGGATTAATGATGTGCAGTGATTGACCAATCATAGCAGAGTGGGCGTGGTTATGGTAAACAAGATTTCATCGCTTAAGCACAATTTAAAATGTAAGTATTTAAATTAAAAGAGAGTTTAGTAAAAACAGACACTGATGATACAATAGAGTCTATGATCTATTTAAGCCACACTTTCATCAACACATTAGTCGTCCATCTAATGGAATCGTGTGCATCATCTCAACAAACAACAGATTCTTTCGTGATACTGTGAAATCATCGAAATAAAATATCCTGTTGTCTCCGCTGTGAAGTCGAGACCGATCGATTGTTTCAGAGATGAAGTGAAACAGCAGAGTTTCTCTATAACAACAACATCTTGAATCAAATGTCCGGGGAGTTCTGGAAGCTGCATTCACAGAATATATGATATATTTTAGTTTAGTGTTTTTTTAGGGCGATATAGCACAATTTCTTTTCTCCACGATACTGTATCTATATTCGACAGCACTGTATCGATTTATTTATTTTAATTACAATCTGTTTTTTTAATATTGGCTTTAAAGTTCAACAGAGTCTGTGTAAAATAAAATAATCAGAATTTTTAATTTGAAAAAAACATGCAAATATTTAAGCCTTGTTTATTTTTGTGTTTCAATTAAATTTTTGATCCTGGCCCTGGCTGAGGATGAGAGGATACAGTCGACTCCAGCAGCCTTTTGAGACGATGTTCGGTCATATTTTGGTTTCGAAACAAATGAAAGCAGTTACGACTCCGTCAAGAGTCATGTGGTCTTTCATTTCTAAAACACCAGTCCGGTACTCGACAAAACTACAAATACATCCTCGTTCCGACATCCTCGTTCCGACAGTATCACAGTACGTCGTGTCCTGAAATAAAACCGTCAATCCTACCACGCCGGTAATCTGCAGCAGTTTTGGTTATTTGGCATCCAAGATGGAACAATTTGAACGACTTTAGCATGTTAGCGCGGCAGATTGTTCGATGATCCTGTAATTCTCACTATATTTGATATACTGTACACGGCGACAGCGTCGATGATGAAAAGTGCGCAGGAGCCAGAAGACTTGTGGCGACCAGCGGAGAGCTTAAGGCATTAGGGATAGGAGATACAGCATGCCAGCTAATCCTGGGGAAGCTTGTCATAGGCCCAGCTGGAATCCTGACACAAACAGAGATTTGTGGATATATTTTTCAAACAAAAACATTGTTAATAGAAGTTAGTCAAAAAATCCCACCACTCTTGTATCAACGTGACCACAAGAAGCAGGGGATAAATCAAAGGTGTTGGATCCAATTAGGCTCTTATAGCCGCCATCTTGTGACTTCCTGTTTTTGTGGCTTCGGTCCGAGGCCCGGTTTCCTGGTCCTGACCCTGTTGTATCTCTGCTTCCTGTCCAAACAATCCAACTTGAGTAGCAGCCTCCTCCTTTCTCAGCAGTGTTTCACACGCAGACACTTCCTTGGCAAGTCACCCAAGAAGGGCGTGCAGTCATTTTTAACTTTGATAATGGACATTAACGCTTGATAGAAACAACAATTCATCTTGATATTTAGCATTGGAGGTCACGATGCTAATGTACAATAATGTATTCCTGTCACAGATCTGCTCTAACAGGTCCCGTAAGTGAAGAGAGGGAACCTAGGGGTGTCGAGCAGCTTCTGGTTGAAATGTGAAATGAAAGCCTTCGCGTTGACCATCAGTAAGCTAACATTTAACCGTCACAGCTGTCGCCCGGTGACCTCCGAGGACGCTGCTTCCCACGAGAGTAGATCCCCAGCAGGGATCCCCACCACCAACCCCATGAGTCTCACGCTACTCAAAAACCAAAGGGGTTAAATGACACCATCATCAGCTAAAGTCATCGTATCTGGAGAAAGTGTTGCTGCTTCAGCCATCTGGGGTCATGTGGGTAGTAACACCACGGGGGAAGTAATTGAATGAAAAATATTGTGTTTTTTGGTCTAACAGTCTGGCAGTCCCGTCGATGGAGCGAAATAATGAGCCAAGTAAGGGTGAGGGTGAGGGTGGGGGGGGGGGCAGGAAGGTCTGCACAGTGAGAAATGAGGAAAAGGAGGGAGTGTGAGAGGAGAAAGTGAATGAGACAGTTTGGAAAAAAAGGATGTGTGTGACATTTAAGGGGGGATAAAGTGTTTGTGCCATCATGTGTGTGTGTTAAAGGGGGGAAAGGGTGTTTTTTTTAGATGGGGGAGGGGGAGGGACCTCGGGGGGGGGAAGCAACTGAAAGGTTTCTTGGGACAATAGAGCTCGGTTCTCCAGGCAACAGCTTCAGTTCTCCCATGCATCCCCCCCCCCCCCCCTTCATCCTACTCGTCATCCTCCAACCCAGTCCTGTGGTTCTCTGCCATGAGTTCGACACGAGAGAAGCTTCCCATGAGAGTTCTGACGCCTCAATCATCCCCGGACAAACACCGGCAGGACCTCCTCAAATGACCCGTAGTTGCAGCTTTGACCAGCAGCACGAGATGACCGGCCTCTCCTTCAGATACGAGATCTCCATTTAGATGTGGAAGACAGGGTCATTACCCATTTATGAGCCCCCTTCGTTGCAGTGGTTTTCTTGTTCAGACCGTATGAATATTGCAGCTTGGATTACGTCAGGTCACACTGCCCTAAATACGATGCAACAAAAAAAAACATGTGCCGCATTTTAAAAAAAACCACAGTCACTCCGTGGAACCGACCAATTAAACATTCAGTGTATCGTACTGGTGTGGGCGGCAGAGCGTGTTACGCTACTGTTTCCTCGCCAAGAGGATCAAGATCTGGGCCATTGTGTTATTAATAATGACAACTTAAGTGTTGGGTATAAATCTTGAGTAACATGTTTGGATTCACTGGACATGACCAGAGGGATGTTTACAGTTGCTGTGGCTTCCTTTGACAACCATTACGTTACATTTATGACTGAAGGCTTAACAGGTTTTAGTTTTTTTCAAACTGTTCAATTTAAGTTACACTGTTCCTACTATCAAAGGTAGAAGGTTGTTTATGTTGTTTTATGTTTCTGAGTAATGCGATAGAGGTGTGATGCAGGTGAGGTGAAAAGTAGTGAATTTTAAAAAAAGTATTTTATTGTCACCTTTGCAAACACTGTGGTATGCTGTGTTATTATCGTTCTAATTTAGGTCATGACAAGTATTGTCTGAAGGACAGTTATTTGTTATTCGAGGTCAAATCAAATACTAAATATTAACATAAATCGAACTTATTTATTGTCCGGGGATTAAACCTTTTTTTTTTCCTATTAACGCAGCAGAAAAGTGAACAATGGCGTGCGGAAGCAAATCTTAAAACAAAAGCAGTATTTGTTCCATGAACTTCATTAACACGGCTTGGCCGGTCTCTATATAAAGTAGTTTAATTAGATGCACGTCCACAACTATGCACCCACGATGGGCCACTTGGGGGGCTTAAAGGAGAGAAAAACAACACCGGTGTGCCCTCAGTCTGTCAGCGGAATTTAAGCCAGACTCTTAACAGTCATTCAGTGGGAGTTAATGAAACATTGATAAATATGTTTAATATATGGAAACATGTAAGCTTAATTAATCATTTTCTTAGACAGTTTGTCACGCCGATTTTCCAAATGACTTTTGCTAATGTAGAGATAGTTAAAGCCCAGAGTTGTGATGTCTTTAGATGGAAAAGAATAATCAGGAAATATTGAACTTTGTATTTGCTTTTTCGATCAAGTCTTGTTTAATAATCTTTTGGGTGGAAATACAAGCATATATATACGATATTTTGGAAGCATAAAGCATCGCTATAGTCAGTGTCGACCAAATGAATTATCCTTCTTTACTATTCTCCTTTACGATATAAAAGAACAGTTTTTTTTTCTACTTGAAAGCAAAGGGAGAAACAATTCCCTTCGAATTGCATCAGTTTTCCCCCTTTTCCCTCAAACATTTTTCACAAATATATTTCTGCTGTCGAGGAGCCACATTTTATAAACTGATGATAATGTCGTTTTGAATTGTTTTTATATATATATATAGTTTATTTAATTAAGAGCAAAGATACAGTATATTTTTTTGTGGGCCTCTTTAAATTCACTTGGGCCTACATTCACTTTGACACAAATAAAAGACTGTAAGTCTTCAGCAGGAAAGAAGGGTATTCTTGATGGACAGGAATAATGAGTTTGTCCAATAATTAGCTGAGAAATGTCTGGACTAGTAAACGAAAGTCAATATTTATATATCAGACATAAATACCTAAAGCTTTAACGTTACTAATAAAAATAAAACATCAATAAACGTAATAACGGAAATAAAGGAAAACAGAGGGATGTCATTTCTAAACATATAAATCTTTATAAAGCTTTCTCTTGTCGTCTAAGCTGTCTCTCTCTCTCACACACACACACACACACACACACACACGTATATGGAAAGAGAGAGAGAGAGAGATGGAGAAAGAGAAATCAATCAGTGTTCCGCACCGTCGCGTCCAGTTCCCCATAGACTGACCCACATCTGTTCAGCTCTTCAGTCCCGTTTGTAATAAATTCTCAAAAAAATAATACAACCCCAGACGTTCACCGTCTGCGCGTGTAACCCGCTTAACGCACGAGTCTCGCTCCCGGTGCACGAGAGGATGCTCAGGCTTCAACCCTGCGCCTGTGTTCCTTCATGACGCCGGGGGTCCCACTGACCACTCGACCTCTTTTCTTCTTCTCACTTCTCACATAATACACCTCCATTTATCCCACGAATGACCCGCGCGTCAGCGGCCCGAGGGCGTCCGTTATCTGAGGTTGTAAAAAAAATGAATGAAAACATTCTCACCAGGGCTGGAAATCTTAGAATAAATCAGCAGGTCCGCATGTCCCGTTAGATACTATGAGCGCCGCCATCCTCTTGTCCCCGAGACCCGTCTGGCCGCCGCACAGAAATCCTTTGAGGATAGGTCACGCCCACTCGCACGATCGCACCAATCGCGTGTCGGAGAGGGACGTTTCCGACGCGTGACAAGCGGCTGGGACAACCAATGGGGCGTTTGATTTGCTTGATTGACGTGGCGCTCGACCAACAGCAGAGCGAGGTGGAGAGTGAAGGGGCGCGGCTTGTGCTGGGCGTTGCTGGAGGACTTTATAACGGAACCTGGTCCCAGTTATTGTGTTCATTATGTGCTCTCATTATAAGACTAATGTGTACATATAATAACACATGAAATAGATTGACATAGCATTTTAGCACGATAGATATAAATAAAGGGTCTAATAGTGAAGTAAAACAGACGACCCCCCCACCCTCGAAGTCTGGGGTGACATCACAGTCATAGATCTGCAATGATGCAGGAGAAAAGGCTGGTCAGTCCCATTAGCAAAGTGAAAGTAGTTTCAATATTAAAAATTCAATTCTACTTCTGGACAAGCTACAGGACTGCATTATAAACCATCCATAATTCATTGTACAGCAACTATAAAAATAGCACATACGTGACCAGAGGATTGGATGTGTGTCAGAGGTTTACATTCAAATGGCTATAATCATACGATGAATTAGCAATAAATACAATACAAATACTGTTTGACTACAGCAATAAAAGCTGGCTCTTCTTGCACTATTTTTGTATACAGCATTTAAAAATATATATTATAATTTATCTCTATTCAATACAAAAACAAAAATCAAATTCCTGAAGATGACACAAACAGCCGGCGAAAACTTCCACGTATATTGTTGACCTACACTTGGCCAATGAAGCCAATTCTGCTGAATAATATATAATTTAAGCCAATAACACAAATATGACAAACAGTAAGAGGTTGTTACATTGAAATATAAGGCTTCAGTCGACATCACGAAGGCAGAAAATTGATTCCACGGTAAAAATAAGAAAATAAATAATGCATTTTCGCAACATGATTGATTCCATTTTTATTGTCAGGATACTTGTTTCATGTAAAATATTTCAATACAATACAGTACAATGCATGTTCCGCCTGCCTTCCTCCATGCGATTGGTTGGTTTTGTCGTCACCTTGTAAGGCTTGCTTGTCCACAGCAGCTGAGCAATATGCCAGTGTGAAGCTGCTCCGTCACACTCACAGTGAGAACAAAATTGTGAAAAAACATTAAATTAGAAACTACTAAAATCACTTTTTTTTGTTCTCTCTGAACAAAAACCTTCAACTCCACAGCTGTAGGGTCTCCGAAAACCTCCCAGCATGCTTCACAGCAGCTCAGTTCAGTCCTAAGCTAGGGCCCCTCACAGGCAGGCCAATACATACACACGAAACAGAAGGACGGACAGACAGAGAATCTGTCCACGCTGGCAGTCACATAGCAGCTTCG